>NW_022589708.1:43539849-43855441 GCF_004348235.1 Phoca vitulina
CCCCCCTCCCCTCTAGAACCCTCAGTTTGTTTTTCAGAGTCCATAGTGTCTCATGGTTCGTCTCCCCCTCTGATTCTTTTAACAAGCAGACCAAAACACACCCAGGATGTAGGTGGGGTTTTGTTGTTGTTTTTGTTTTGTTTTGTTTTATTTTGCTTTTCTTGTTTTGTGTTTTGTTTTTCTTGATTTGGGGTTTTTTTCTTTCCTTTTTCTTTGTTTTTTGCTTTGGTTTTGGTTTTTTTGTTTGTTTTTTGTTTTTGTTCTTTTTTCTCTCTCTTCTTTTCTTTTCTGGACAAAATGGTGAGACAGAGGAATGCACACCAAAACAAAGAACACAAGGTAGAACTCATGGTCAGGAACTTAATCAATACAGACATAAGTAAGATGTCTGAACTAGAATTTAAAACAACAGTTAATAGGATACTAGCTGGGCTTGAAAAAAGCAAGGAAGTCACTAGAGAATCCCTTACTACATAGATAAAAGAACTAATGTCTGGTCAGACCAAAATTAAAAATGCTACAACCAAGATGCAAACACAAATGGAGGCCATAAAAATGAGGAAGGACAAAGTAGAGGAGTGAATCAGTGATATAGAAGATAAAATTATAGAAAATAATAAGCCAAAAAGAAGAGGGAAAGAAAGATAATGGATGACAAAGGTAGACTTAGAGAACTTAGCAACTTAGTAAAACATAATAACATTCGTATCATAGGAGTCCCAGAAAATGAAGAGAGAGATAAAGGGGCAGAAGGTTTATTCAAACAAATTATAGCTAAACACTTCCGTAATCTGGGGAAGGACACAGATATCAAAATCGAAGAAGCACAGTGAGCTCCCATTAAATTCAACAAAAGCTGGCTATCACCAAGGCATACCATAGTAAAATTTACAAAATGCACAAAGAATCCTGAAAGCAGCAATGGAAAAAAAAAGGTCCTTAACCTATAAGGGAAGACAGATCAGGATCACAGCAGATCTGTCCACAGAGACTTGGCAGGCCAGAAAGAAGTGGAAGGAAATATTCAACATGCTGAATGGGAAAAATATGCAGCTAAGAATTCTTTATCCAGCAAGGCTGTCATTCAAAATAGAAGGAGAGATAAAGAGTTTTTGAGACAAACAAAACTAAAGGAGTTCATGACCACTAAATCAGCCCTGTAAGAAATTTTAAGGGATACTCTATGACTAGGAAAGAAGACCAAAAGCAACAAAGACTAGGAAGGACCAGAGAACATCAACAGGAACACCAACTCTACAGGTAACACAATGGCACTAAATTCATCACTCTGAATGTAAATGGACTAAATGTGCCAATCAAAGGACATGGATTATCAAAATGGATAAAAAAACAAGATCCATCTATATGCACCCTACAGGAGACTCATTTTAGACCTAAAGACACCTGCAGGGACGCCTGGGTGGCTCAGTCGGTGAAGCATCTGCCTTCTGCTCAGGTCAGGATCCCGGGGTCCTGGGATCGAGTCCCCCACGGGGCTCTCTGCTCAGCAGGAGCCTGCTTCTCTCTCTCTCTACTGCTCCCCCTGCTTGTGCTCTCACTCTCTCTCTGGCAAATAAATAAAAATCTTTAAAAAATAAATAAATAAAGACACCTGCAGATTGAAAGTGAAGGGATGGAGAACCATCCATTATGCTAATGGACATCAAAAGAAAGCCAGAGTAGCCATACTTATACTAGACAAACTAGATTTTAAAATAAAGACAGTAACAAGAGATGAGGAAGGGCATTATATAATAGTTAAGGGGTCAAGAAGATCTAACAATTGTAAATATATATGCCTCCAACTTCAGAGCACCCAAATATGTAAATCAATGAATAACAAACATAAAGAAATTGATGATAATACAATAATAGTAGGGGACTTTAACACCCCACTTATAACAATGGACATATCATTTAAGCAGAAAATCAACAAGGATACAATGGCTTTGAATGACACACTGGACTTAACAGATATATTCAGAACATTTCATCCTAAAGCTGCAGAATACACATTCTTCTGGAGTTCACATGGAACATTCACCAGAACAGATTACATACTAGGTCACATATCAGCCCTCAACAAGTACAAAAAAGTCAAGATCATACCATGCATATTTTCAGACCACAACACAATGAAACTGGAAGTCAAGTGCAAGAAAAAAAAAAATGGAAAGACCTCAAATACATGGAGGTTAAAGAACATCCTACTAAAGAATGAATGGGTTAACCAGGAAATTAAAGAATTTAAAAAGTACATGGAAGCAAGTGAATATGAAAGCATGACATCCCAAAGCTTTTGGGATGCAACAAAAGCAGTCTTAAAAGGGAAGTATATTGCAGTATAGACCCACCTCCAGAAGCAAGAAAAGTCTCAAATACACAACCTAACATTACAGCCTAAAGGAGCTAGAAAAGTAACAGCAAATAAAGCCTAAAGCCAGCAGAAGAAGGGAAATAATAAAGATCAGAGCAGAAACAAACAAACAAAACATAACAAAACAAAACAAAAAAGTAGAACAGACTAACAAAACTAAGAGCTGATTCTTCGAAAGAATTAATAAAATTAAAAACCTCTAGCCAGACTTAACAAAAAGAAAAGAGAAAGGACCCATAAGTGGATAAAATCACAAATGATAGAGGAGAGATCACAACCAACACCACAGGAATACAAACAATTATAAGAGAATACTATGAAAAATTATATGCCAACAAATTGGGCAACCTGGAAGAAATGGACAAATTCCTAGAAACTTACAAACTACCAAAACTGAAACAGGAAGAAATCAAAAATTTGAACAGACCCATAACCAGCAAAGACATTGAATCAGTAATCAAATATCTCCCAACAAACAAAAGTCCTGGGCCAGATGGCTTCCCAGGGGAATTCTACCAGACATTTAAAGAAGAATTAATATCTATTCTTCTGAAAGTGTCCCAAAAAATAGAAATGGAAGGAAAACTTCCAAATTCATTGTATGAGGCCAGCATTACCTTGATTCCAAAACTAGACAAAGACCCCACTAAAAAGGAGAATTACAGGCCAATATCCCTGATGAACATGGATGCAAAAATTCTCTATAAAGTACTAGCAAATTGAATTCAACAGTTTATTAAAAGAATTATTCACCATGATCAAGTGGGATTTACTCATGGGCTGCAGGGGTGGTTCAGTATTTGCAAATCAATCAACTTGATACACTATGTTAATAAAAGAAAGGATAAAAACCATATGATCCTCTCAATAGATGCAGAAAAAGCATTTGACAAAATACAGCACCCTTTCCTGATAAAAAACCTTCAACTAGGGGCACCTGGGTGGCTCAGTCATTAAGCGTCTGCCTTCGGCTCAGGTCATGATCCTGGGGTTCTGGGATCGAGCCCCACATCGGGCTCCCTGCTCTGCGGGAAGCCTGCTTCTCCCTCTCCCAGTCCCCCTGCTTGTGTTCCCTCTCTTGCTGTGTCTCTCTCTGTCAAATAAATAAATAAAATCTTAAAAAAAAAAAAACCTTCAACTAAGTAGGAATAGATGGATCATACCTCAACATCATAAAGGCCATATATGAAAGATCCACAGCTAACATCATCCTCAATGGGGAAAAACTGAAAGCCATTCCCCTACAGTCAGAAACAAGACAAGGATGTCCACTCTCACTACTACTATTTAACATAGTACTGGAAGTCTTAGCCTCAGCAATCAGACAACAAAAAAGAAATAAAAGGCATCCAAATTGGCAAGGAAGAAGTCAAAATTTCACTATTTGTATACAACATGATATTCTATGTAGAAAACCCAAAAGACTCCACCACAAAATTGCTAAAACTCATATATGAATTCAGCAAATTCACAGGATATAAAATCAATGTGCAGAAATCTGTTGCATTTCTAGGCACCAATAATGAAGCAACAGAAAAAAAATCAAAGAATTGATCCCACTTGCAATTGCACCAAAAACAATAAGATGCTTAGGAACAAATCTAACTAAAGAAGAAAAAGATCTATACTCTGAAAACTATAGAACACTTATGAAAGAAATTGAAGAGGACACAAAGAAATGGAAAGCATTCCATGCTATGGATTGGAAAAACAAACATTGTTAAAATATCTGTATTACCCAAAGCAATCTACACATTTAATGCAATCCCCATCAAAATACCACCAGCATTTTAACAGAGCTAGAACAAACAATCCTAAAATTTGTATGGAACCACAAAAGACCCCAAATAGCCAAAGCAATTCTGAAAAAGAAAAACAAAACTGGAGGCATCACAATTCTGGATTTCAAACTATTTTGCAAAGCTGTAGTCATCAACACAGTATGGTACTGGCACAAAAACAGACACATAGATCAATGGAACAGAAGAAAGAACTCAGAAATAGACCCACAACTATAAGGCCAACTAATCTTTGACAAAACAGGAGAGAATATCCATTGGAAAAAAAGACAGTCTCTTCAACAAATGATGTTGGGAAAACTGGACAGGAACATACACAAGAATGAAACCTGACCACTTTCTTACACCATACACCAAAATAAATTCAAAATGGATTAAAGACTTTATTTTTTTTTTAAAGGTTTTATTTATTTATTTGAGAGAGAGAGAATGAGAGAGAGCACATGAGAGGGGGGAGGGTCAGAGGGAGAAGCACACTCCCTGCAGAGCAGGGAGCCCAATGTGGGACTCGATCCAGGGACTCCAGGATCATGACCTGAGCCGAAGGCAGTCGCTTAACCAACTGAGCCACCCAGGCGCCCGGATTAAAGACTTTAATGTGAGACTAGAATCCATCAAAATCCTAGAGGAGAACACAAGCAGAAACCTCTTTGACCTGGCCATAGCAACTTCTTACTAGACACGTCACCACAGGCAAGGGGAAAAAAAGCAAAAATGAACTACTGGGACTTCATCAAGATAAAAAAAAAACCTCTGCACAGCAAAGAAAACAATCAACAAAACTAAAAGGCAACCTATAGAATGGGAGCATATCTGATAAAGGGCTAGTATCCAAAATCTACAAAGAACTTATCAAACTCAACACCCAAAAAAAACAAACAAACCAGTTAAGAAATGGGCAGAACACATGATAGACAGTTTTCCAAAAAAAGACATCCAAAAAAGACACATGAAAAGATGCCCAACATCACACATCATCAGACAAATACAATTCAAAACCACAATGAAATGCCATCTCACACCTGTTGGAATGGCTAAAATTAACAACACAAGAAACAGGTGTTGGCGAGGATGTGGAGAAAGGGGAACCCTTTTGCACTGTTAGTGAGAATCCAAATTGGTGCAGCCACTCTGGAGAACAGTATGGAGGTTCCCTCAAAATGTTAAAAATAGAACTACTGTAGATTCCAGCAACTGCACTACCAGATATTTATCCAAAGGATACAAAAATACAAATATGAAAATACATGCACCCCAACGTTTACAGCAGCATTATCAACAATAGCCAAACTATGGAGAGAGCCCAAATGTCCATCAACTGATGAATGGATAAATTAGAAGTGATATATATATACAATGGAATATTACTCAGCCATCAAAAAGAATGAAATCTTGCCATCTGCAAAGACATGGATAGAGCTAGAGTGTATTATGCTAAGTGAAATAAGTCAGTCAGAGAAAGACAAATGCCATATGATCTCACCCATATCTAGAATTTAAGAAAGAAAACAGATGAACATATGGGAAGGGGGAAAAGAAAAAAAAAGGAGAGAGGGAAATAAGCCATAAGAGACTCTATGATAGAGAACAAACTAAAGGTTGATGGAGGAAGGTGGGGGGGATGGGCTATATGGGTGATGGATATTAAGGAGGGCACTTGTTATTATGACCACTGGGTGTTATATGTATGTGATGAATTACTGAATTCTACTCCAGAAACCAATATTGCACTGTATGTTAACTACCTAAAATTTAAATTAAGAAAATAATAAAGAAGTAAAAAAAAAAAAAGAAAAGAAAGAAATCTAAGCCTCCACTGTAAATGTCAAGAGAAAGAAGAGAAAATCATACCCAAAAGGAAGAATTAAAAATAAGGGCAGAAATCAATAAAATAGAAGGTAGACCATCAATGGAAAAAATCAATAAAACCAGAGTAGTTAAATTAAAAATATCAATAAAGTTTATAAACTCTTAGAGTGACTGATAAACTTAAAGGGGGAGTAAAGACAAATTACCAGAATCAGGCAAAGAGAAGGGGCATCACTCAGTATCCTATACCAATCAAAAGAATAATAGATAATATTTCTGCCAAAAATCTGACAATCTAGATGAAGTAGACAAATAACTTGAAACCATAAATTATCAAAACTGACATAAGAAACATTAGAAAATTTGAATAGCCATAAGGGAACATCTGGGAAACAATAAAGAATAAAACATCATTACTTGCTCTCATTTTTATTGCTCAACTTAATACCTAAATTATCAACCAACACAATAGGACATGTGCTCACTTAGGTGGAAAATCCCATTTGAGTTAAGAAATCACCAGAACTAGTAAGAATGTTCATAAAATTTGTTGAATATGAGATTCTCTTTGAAATATAAAATAGTTTGGACACATGAGCAATAGTAACTAGAAAATGTACAAGTAACTTCAGGTAGCAACTAATTAACCTGACCAAATGTATATGAGATCTTTTTGTAAGAGATTTCTAAACTATTAAATGTACCTCTGAAACAAATAATGCAATATATGTTAAGAAAGAAAAAAAGAAGAAAAAGAATGTAGCAGGAGGGGAAGAATGAAGGGGGGGAAATCGGAGGGGGAGAAGAACCATGAGAGACGATGGACTCTGAAAAACAAACTGAGGGTTCTAGAGGGGAGGGGGTTGGGAGGATGGGTTAGCCTGGTGATGGGTATTGAGGAGGGCACGTTCTGCATGGAGCACTGGGTGTTATGCACAAACAATGAATCATGGAACACTATATCTAAAACTAATGATGTAATGTATGGGGATTAACATAACAATAAAAAATTTAAAAAAAAAAAAAAAATGTAAATTTTAAAGGATCCAGATAAACAGGGAGATGTGTCAAGTACATAGGTGGGAAAACTTAAAATATGTTAATTTTCCTCAAAATAAACTATAAAAATACAATTTCAATTGGAATTGCAAATATTTATTTTCATATTTCATGAAACTCATACTAAAATTCACAAGAATATCAAGAAATACCAAAAATAATTTGAGAAGAGGATAAAGAGTAGATGTTCTATATGCCATGCGTTTTGCCTTGCATAAATGTAGCAATTATTATATACACAAAAACAGGCAAATAAAACTAATTATTTATAGAAACAAGAGTTCAGAAATACCCTTACTTTCTTATATATCACTATTGAGCTTTTAATTATCTGAGTTTTTTTTTTATCTGATTAGTGCCTCATACCTCCACTAGAAAAATATTATTACTATATTATTATTATTAAAAATGTTGAATTAGGGCAGAGACTTTGACCCTTGCTATATGCCCAGGACTTGTAATGGTGCTTATTAAATATTTGTTGAAGGAAAGAAAAGATAATGAAAAGTATATGATAGAGATTGAACCACAAATCAGTAGAAGACTTTGGGGAAGCCACTCACCCTATGTAGAATACCTAAAGTAAATTACACAGTTCATGCCATACATTAAAGCAAATTGTGGACAGATTTAAGATCTAAATATCAGAGGTAAAAATCTAAAAAACTAGGGGGACATAAGAATAAGAGAGTACCTTTATTATCTTGGGATAGGAAAGGACTTCTTAAAGAAGAATCTAATAAAGAAAACACTTCCAATAACAAAATCATTGAAATAACTGGATAGAAATTTTAAGAAAATAAGATGCATATGATTTTTGTTAAAGATATATATTGGAAAATTAATATGTCTCAACTTAAATTGGGGAAATGAAAACTAACTCAAAATTCAATATACAGAGCTTTTCAGAACAGAATATCTAATACAATGCTTTTAAATGAGACCACTGTAGTGATTGCTTCATTGTCTTTTAATATTCCTTTTCAATTCTATTTCCTTGTAATAAAGCTCTGAAATTTTTATTCAACCATCTCCCAAAATAAAAGAATAGAAGAAGGAATAAAAACAAGAGGAGGTGGAGAAAGGGAAGGGAGGAGGGGAGGAGGACTTTCTTCTAGCTATATATAGCCATGGGGATACATTCCAGACAATGGGTTGTGAAAAGATATGACGTGAGCAACTTCTGGATCAAGCCCTTAAAAGGAGGGTGAATGTTTTTCTGTGACCTCTTTCCTCTTCCATGCTGTAGACTTGTTAGCCTATGAACTCATTGATCATGTATATGAGAAAAACAGTCCACAAAGATACACAGGATAGAAAGTCCATAGCCACCATACCAGCTGGGACTTCAAAGGGACAAATAAGTCTCGATTTTGTTTTTGAGCAACTGAGTAATATGCAACCACCTATGAAGGCTTAGTTTATACACAGATTACATTAAATGGATAGTGTTCACTAAAACAATTGAGAAGTAGTGTTGTACTGTTCCTTCTGATTTTATTTTATATATATACATATATATATATATATTTTTTTTTTTTAATGAGCTATTCTGGTTGGTGATATTTTCTATAGATGCTTTTTCCACTGAATATTTTAAGTGTTGAACATAGTAAGAGTTTTTCCTTAAAGCCTTCATGAGGAATCTTTGGATTATAAAGATGCTTATTTGTTCATCTAATTTTAGAAGGCACTATCACCCAAACTGCTCTTGTTGCAAGAAAAGCCAGCATGACAGCTAAAAGAGGTGATACATAATAACCGTGACTTCTTTCATGCCTTTATGGAAAGAATGAAAATCAATGGGTAGAGAAAAAGCATGCATAAGTTTTTCAAGGAAAATAGGATAAAAAGGGTTTCTAACTCTAATTTAGAAAATCTGATTATCATGTACCTTTTTTACTAAGCAATATTCTAATTGTGTCTATAAGAATATGTGTTAGGAAAGAAGATAATGTTCAAGTTCTGGAAAAGTATTTTGTAAACAAATAAGGCTACAAGGTAAAGACCTAGCCTAGTAGTCACTGCAATACATTCTCTTTAGACTGTCATGTGAATGGTACATTACTATGAATCTGTCTTTTTTCTAGAAACAATTACATTGGAACAAAGTTTTGTATTTTTAATCATTTTTTTTTTTTTTTTTTTTTTTAAGATTTTATTTATTCATTTGAGACACAGAGATACAGAGGGAGAGAGCATGAGCAGGGAGAGAGGCAGAGGGAGAAGGAGAAGCAGGCTCCCCGCTGAGCCAGGAGCCCGATGTGGGGCTCGATCCCAGGACCCTGGGATCATGACCTGAGCCGAAGGCAGATGCTTAACCATCTGAGCCACCCAGGCGCCCCCAAAGTTTTGTATTTTTAGTATAGGCTTATTTAACATGTAAATAATGCATGCAAGTGTAAACTGCAGTACCCCAATAACTAACACATTTCTTTTTAATTCATAAATCTCAAAGTTTATATCTTTGAATGTCTTTATGATAAACTTAACATCCGAGGTTAAAATATTTGTATTTCCATTCCAAGTAAAGATGGTGAGACTGTAATTTAGAATAGACTGGTAAGTGAAGTTATTACACTATCTATAATAGGATAGTTACTAAAGGACAGATTTTGAAGTAAGAGCAGTTACCAAGTTTATAAATCCAAACAGAAAGTTTAAAAGAAAAAGTGATATATACTAATGACATAAAAAAAAAAAAGTATTCACCAACTCAACTATCACTGGTACCCACTACTAAATGTTTTGTGCTTATACAAATTAGTCTTATATAATAATGTTTAAGAAGTCAAATTATTTTTTTCAATAAAGCTTAACTACATTCAGGATAACAGACTTCAAATTTTATCTCTTCAAGTAATAATGGCTTGATTTATTTTCATCATATAGAGAAGGGAGAACTGGGAGGCTATTGATAGAGAACACTCACTTCTTATTACATTCTTTACAGTCTGAAACAAAGTAGGGAGAGTAATTTCTAGGAAATAAATATAATATAAAGCAAAATGTATCAGACCAAAAGTTTGAGAATGTGATCTCTTATGTGAGGTAAAGTTAAGGATGTTCTTTCCTCATCTCCGTGAAAGATCAGGAAAGGAGATTTAGACTTGGATTAATTAGGTATGGCTAATTTGAGCAGCTATCATCCCCGTGAAGACATAAAATGATTGACTCTTGAGTTTCGCTTTAGAAAGCCTGAAGGAATTCTTCATTTAGACAAATGAAAGAGGGGTAGATACAAAGTTTACTAAAGTAAAGAGTATATTCTGAATTTAGAGTCAGAACATGGAAGTAAATGAACCAAGCAAAGCTCCTCAGATAGCCTGCGTGACGCTGTGTGACCCAGAATCAGCACCCTCTCCCCTGCCTCTTCGTGCTCTCCCTGGGCCCGGGCAGCGCTGGCCTCTTGCTGTTCTGACTTACCAGGTAGACTCCTGGCTCAAGGCATTTGCACCGCTGCTTTTTCTAAACGGAGTACCTGCCCTCCACATAACCCAGTTGCTACCCTCTCACTTCATTTAATGTCACCTGTTACCTAGTGAATGAGGCAAGGAAAAGGTATTTTGTTTGTGTTGGTTTTGCCCCTAACTCTAACGTAGTACTTACTGTATTTGGCTTCATCAGAGGGTGTACAGATAGGAGGCAGAAAAAACTAGAAGTAAATGAGATTGCTCCCCCCCGGAAACCATCTCCAAAATTTTGGCTTTCACTGCTTTGATGATGAAAAAATGCAAGTCTAGTGTTCTTTGATTTGATAAATCCATGACAGCTTTCATTCTCCCTGCACTTACGTTGGGGAGTAGAAGGTAAAGAGGAGAGAGGACACTTAATCCCTGACATTAATTTTCATGCTCAACTAACTTTCCTGGTTCTGATAACAGAACAATAATATGTATCTATGGGAATACTGTAGGGTTAGGATTATCTCCACCTAATATGAGATACTGACTAATTTTATCAATGAAGCCAGTGCCACAGAACCGTGATGCTCCTGTCAAAATGTTCAGGCCATCTGTTGATTTTTAATCATCTGTTTTTGAATGAGGATACTAAGAATCCAAACTTAGAAAGAATAAAAGGTCAAGAAGACTTTACTAAGGGTATTTAAGTCTGATCTCAAGTAAAGATTCAGAAACCTCCTATTTTTCTTTAGACGTAAAGGATTTTGCCTGCATGAGAGTTTTCTGAAGTAAGATGACATAAGAAGAGAAATAAATACGTAGGACAAAAGATGAACTATAAAGCACATCACCTTGTCTTTAATACTGTCCCTGCTAATGTGTGTGAGCCGATAGATTCACAAGGTGTTTTGCACTACAATTGCCTTAATGATTACTACATTACATCGATAACAAAATGGCAATGGATTTTGGTGAAAAAAAATATCAAAATGTTAAAAGCTGACTAAAGAAATCGTCATCTCTTAACATTCTGAGCAATTCACAGGCTCTTGAGGTATGAGCAATTTCAATAATTACTCTGAACTATTCTGTATACATACTAATAGGTAGAGAGCAAATACATTTTTTCTTATTGCACATCCACAGTTAGAAAAAGGTTCTGAACAAATGTTGACTGAGCAGTTTGTCTCTGACTTTCTCAGCTCACCCGCAACTCAGGTCTTCCTTTCTAAAGATGTACTTATTCCACGTGCATTATCTCAAAGAGATAATGGAAATTAAAATAATGTGTATTAAATGTTTCTTTGTGGTGAAATCATACTGTGTTTTTAGTCAGAGACTTACTCCTACTGCTCATGACCTATATTCTAAAGAAGGAACCCTCTCAGTAAGCCAGGGTCCTATCAATAGTTCCCCGTCATAATAATAAATAATTGAAGCCATGGCCATTTCAGGACACAAAACAACATGCAAACTTGGTAAGAGTGATACAGCCGCAATTGGATTTTAGAGATCACCTATCTCAATGCCCCACGCTCCAAGCAAGGAAATTGAGATAGCAAGGTAAGAGAGCTCATTAATGGCCTAACTCAGGATCTGTGCTTTCAAATGACTCCTTAAATACCATTATGTCCTTTGCCTGTAATGTTTCTTCTCCACCTGCTGACCCACCCAACCTTCACTCAGCCTGGTGAGTTCCTTCTCATCATCCAATATTTAAAATAAAATGGAAGGGGGCATGCCACCACATTTGTCCTCACCGTGCACCTACGTATAAGCCCATAATTCTAAGATACATTTAAGCCTATTGCAATTAATTTCTAAAATCTGCCTCTAATTGTGAGATCTGCTTAAATAAGAACAATATCTTATTTATGGTTGGATCCCTGTGCCTGACAAAGCTGCTGTCACAGAGGGGACACACAAAAATGCTCCTCGGTAACTGAAAGAAAAGCATATGTCACCGAGTGTGATGGCTTAAATACAAAATTCCATACTTCACTGGATAAGGAGAGCTTTAGGTTGGATGATGTAAGATGCAGTACAGACACTATGAGGTTGTGCTGAGACTGAATACTATTTCTGTTCTTTTACAGGCTTCTATGATACACAAAACCTATTTTTTCCAGGGTTTCAAAGAAAGGCAGTTTCTTGGTAACTGGATAGGTATAAGCAGAACCCAAGTAGAAGGAAAACCAAATCTCATTAGCATCTAATTTCTGAACAGGCAATGTGCAATAGAAATAATGAGCAAAATAAATACAGCAATATTTAAATCATTGACAAAGATTAAAATATGAGAAATCAGATATTGAGACTTCTATGTAGTTAGGATTTATATAATAAAATGACCAGCTTGGTAAAAAGTAGCATGGACAAAAAAGTGTATTAAGGAGCAGTAAAGTATCGGCAAAACAAAACAAAACAAAGGAGTCTGAGAAATAGACCACAAACAGAACAATTTCCATTAGATATACCTGCCTAAACTGAACTATCCTACTGTCCTATGGAATATAACCTTGGGAAGCTCAGTTACTTTTTCCAGGGACACCATCCATGAAATCCTTCCAATGTGGATGAACTTCCCCTGCCCACCTTTTGATGCTCATCTAAACTTTTGCCACCACCCCTACCCCAAACAGTTACACAAACAGACTGACATTAAGTCAAATGGGAAACATTACCAAACTCCTATTATTGTTGTGAAACAATTACCCATGGACATCTCGGCTCTTTCCATAGTTTAGCTATTGTGGACATTGCTGCTATAAACATTGGGGTGCCTGTGCCCCTTCGGATCATTACATTTGCATCACTGGGGTAAATACCTAGTAGCACAATTGAATGGATAAAGAAGATGTGGTATATATATATACAATGGAATACTACTCAGCCATCACAAAGGATGAACACTTACCATTTACATCAATGTGGACAGAACTGGAGGGTATTATGATGAGGAAATAAGTCAGAGAAAGACAATTATCATATGGTTTCACTCATATGTGGAATATAAGAAACAGCACAGAGGATCATGGGGAGGGGGAGAATGAATGGCAATAGAGAGGGAGACAAACCATGAGAGACTCTTAATTATAGGAATAAACAAACTGAGGGTTGCTGGAGGGGAAGTGGGTGGGGGGATGGGATAACTGGGTGATGGGCATTAAGGAGGGCACGTGATGTGATGAGCACTGGGTGTTATATGGAACTGATAAATTATTAAAATCTACATCTGAAACTAATGATGTACTGTATGTTAGCTAACTGAATTTAAATTTTTTAAAAAATCACCCATGAGTCTCATATTTCTGCGTATCTTCTGATCAAAGACATTGCCAGCTTTTGTTCTGGATTATCTTTTCAAGGGTGTTTACAAAGCAAACAACATTTGTATATAGGGATAGTTTCTTACACAGGAAAAGAGAGTAGATTTATTTGCTGTCCAGAACAATAAAGCAAATGTCTCCCTCTGGGACAAAGGCTGAGCAGGTTTGTTTGACGTTCTTTAGAGGATTGTGTCTCCCTAAAATCAGAGTTTCTCAGCTGTGACACAAAAACACTGTATGTACATAAGTCACACAGGCTCTCTCAGATCCCCTTCATGGTATTTGAGGGGGCAGTTAGGACTCGAAAGTTTGAAGTTCATGCTGCCTGGTGTACTCTGTGTAATATAATCCTTTGTCTCTGACCCATAAAACTCATGTCTTCTGCTAGCATCTAGGACATGGAGGCAGACTAATTTGTAAGCTTTCAAGCAGGGAAAAATCTCCTATCCTTCACAGTTCCTGACAATTATATGTTCAAAATGATTCCAGTGCTATAAATATAGTGATGGGTGACCACTAGCCCCTCCTCTCATAGGGTTTGTATTTTACAGAGGGAGATAAACAAAACCTCATTTAAATAACGAAGACCATGATAATTACAGTTCCACACAAGTACAATAATGGAAGGCAATAGGGAGCTATGAGAGAGAATGCCTGCAGATACAGAGGGTGGGATAGTGAGGAAAAAAAGATCTCTGAGTAAGTGACATTTAAATTGGGACACGAATAGTAAGGAAGAGTCTTCCACTAGAAATATGAGGCAGGAGTGTTCTAGGTATATAATACATCGAAACCAAAGGTTCTAAGGTGAAAAAGAGTTTGGGTGTTAGAAGACTAATATGGCTAGAACAAAGCAAGAGGAAGGGTAAAATTGTTTGAAAATTGTACAGGAAAGGTTGGAAGAGTCCCTAGCAGACAATAGGTTCTGGAAGAAGGTGGTAAGAAATTTAGATTTTCTAAGTAAAACTGAGGGGGTTTTTTTAAGGGAAAGGAAGTCACAGGTCATGGAAAGAAATGATACTCAATTTCTGTCTTAAAAAGATGACTCAGGGGCACCTGGATGGCTCAGTCGTTAAGCGTCTGCCTTCAGCTCAGGTCATGATCCCAGGGTTCTGGGATCAAGCCCCACATCGGGCTCCTTGCTCAGCAGGGAGTCTGCTTCTCCCTCTCCCGCGCCCCCTGCTTGTGTTCCTTCTCTCGCTGTCTGTCAAATAAATAAAAATCTTAAAAAAAAAAAAAAAAAGATGACTCAGACTCTAGTAAGTTAATATATTTGAAGAGGGTAAGTAGAATCAGAGAAATAGGGTAGAAACAATAGAATATAGGGGGCTATTATTAAGCTCCAGACAACAGATGAAAGTATACTGGATTAGGGTAATGGGAATGGAGGTAAAGACATTAGAAAGAATCAAAATCTATTTTAGAGGTAGAATGGCCAGGATTAGGGTTCAGTGTTGATGGTGAGTGAAATTAAGAAGGAAGACTGATGCCATGATTATTGACAAAAGCAACTGTAATCATTCATTTCCTTCCTGCACATTTCTTGAGGACCACATGAATGTAAGGTACTCTTTTAGGATATAAGAATACAACAGTGAACAAAATAAAGTCCCTGCTCTGAAGCAATTTGCATTCCAGGAGGAGGCAGAAACAATTAATAAATAAAAATGGGAAAACTAGGCAATGTTAGGAAGTGGTAAGCACTACTGGACAGAAATGAGATAGGGTCACAGGATAGAGGATAAAGAGGGTGCTCTTTAGATCGTATGGTTAGGAATGGCTTTTGCTGAGGAGGTGACATCTGAGAAGAGACCTACATGAAGGAGGTGAATGAGCCAGGCTGTTAGTGGTATGATATCTGGGTATTTCAGGCAGAAGGGCAAATATAAAGGCTTTGGGGTAGGTGGATTCCAGGATTATGGTTTCATTTACATTAGTGTTTCTGGCTCTAATTCTTGATTCAAGTTTTCCTTTCCCTTCTCTCAGAAGTCTAAATAAGTAATTAAACAAATACAGCCATGCCCACCTTGTTAATCATTGTGTTCCTCCTAGCAGGGCATGAGGCAGAGATCTGGCTCCCAATAATCACTAGCTCCCAAATTAACACTTCTTTCTCTGGCAAAATCAGTGTTTTCTTTAAAAAAGAGAGTCTCACAGAATATGATTTTTTAAACCTAGGCTCACTCATAAATAATTTATTTTTCCTGGTCCCTGTCCACTCTCCTGTGATTCACTGCTTTCCTTGACCTCTCAGGGGATTCAGCACATTCTTGTTCAGCTGGATCTTTGCCACCTGCATACAAACTTGCCTTTTCTTAGCCCACCCTAAAAAAAGAAAAGTAAGAAAAGAAAGAAAGGAAGGAAGGAAGGAAGGAAGGAAGTAAAGAGAGAGAGAAGAAAGAAAGAAAGAAAGAAAGAAAGAAAGAAAGAAAGAAAGAAAGAAAGAAAGAAAAGAAAAGATAAAAGAAAGAAAAGAAAGGAAGAAAAGGACAGTTTAAAAATTCCATTTGGCTTCAACATGCCTCCTCCAAATATTGCCCCATTTTGTATGAAGGGTACTTCATAGTAAAGCTGTCAAAAGAGCTGGGTACGGTCACTCCTTGCTCATGTTCTATTTGTTCTTTATGAACATTGTCAATTCTGCCTTCTCTCTGTTTTCCTAACCTGTCGTGGAAGGGGTATGTTGATTTTATTACTCTTCTAAAAGAAGTAGTTTTGGCTTTTTTTCAGTTGTGTTTTACGTCTTCCTAATTAATCTCTGCCCTTGTAATAATAGAGGCTACCTGCAAAATTCTAAGCAAAGTCCTGCAGCCCTGTATCTCTCATATATTTACTCATTCAACCCTCACCACAACTCTGCAAGGCAGGTGCTATTACTATCACCCATACATTATAGATGAGGAAATCGAAGAGCTTCTGTTATTTGCCCAAGGTCAAAAAACTATTAAGAGGGAAAGCAGAGATCCATATGTAGGCAGTCTGGTTTCAGAGGCAATGCCTCTTTATTAAAACCTATCTCTACTTGCTTTGGGTTTATTCTACAGCTTATGTTTTTTAACTTTAAAGTTTGATATTTAACACATTAATTTTAGCCCTTTTTTCTAATATAAAAACTTCGGCTATATATGGCCAACTGAGTTATACTTCATTTACATTCCATATCTTGTGATATGTGATACTTTTTAAAATCAGCCCTATTTTCTAATATCCATTTTGATTTTTTATTTGATCTGCCCATTATTCACAACATAGTCTTCAAATTTCTAAACTCATGGAAGTTTCCTGATTATTTATTACTAGATTTCTAACTTACCAGAACTACTGTCAGACAATGCTGTCTATATGATACTTAACCTTGTAAAATTGGTTGAGGCATGCTTTATAGTAAAGGATGAAGTCAATTTTCATAAATGTTTATGTATGTCTGCTCGAAATAAATTGTTGAATCTCTACTGGTGAGTGTAATGTCTTTCATATGCTCATTAGACCTAGTTTATTGACGGTGTTAATTCTCCAATATTCTTACTGATGCCTGGCCTGTTTGATCTATCAATTACTGAGATAAATAAAATGCCCAAATGTAGGTATATACCTTCTATTTCTTTTTGTGGTTTTACAAATATCTATATTATATACTTTTGAAATTATTTTGAAGTATATGCAGGTAAATATTTTTTATATAATCTGGGTGAATTGAATTTTTTATCATCATGCAGTGACAGTTTATCCTCAATAATGGCATGTATATTAGAGAGTACTTTGACATTAATATAATTACACAGGTTTTCTTAGGTTATTTTTTTCCTACTTTTTAATTTTTACTCATCATTTGTATATTTTCATGATTTTAAAATTGTGTTTTAGGAGCATGTGGGTCGCTCAGTTCGTTGAGCAACTGACTCTTGATTTCTGCTCAGGTCATGGTCACGAGATTGAGCCCCACATCAGGCTCTGTGCTGGGTGTGGAACCTGATGAAGATTCATTCCTCTCCCTCTGCCCCTCTCCCTGCTCTCTCTCTCTAAAATAAAATAATAATAATAATAATAAATAAAATTTAAAATTGCATTTTATAAAAATCATATAGGTGGATTTGGCTACAAAAGTGGAAACATTTTTGTGTTTTATTGGAACATTTAATCCAATTACATTTATTATCTTAACTGATGGCTTATAATTACCATCTTATTCTGTGCCTTTCAGTTTTTGCGTTTTCCTTTTTCTCTCATTTATTGACTTCATCGGAATGAGCATTTTATTTTTCTCAATCTTTTTTTCCTATTATATTTGCAAAGCTAAAAACTCCATTTTTTTATTTTGTTACCCTATAATAATAAATATGTCTAGCTACTATATCAAATGTTCAAATCCATTAATATATCAATATAATATATACAATCCCAGATATTATATATATTATATAATATATATAATCCCAGATTATATAAGGACTTTAAAAAGCCTTAACATCAATAACCTCTTCATGATTTACAGGTATTATTTGGGAGTTTTTTACTCCTTTCTTGATTTTTTTTAAATCCCACAACACACTTATTTTCATGGCTTCAGATATGTTCATATATGAACTTTTTATTCCTCCTTGCAAATCATACTTACCATCTGTAATCACTTTCATTCTGCCTAAATGAATTCGTTATGATACCTATCATAAGAGTGTGCCGCTGCTAAAATCTCTCACGTATCCTTCATGAAATGTAATTTTTTGAGTCTTTTCACTGGGCATAGTAGTTTCTGTTCAAATGTTAACTAATCAGAAAGGTTTTCCAGACTCCACAATTACTCTCTAACCTGCTTATTTTCTTCTTACCAATTCTCCCTATCTCATATGTATTTATTTGGGTGTTCTCTCTCCCTCCCCTCCAAGAATCTAAACTCCAAAAGGAAAGAAACAGAATGTTTTGTTCACTAATTATTTTCCAGGCACTAATACAGCCTCTTGGCTGTGATAAGCCCTTCATAAGTATCTACTTTAGAATAAATTCTTGAATTAGGAATCTTTAGCACTAAAATGATGTTAATATTTGCCATAAATACAGGAATCTCTTCTGCCTGATTCCTTTGTATTCTCATTGCCTAGACTGTGTTTATAGATGATATATCTTTAATAAGTAATCATAGATTAATAAACAAATGAGTGAAAAAACCTGCTTTATTTTCCATAAACAATGGTAAGGGAATGACAAAGAATACTGGAGATAATAGAGAATTATGAGGCATTAAGCCCCAAACTCTAACTTCTTCCATTTAGATTCTCTGACAGAGAATAGTCTATCCAAACATTCCTGGACTCTGCCCAAGATGTGGCAGTATTAGTGAAAGTTTTCTTCTATTCAGCTAGTTTTTTGGAAACAAAGTGATCTCTCTTACGTTTATATCCAACCCCTTCATACCACAAGGATACAAATCTATAAAGTAACCTAGCAACAAATAATCAAATTAACTGGTAAAAGATGAATATGTGCAGATAAATTTTGGAAATTAATTTGTGTGGCAGATCTTCTAAATCTAATGAAATAAAAAATAACTCATAAGAATATGTAAAACAAGAGAATTAAGTAGTTTTAAAAGTAGCTCAAAAATAGACTCACAGGAATGGTCTTGAGATTTTGGATTTCCAAGGCAAGCAAAATTTTGCACACACTGCCATATATCAGTAGAACATATAGAGTTAGCTTAGAAATTTTTTGCTGTCATGGATATAAAAGCATATTAAATTAACACAATATTTTCATGTAAGAAAAAATTTTAATATTAAAAGCTAGGAAGGGAAATAATCTCAAAATATTTATTTAAATTGAATAAATCCAGTTTATGAAAATTTCACTAACTTATCTTCCTAATTCCCATTTTGTCTTTGTCCTGACAAAATTTTATCACAGAATCTAGCAAGCCACAGACAGGAACTGGCAAACAAGAATTGGAAGTATGTATTTTAACATCTATTCTCTGGCCTAGCAATTCCTGAAATGCTACATCAAACACTTCTTTCACCCATTCTATGAATATTCCAATGAGACCTAATAATTGATTAATAGTAACTTGAAAACTTGGACTCTGATGTTGTTTTTATTGTGACCTGATTTTTTAAATCATGTATTTTCTTATTTTTCCAAAGAAATACTCATGTATTAATTAAGGAACTATGAGTAAAAAAATTTTCCATGAGTAAAAATTTTTTGTGTAAAGATTTTATTTATTTATTTGACAGAGAGAGATACAGCAAGAGAGGGAACACAAGCAGGGGGAGTGGGAGAGGGAGAAAGCAGTCTTTCCACTGAGCAGAGAGCCCAGTGCGGAACTCGATCCCAGGACCATGAGATCATGACCTGAGCCGAAGGCAGACGCTTAACGACTGAGCCACCCAGGCGCCCCTCCATGAGTAAAATTTTTCAGTGAAGACATTAGATGGTAGGGTTGGAAAGACTTAATGGAGAAACAGTAAGATAGGCATTTGGCACCATGATATAAGCAAGTAATAGTTGTCTATGAGGGAAGTTAGCTAATTCTGTTGTAATAAACTGAAAGGGTTGATGACCCATGCTGCATTTACCCCTTAGCTTCTTCAAAATACCACTTCCTCTACTGAGATGTTCATTTCTCCAGTCCCTGAATTTAATAATGATATTTGATTGATCAATCACAATAAAATTGAGAAAAGGACTAAGCAGTTAACTTGGTTTAAAGCTAAAACAATGCACCATTAGTAGAGGTCTGCTTTCTTTTGTCAAGTTTCTTCTCATCCTATGTTGATTAAGTTGTCCTCAAATCAGTATTAACCTGATTCTGATCACCAGTCACACAAAGATATAAACAGACTCAGTTTAGCTCATACATCTCATTACTCTTTAAGTGAACTAAATTTCCTAGAAATAGAAATAACATAAGACAAAGACTCTATGACAATGTCTATGAAATGAGGTAATATTTATTTTTTAAAGGTATGCTTTCAATGTTTCAGTTGAAACAGCTAATTGCTAACTATGCATTAATCAAGGTAGTTTTGTATTAAATGTGGTATACAAAGGTTATGACTAGAACTAGCATTTTTCTGTGTAATATAGGCCAAAGATAATTAACTTTAAGAGATTTCTGCTAAAATGACTTTCCTAAATACAATATTTACAAAGATTCAACCTTTTAAATTATTTTGTATTTTGTATATTTAAAAAAAATTTTTTTTTTTAGATTTTATTTATCTATTTGACAGAGAGAGACACAGCAAGAGAGGGAACACAAGCAGGGGGAGTGAGAGAGGGAGAAACAGGCTCCCCACCAAGCAGGGAGCCAGACGTGGGGCTCGATCCCAGGACCCTGGGACCATGACCTGAGCTGAAGGCAGACGCTTAACCATCTGAGCCACCCAGGCGCCCCTTACAAAATTTTTGAAGGCAAATTTGTCCAGTGGTAGACACTATGCCTACTTAACTTTTGTCCCTGGTTATCTGAGAGATATAAAATAGACAAAAATAAAATGGCATATATTATTACAGCATTCAGAATTTTTAGCTTTATTTGTATAAATCAGAAACAAATTATATATGCTTTTAATAAAAAGATATAGCAAATGTGAAAAATATTATGTGTTCATTCAGAAACTATTTTCAAGCACCTCTTCTACGACACATACTGTTAAGAATAATGGAAATATATCAATAGATGAGATTAAAATCCCACCTTCATAAAACTTAAAAATCATCTGGATCACCTAGTTCCAGGAAATTCTGCAGCAGATTCTAAAATTACAGACATATATAGTGGAGTCCATGTCTTTATAAATAAAAAGCTGATAAAATGTCTCCTAAATTTTTCTAGTATATCTAGTATGCCATTCATTAAATATGTGAAATGTCAGAAAAGTTGCTAACATTCTTTCATAAATGTATTTTAGGGTATGTTCATGTATCATTAGAAGCAGCAGTATAAGAACAAACTAAAAGACAAGTCAGGGGCGCCTGGGTGGCTCAGTCGGTTAAGCGGCTGCCTTCAGCTCAGGTCAGGATCGAGCCGCACGTCTGGCTCCCCCTGCTTCTCCCTCTCCCTCTGCCCGACACTCTGCCTACTTGTGCTCTCTATCTATCTGTCAAATAAATAAGTAAAGTTTTTTAAAAAAAAATAAAAATAAAAAAATAAAAGACAAGTCAATGACAGAACTCACTGAAACAGAAGATCATATTACAGTATTGTCATTTAAAATATTTAAATATAGTTAACATTCTGATACCAGTTTTCTTAAGAGTGTAATAAATATTTTAAACTGAGATTTTAATTATAAGATACTAATAGAAATACATTTTAGAATTTTTAAAAAGTTTTGATGACTATCAAATGACTCACAAGTAAGTATAAAGTCTCTTCTGAAACATATATAATGGAGATGTAATTAACTAAACTCAAATTTATCAGATTAATCTGACACACTTTGTGAGACAGTAAAAACTTTGAGACTGCACTAATCACCCATTTGCCTCAATTATCCACTCCACTGCACATAACAAAATTATAGGACTTTTGATCTAAGCTTCAGCACATAAATCATGATACAGATTTAGAAATAATAACCAAAACAAAAACCCAATTTATTTCTTTAATATGATAGCTCCATACTCCATTTAGATCCTCAGGATCTCTATGGCTATAGCTAAGTGGAGTGTTTAAGGTATTAGAACATGTCTTATTTAAACATAATTATCTAACTTCTTAGTTAACTCTTTTTTAATGTCCCAAGGACAAGTTAACTGGATTGTTTACCAAAAGCATATGGGTTTCCAGAAACGTCAGAATAACAGTCTTTACCTTTTGTATGTTTGGCTGCCAAGATAGTGTACACTGAACTCCAGAAAAAGCAACTCTCCCATCCATCTTATAATTAGGTCTGAACTCTGTTTAACTGACCCTGACTTTAAAGTATCTGGGGGATGCACCTGGGTGGCTCAGTCATTTAGGCAAGGGACTCTTGAATTCGGCTCAGGTCATGATCTCAGGGTAGTGAGATCGAGCACTGCCCCCTCCTTGGGCTCCACACACAGTGTGGAGACTGCTTGAGATTCTCTCCCTCTCCCCTGCCCTCGCCTACTCTCTCTATATCAGATAAATAAATAATTTTTAAAAGAGTATCTGTGGATTGGACTACATGCATTGAATATGAAGTCTATGCTGTTGATATTATTTCACTTGATTATATCACATTGAAATAATATAGTATGAGTATTGTATACTGTATATAGAATAATGCAGTATTGAAATAACTATAGAAAATTCACAATCTGGTTAGTTGTACTCATATCTTTCCTTCTGTGCCTATTCCTCTTATTGTGATCCTTGAGTCCACGGGGATTTGTAAAGATTTTCCTGTGAGTCCAGATTTTTCTATAATACATGTATTTATAATTTGTATTTTATTTTCTATGATGACATTGTGTCATGTTGTTGACCATTTGTATGGTTCTTACATCTGAGTACTATACACAATTTCCTGACTTACAATTTAACTGCTTACAGTATATTGTACTATTGTACTGTAAATGTGTTTCTACTATCCCAAACATAACAACATCCAAGAAGAAGTACTAGAAGTTGTTAAATCTATGACTGACTGGTAATTTCATTTAAACTATAACTAGCATTGTCCAGAGGCTCTTTCAGAACCAAGAACTATCATAGAATATAAGAGACCCTGGTCATGCTTCAGTTATTGTTGTAGAAAGGCTGTAAGAAATGTAGTTAAGCACAGGTCAGATTTTGAGAAGAGCCAATGTATGTGATTTAAAGCTTTAGCCTTTCTTTTGTCTTTATTGCATGGAAAAAGTATAAAAAGAGATGTTATAATATGTTCTTAAAAATTACCAATGACGAAAAATTTACCAAAATATTAATATAAACATATGTACATCCCTACTAAATAATGACTATCATTTTAGCTTAAAACTTCTTCAAAACTAAAGAAATGCAAAAAAATGTACACAGTTATGTTGTTAATATGGAAACAAAATAATAATACTGCAGTTGGGGGATGTGAATTATTTATAACATGTGATTTTACTACAAGGATACATGGATCATTTCTCAATCTTCTGCACTGATCAATTGTGTAGAAATAGCTATAAAACTTAATAAAGTTTAGACTGGAAGTCTGGAAGTTCAGAATAACCTCGTAGCAATTAAGGACCAAGCAGAGATTAGATCACACATTCATCTGGGATTCTTTTTTAAGACTTTTAAATAAAGACTATTTACAGAAGTGTCAGCAGGACTGAGGAAACCAACAGGCAATACTGAGCCACCCACTGACTAACAATAGCAGTAAGACAATATCGCTTGTAGATGCAAGTACAGGAAATGGCATTACTAGGATTTTGTTTCAATCTGTAACCTTAAAAGAAGGGCTGCCTGACAGAGGCTATAGACAGAACAGAATTTCTGTAAAAACCATGAGGCCGTGGAGAAAGAGCAAAAGGATTAATTATCCCAAGTCGTCCTTCCTCCCACACTCTGATCTCTTGTGGATCACTTCAATTGGTCAAACCCCACTGGGAACCAGCGTGCCAGGGAGGCTGAGGGAGGTACTCCATAAAGAAAAATCTGATGGTGTCCCATAGTAGGGTAATGAGGTGGAGCACAGGATGGGGGGAAAGAGAATAGCCAATAGAATGCCCTCTGCAAGATCGGATTTATCAAAATAAATAAGACTCTTATACAATGCGAAGAAACTCAACAAATGGATGTGTCATAATTGTCTCGATGGATTATGTAATCCTATTGCTTTGAGAGCCTAAATTGTTTCTCATTAGAAGGGCAGCAGTGCACCCTGAATGACCATCCAGATGTGTTAGACAAGCAGTAGCCTTCTCTGTGACCTTCCCTGGTCTCATACTCCTCCCTCCTTCTTGAAAAGAGCCATTTTCCTGATTTTCTGGTAAATATGCCCTTGCTCTCTTTTCATATTTACCACAAAGGTATACACCACTGCCTCCTTTTTAGTTTTATCGGAATGGAAAATTTTGTGTATTTCTTTTTGTTGTTTTTTCGTAATACCTTTATTAAGATATAACTTTCACTTCATAAAATTCATCCTTTTAAAGTGTTTTTAGTGTATGCAACCATTACCAATTTCAGAATTAGAATATTTTCATCATGCCAGAAAGAAAGCCCACGCCCATCAGTAATCATTTTCCATCTCTGCCTTCCCCTGGGCCCTGGCAACCACTAACCTACTTGTCTCTATGGGCTTGCCTATTTTGGATATTTCCTATCAATAGGATCATACCACATGGCATTTGGTATCTGACTTTTTTCACTTAGCATAATGTTTACAAGATTCATCCAAGTTATAGCATGTATAAGCATTTTAATTATTTTTATAGCAAATAATATTCTATTATATGGATACATCATTTTTTTTACCCATTTATTAGTTGATGGACAGTTGAATTTTTTCCACTTTTTGGCTACCATGAATGCTATAAACAGTCACTTATAATTTTTATGAGGACATCAGAATTCCTAGTGGGTATGAATGGTGCCTCATGGTTTTCATTTGCATTTACCTAATGACTTATGATACTGTCTTTTCATGTGCATATTGGTTAATTATATAACTTCTTTAGAAACATTTCTGTTCAAATCATTTGCCCATTTATTTATTATTAAAGATTTTATTTATTTATTTGAGAGAGAGTGAAAGCGAGAGAGATCACAGAGGGAGAGGGAGAGGGAGAAGCAGGCTCCCGGCTGAGCAGACAGCCCGATGCAGGGCTCGATCCCAGGCCCCTGGGATCATGACTGAGCCGAAGGCAAATGCTTAACCAACTGAGTCACCTAGGCACCCCTCATTTGCCCATTTAAAAAAAAAAATTAACAGCTATATTTAATTCACATATCAAACATGTCTTAGTCACCTAGAGCTGTCATAACAAAATATCACAGACTGGGTGGCTTAAACAACAGAAATTTATTTCTCAGAGTTCTGAAGGCTGGAAGTCTAAGATAAAATTGTCGGCAAGGTCAGTTTCATTTTAAGCCTCTTTTCTTGTAGAAAAAAACCCACAGGCTAGCTGTGTACTCACATGACCTCTTCTTTGTGCATGTGAGATAGGAAAGAGAGTTATCTCCCCAGTGTTTCTTCTTATGAGGCCACTAAGCCTATCAAATCAGGGCCCTACCCTTATGACCTCACTGAACCATAATTACTTCCTCAGATGCCCTATCTCCAAACATAGTCAAAATGAAGGTTAGAGCTTCAACATACAAATTAGGGGGACACACTGACTCTGTAACAATACTATTTACTCATTTAAAGAGTAAAGTTCAATTATTTTTAGTATATTTACAGAGTTATGCAACCATTACCACAATCAATTTTATTTTCATTAGCCTCTCACCTCCTATCCCATGAGAAAACTCATACCTGCTAACAGTGATTCGCAATTTCCCCCAATATTCCTCCCAACTCTTGGCAACCATTAACATATTTTTTGTGTCTATGGACCTACCTATTCTGAACCTTTCATATAAAGAATGTCATACAATATGTGGTCTTTTGTTGCTCTCATTATCCACTTAGCATGATGTTTTCAAGGTACAATCATATTTTACTACCTATCAGCATTTCATTTTTTTCTATGAACAAATAATATTCCACTGTATACACATACCACATTTTTGTATCTCCATTTATCATTTCATGCACTTTGGGGCTGTTTCCACTTTTGGGCTGTTGTGAATAATGCTTCTGTGACCATTCATGGACAGGTTTTTGCGTGAACATATATTTTCATTTCTCCTGGCCACATACCTATGATCGAAGTGGAACTGCGTGATCATTGGTAACTCTGGCTTTAGTTTTCTGAGAATCCGTCATTGAAGCTCCACGGGCCTGAGCTTTATTTAATGGACTTTTAAAATATCCTACTTCAGTCTCTTGCTTGGTATAGGTATATTCAAATTTTCTGTTACTGCTAGAGTCAGTTTCAATAATTTGTGCTTTCCAGGAATTATTACATTTCAAGTAGGGTATCTAATTTATGTCATACAATTTTGTGCAGTATTCCCTTATCATTTTTATGTAAAATTGATATTAATTGTACCCTATTCCTATCCAATTTTAATTATTTGAGGCTTCTTTCTTTCTCTTGGGTCAGTCTAGCTGAAGTTTGTCAAATTTTTTTTTTTATCTTTTCAAAAAACCAATGTGTGGTTTTGCTGATTCTATCTAATGCTTTTCTACTCTAAATTTCATAAATTTCCACTTTAGTCTTCATTATATTCTTCCTTTGCTTGCTCAAATTTAGTTTACTCTTCTTTTTCTATTGCTTTAAGGTAGAAAGTTAGATTACTGACTTGAGATCTTTCTTCTTCTTTTAAAAATATGAGCACTAAGGCTGCAAATTTCCCTATAAGCATTGAATTACATGATCCCACAAGTTTTTACATGTTGTATATTCATGTTCATTCATCTCAAAGAATTTTTTAATTTCCCTTGTGATTTCACCTTTAAGCCACTGGCTATGTTAAGAATGTGATAATTAATTTCCACATATTTCTGAATTTGCCAAATTTCCTTCTGTTATTATATTTAATTTCACTCCACTGTGGTCAAAGGATAGTAATTTATCTGATCCCAATCCTTGTAACTTCATTTAGCCTTGGTTTATAGTTTATCCTATGGTCTATCTTGGAGAATGCTCCATGAGAGCATACGGATCTTGTTAGGTGGAATGTTAGACAGATGTCTACTAGGTCGCGTTGATTTATAGTGCTGTTTATAGTCTTCTATTTTCTTATTGGTCTTCTGCCTACTTGCTCTATCCATTAGTGAAAACAAGGCATTGAAATCTCAAACTATTGTTGAATCATCTGTATCTCCCTTCAATTCTGTCAGTTTTTGCTTTATAAAATCTAGGGCTCCATTGTGAGGTACATTTATATTTATATTTATTATCTTTCTGATAGATTAAATCTTTAATCAATGTCCCTCTTTATCTCTAGTCACATTTTTTTTTTAAGATTTTATTTATTTGAGAGAGAGAATGAGAGAGAGAGCACATGAGGGGGGGAGGGTTAGAGGGAGAAGCAGACTCCCCGCTGAGCAGGTAGCCCGATGTGGAACTCGATCCCGGGACTCCAGGATCATGACCTGAGCCGAAGGCAGTCGCTTAACCAACTGAGCCACCCAGGCGCCCCTCTAGTCACATTTTTTTAAAGATTTTTATTTATTTGACAGAGAGAGGGAGAGCACAGAGGGAGAGTGAGAGGGAGAAGCAGACCCCCCATTGAGCAGGGAGCCCTATGTGGGGTTCCATCTTGGGACCCTGGGATCATGACCTGAGCCAAAGGCAAACACTCAACCGACTTAGCCACCCAGGTGCCCCTTTTTTGTTTTAAAATCAACCTTTGTCTGGTATTAATATAGCTACTTCAGCTTTCTCAACCATTAATCTATTTGTATCTTTGAGTCTGAAGTGTGTCTTCTGTAAATCACATACAGTTGGTCTTGGTTTTGTTTTGTTTCAATTCAGTCTGACAATCTCTGCTTTTTAATTATATTGTTTAATTCATTTACATGTAATGTTATTATTTATATAGTTAGAATTAAGCTGCCATTTTTACCTTTAGCTTTCTGTATGTCTCATGATATTAATTTCTCTATCTTTACTGCTTTCTTTTGAATCAAGTAAATATTTTCTGGTATAGTATTTTAACTCCTTTAATGATTTTTTAATAATACATATGTTTATGTATTTATTAGAGGCTATTCTAGGGCATACTATATATATATATAATATATTATATATATATATATCTTACCAGAATCTTATTTCAGTGTATACTGACTTAATTTCAATGAGATTCAGTCCTATCTCATGCTATTCCCTTTTCTCCTTTGTGCTATTATTATATATATTTCATTTATATATGTTACAAAACCAATTAGACAGTGTTATAATTATTGCATTTTATATTATGTCTTTTAAAGAAGCTGAGAGAAAAAAAGAAGTATATATTCACAGAGTTTGTTATATTGGCCTTATTATTTACCATTTCTGGGCTTATTTGTTCCTATGGATTCAAGTTACTATCGTGGCATCTTTCCTTACTCCAAAATACAGCTTTTCTCCCATCCATGTGTTTTATACTGTTATTGTTAAATATATTCCACTTATAAATTGTATTAGGCTCCACCATGCAATTAATTACATATATATTATTTTATCTAATTGCTTTTTAAGTCAGATAAGACAAGATAGGAGAAGAAATATGCATTTTTACTGGCTGTTTTTGTTTTGTTTTAATTACCAGTGCTTTTAATTTTTGGCATGGGTTTGAATCTGAGGTAATTTCCTTTCACCTGAAAAACTTCTTTCAGCTTTAAAAACAGCTTTTTAGCTGGCTATGAAATCTCTTTTTTTTAATCTGAGGATGTCTTTATTTCATATTAAATTTCAAAAGACAATTTTGCCAGATATGAATCCTGATTGACCTGCTGGGTGTTTGTTTTCAGCACTTTGAATATGGCATCACCATACATTCTGGCCTTCATGGTTTCTGACAGTTAATCTAATTGGAGTTCCCTTGTATAGGATTAGTAAAAGAATTGCTGCTTTCAAGAAGTTCTTGAAAATTTTTACCTTTCATTAGTTTTACTATGTATCTGAGTATTGATTTATTTCTTTTTATCCTACTAGGAATTGGTTGTGCTTCTTGGATGTGCAGATTAAGGTTCTTCCTTAAATTTGGGAAATATTCAGTCATTATGTTTTCAATTTTTTTAATCCTTTTCTCTCTCTCATCTCACTCCCCAGAGAGGATAGCCTTGGGCACAAGACAATCATCCAAGGATAACAGTGGTTTTAGCAGGGCTATCTTTGGCTACCTGTTTCCAGAATCTGTTAAGCTGTAGACCTTTCTTGGTACCAAACCAACGGTTAGGTTCCACTAATTGCTGGCTCACTGTACCATTGTTTTGAGAATGTCCTGGGGGCATAAACTGCTACACATTATGATCCAATTAAATTAAGGCACCTTTTCAGAGGTAGTTTTGAGGCAAATCTTTGAAATTTGTTCTGACTACAGGAGGGTTCTTCTTAGCTGTATCTTTCCCTGATTCTTGTATATTACCTGGCTTACAGCTTAGTTTGTTGCTCTCACAGAGCTACCAGCTCCTACAATTGCTTGAAAAATAAAGTCAGTTCCCTTGGGGAGAGCTTCATAGCTCTCTGTTCTTATAGGCAGGCTCTCCCCCCTGGGCTAAATTTCTGCACCACTGCTCCAAAGCCAGAGATGCAAACAGCTGCCTGCTTCTCCTTGAATGACACCCCTGATTTAGGAGCATGGAGCTAGGTGGAGGCAGAGGTGGTAGCCTCTAGTCTTATCACTTCTGGTGTGGAACCTCTGTCATACAAGCAAGCTAGGGCAAGGGTGACTGGCATCTCAGTATTCTCAATCTTCCATGCCTGGGGTAGAATTTCCAAACTACATGTGTGGGCTAGGTGGCTGCCCTGAACTCTCAGGGCTAGAGAAGGATGAAAAAATGCTGACAGCTGGGGGAGATACCACAGTCACTAAATGAGAGCTGGGGAACACAAAACCCTACATTCTTTGCCACAGCCATCCAGAGTGCTGAGCTGGGGAGGTGGCATGTAGAGTGGGAGTGGTTGTGACAAGTGCCACACACTTGCTATTCTTCCTGAAATGTAGTAGATGTTCTTGAATAAATGTTTCTGTATGCCCATAGAGCTATTTCCAGAGACTTTGGATAATTGTTTAGTTTTCATCTGTTATGATTGTCTGGGGAGAGAATCCATGGAGTCCTCACAATGCAATTTAGGAAACTGTTCATCTGTAAGTTTTCTTGCATGACTTTCTTCCTTTCCTCAACAATGACTGTGTTCACCTACACTGACAAATGTAGCATGTAGTGTTGTTACTTCCTTACATTTTTCCATTTTATGATTATACCACAATTATTTTTTTCCTGATCTAATATTGATGGGTTTTTGTAATATAATAAATGCTATGACTTTTATTGCAAATGTGTCTTTATGCACAACTACTAGACTTTCTCCAGGTTATATGCCTAGGATTTCAATAGCCAATTTTATAGTATGAAACTAACCAACTGTTATTACCTAATGCCAAATTCTTTTCAAAATACACTTTCACTGGCAGTATTCAAGAGAGTTCAGGGTGGCTCCCTATCCTTGACTTAATTTAGTATTATAAATCATTTGAAATTTTCATCTATACCATTGAGGTTTCATTTACTGATTATTAATGAAATTGAATGTTTTTTGTGTGTTTCATGGCCATGTATATTTCCTACTTGGTAAAATGTAAAACTTTTGTTTGCACATTTTTATGTTGGGTTGTGTTTATTAGTGACTTGGGAACTTTTTAATATTTTGGAAACCACTGGTACTTTGTCCAATATTGAAAATCAATTCTTGAAAAATTTGTAAATCTTTGTAAGTTTTTGGCTGGACATTTTATTTAGAATATACACTGACGAATAGAAGATCTTAAGCTTATGTAATTGGATTTATCATTTTCTGTAAGGGTTTCTGTCCTATCCATGGTGCTCTTCCATTCCCCACCACAGGTAGTGCTTTGCCCTTTGTGCTCATCAAAGGCAAAGCATTAAACTTAGGATCCTTCCATTTTTCCGCACAGGCTCCGCACCATGTCAACCTTTCTATTCTTCACCACAGGCAGTGATCCATCTATAGGGCTTTTCCATTTATTTCCAAAGACACCCCTTATTCCGCAGTGCTCTGACACTCATTACCACAGGCTCCACCTGTAATGGTCTCCCACTGCTCACCACAGGCTCTGTTCCTTCCACATGCTCTTCATTCTTCACCACTGGCACTGTTCTGTCTGCAGTGTTTTTTCATTCTGCAGCCTGGTTAGTGCTTTATCCTTAGTTCTCTTTCTTCCAATACCATCTATAGTGTCTTTTGATTCTCCATCAAAGTCTGTGCTCTTTTCCTGGTGCTCTTCTCTCATGCTCCATGGTCAGTGTCACATCCATAGTGCTGTGCTTCCCCAATCTCTACACTGGAAGGTGAAGTTCCTCTGTAGTGGTTGTCTATTTTTCTTCACAGGCAATGTTTTTTTTGTTTTGTTTTGGTTTGGCTTTGGGGTTTTTTGTGTTTTGGGTTTTTGCTTTGTTTTTTGTTTTTTTTGTGTTTTTTTGTAGTATTCTTCCAATCTTCACCTAAGCACATCTTCATGTACAAAACTCTTTTTCCAAGTCCACAAATGTCCCAAGTTTTCTTCTCATTCAGGGCCTTCCTGTTATTTTCTCAGCTTCTGTGCTTCATTATTTCATTATCCAATTCCTAGTAATTCTTTGGTTTCAAATGTTATTATCATTCTTATGAAAGGCCATTTTGACCCCACAATGCAAACAGCATCATCCATTTAAATTCTCCCTTGTTATTCTGTATTATTTTTATATATTATTTATATAATAAAAATATATTATTTTATAACTATTTTTTATATTTCTCCCTTATTATTCTGTATGTTTGCCTTGTTCTTACATCATTTAATGTTTTCTAAGTTAAACTATGTGTTTAATGTTTTCTAAATTAAACTATGTGTTCCATGTGAATGTTGGCCAGGCTAACACATTTTTTCTAATGTTGAACACAGTGCCACGTTATAAACAAGTAATATTAATTCTTTAAAAATGGGTGGGCAAATGAGGGAATAAATAAGCATTAATTATTGCAAGCATGTCTCCATAATTAACTTTTGTTTAAGCAGCACAAGAATTTTTAATGATTTGAGCTCCTATAACTTAAATGTATTTTCACTTGCCAATCTTTTGATATTGGTTAAGTCCTTTTTGTTGATAACTATTTGCATTCCTTATCTTTTTTTACCCAAATTATGATTTCCCACTTTCTTTTAAGATAGATCTATAAATTGAATACATTTTCCTAGCAGTCTTAGAACTGTTCTAAAATTTACAAGGTATTTTATCATTTACAGTTACCCACACTGAATTTAAAATTATTTTGGGTGGCTTGTTTGTATTCTAATCATCACCTTCATCACAAATCTTACATGTACAGAATATTTAACTAATTTCTATAACACTATAACAACTCACTTGGGAATGAACAAGATAGATCGTGGTAAGCATTCACCTCAATGAATAAAAAAAGAAGTGTATGGGTACAGTAGAGTATTATCACCAGCCCATGTACATGTACATCATGCTCTGGGAATCAGTAGTTTTTACAGACTGTGAAGAATAACAGTTAATCTAATAATTCAGTTAATTGCATATCAGCTAACAAACTTCTACTGTTTTCCCTCAGAAGATTTTTATTTAATAGGCTATGGAAACATTTCAAACTTAAAAGATATAGGGCAGGATAATATACCATAAGCAGTTACATAAACATATCAGCCTTTAGTAGACTCTATTCTGAATTTTTTTCAGTGTTTATAGTGTAACAGTATATTAATAGTAGAGAACTATCATTATCTGAAGTTTTTGTGATTTTAGTTAAAATGCTATTCATATCATTGAAATGTATGTCTTTATTATAAAATGTGAAATGTTTCCATTGGAACAAAATTATCTTTAAAAAGAAGAGTCCCTTACATAAGTCATTAGGGTTACACATCACCATTAATAAGTCATGTGGATACCATATATATCCTGAAAAGATGCAATAAAAAGGGCAGCTTAGTGGTCTTCTTATCCAAAATGCATAACCTCAGTCTAATCATGACAAAACATCAAACAGATTGGAGGACATCTGAAAAAGTCATGAAGCACAAGAAAAAAAACAAAAAACAAAAATGATCACAGATTGTAGCAGATGAGTCATGACAACTAAATGCAACATAGTATCATGGATTGGGTCCTAGAATAGAAAAAGGACATTGGAAACACCAGTGAACCCTGAGGAAAGTCTGTAATTCCCTTAATAATACTGTACCGATGTTAGTATCTAAATTTCAATAAATGTACCATGATAGTGTAAGGTGTTAACATTAGACGATGCTAGGTGAAGGATATATGAGATTTCTCTGTACTATCTATGCAATTCTTCTATAAATATATAAATATTTCAAAATAAAAGTCTAAGGTTTTTTCCTTCTGCAAAGGTATTATAATATGTAGCTCTTTAAATGTCCCTATAACTGACAATTACTTGTAAGAGATCAAAGGCCAATCCATGTCATATGTATTATTGTCTCAGAGTACCATTATTTATATCATTTCCCAATGCTAAGGATGCCTACTGGAGAAAACGACAAACAGGTTCTTCAAACCTACTTCTGGTTAGCCATGAGTTAAGTCATAGAAGTTCCAGTTTTTTTATGGTTATGACCTAATTTTTCTAAAATTATTTTACCCAGGTTAGCCTTCTGCCATCTGAATGAAGATCATTCACTATCTAAAACTTGCAGCCAGAGTTAGACATGTATGTGTTCTAACGCTGAAGGGAAAACCCTGTGGAGTGTAAGAGACTGGTTCATCTAATTTGTTTCATGTTTTATGACACTATATAGCATCCAGCTAGAAGAAGCAGTTGAACTTCAGCATACTGAACAAAAACATTGTTGTGAATTTGTTTGTTCAGAAAAACTTGTGAGACATCTTGGACTCTCAACTCCAAAAATGTATAATGCTTTATCATTTGGAAAGACTTGCTAAGTGTTCAAATTAGCTGACCCTGATATCCCACATTTTGGCATACAAAAGTAATAACAGCAAACTAATTATAAGCTATTCAAGAAGAAGTCATCACAGTCTTGCCAGTAAGTGAAAAATACTGAAATAGTCTACACATCCAAAGGAGGAGGAATGGTTTAGTTAACTAGGTATAGATATATAATTAAATAGCATATAAACATTAAAAAACACTAATTAGGGGCACCTAAGTAGTGCAGTCAGTTAAGCCTCTGACTTTTGGTTTTGGCTCAGGTCATGATCTCAGGGTTGTGAAATTGAGCCCCACGTGGGGCTCCAGCTCAGCACAGAGTTTACTTAAGATTCTCCTCTGCCCCTCTCTCCCTGCTCATGCTGCCAAAGCGAGCACGTTGAGCTCAACTTTAAAAACTGCCCTAAGACCACATATAAAACATTTTCTTATACTTTAATTCTAAATGTGAAGAAATTTTGGCAGGTTAGATTTGTGTCTACTTTTTACATATAGCCATTATGAAAAATAATCTCCCTACATCATTCAGATATATTGAATAAAAATAAATATGTTTACTTACTGTATAGGCAACAAATAGTTATCTACATACAATGAAAGGATGAAATTTCTGATTTAGGTCTATTCAGGCATGAACCAATCTAATTTATTATTAGACCTCTTAAGTTATCTTTTTTCTACCTGGATCCTGGGCAAAGTGCACAGTGTTTAATTTTAATTCACTCCCCAAACTAAACCATTTTACTTGCTTCTGTGTTATTACCTATAGATCAACTTACTTTAGAAGACTCGGTGTGAGAAACTCTGGTTAAGGTGAAGATAATTTGTTACCATGGAATCACAGAAGTAAAAATAGCAGCTGATGAGCTAGTGCACTTACCCATCATCTTTTTTTATTGTTATGTTAATCACCATACATTACATCATTAGTTTTTGATGTAGTGTTCCATGATTCCACTTACCCATCATCTTGAAGAGAAGTATTTCAAGCAACCCCTAAGAGTCAGGGATTTCACTTCATTATTTAAATCCCATTAGTTGGAAGATAGTTGTGCTTCTCAAACAACTATGCAGCTAAAAGTTTAGATAAAATAAAATATAGAACTGCTGCTAATCTACATGATGCTACAACCTGAGAAGTTTCAGCAATGGTATACTTAGGAAAACATCCACGTTCACATACCATGCCTTTAAAATAGTTATGATTTAATAATTGTTTATTAAAAAGTTCACAATAAATATTATTGAAATATTTCAATTTAATATTGAATTGCTCACTAGGTACAGTTTTAATTTAGTTTTCCACCAGAGTGACTGTTGCACCATATAATATCATATGATTTTTAGAGATTAGTAAATCATAGATGATTTTAATGGCTTAAACATGTACAACATAAAGAAAATTTCACAAAAATCTGTAATACACTATTAGTCTTTTGAAATTAAGATACCATTAAACTTTGAACCTATTCACTAGTGTACATTACGCAGTAAACTAATTAGGACCCATTTATTAATCACCAATTTATATCTACCAATAAGGACAAGTAGAAAAATAACATAAAAAACTATCAATAGCATCTTATGAGAAAAATTTATTTTCATATCTAAATATTAATGTACCCAGGAATGAAATGTCCTATTCTTATTAAAAAAAAAAAAAACAAGAAGAAAATTTCCTAGGTTTTTTGTCACAATTTCCTCTGTCATTTATAATTCCTTAATCAGTTTTGCATGCTATTTATGTTGTTTTCAATTTTCAGTTTTTCCCCTCCATTTGAATCTTTTTTTTTTTTTTTAACTTCAGAGCTGGAAATTTAAAATTACTCTGGTGATAAAAAGCTTCCTGAGGATTTAATCAAAGGCATACATAAAAAATTAAAACTTTTTAGGTATTTTAGAAATGGTGGAGACTTTTATTTAAGTTTAAAAAATATTTTTAAATCCTACTTTGACCTTTGATTTACACCTGATTTTAGGAACAATCGCCAGTGATGTTTATTTTATTCCTTTATTCAATATAATCACCTAAGTAGTGGGGGGTCCCATTAGTTCCTTTTTTTTTTTTTTTGCATTTTTTTAAACATCTGTTACTTTATCTTTTCAAGTATTAGCAGTGTCTTAAACATTATTGTTTGTTCATTTCTTCTGTTCCTGTGTTATCATCCTGCCCTGTGAACTGTACAAAATTCCGCAAAATATATTTTTCACTGAGGTAGCTAACAAATGGCTTGCTGTCACAGAACCTAAAGGACCTATGCAGAGTTATCCAGATGATACACCACATGGGATAAAAGTAAACATCCCAGATTTTCATAATGGGTATAATGGTTATTTTTCCAATAAATATTTAGATGACTTTTTAAGGATGAAAATGGGGACACACATTTTGTTTTTGTTTTTTTTAAAAGATTTTATTTATTTGACAGAGAGAGACAGCAAGAGAGGGAACATAAGCAAGGAGAGTAGGGGAGGGAGAAGCAGGGCTCCTGCTGAGCAGGGAGCCCGACGCAGGGCTTGACCCCAGGACCCCGGGATCATGACCTGAGCCGAAGGCAGACACTTAACAACTGAGCCACCCAGGCACCCCACATTTTGAAATAAATAGCATTTAGAATGGATAGCCTAAAATTTGGGAAATTAGGGAGCTAAGGAGAATGTTATTGATTTGTTATGAAATAGTAACTTAATTAATTGCCTTCCGCTAAGTTCTGTCGGGTCTATAGACAACAGCTTTAGTAACTGTTAGCTTTTTACTTCTCATAAAGAAGCTCCTAGCATTATTTGATATTTAAATTTCTGATACTAAGCTTCCACTTTCTCATATTTCCTTGGGAAACTGTGGAGAAAATGGAAAAAAATTCTACTCATCAAAGGATACAGGAAAATAAAAAGGTAGAGAGAAAGAGGAGTTTGGGAGGAAGTAGGTAAGAAAGAAGATTGCAGGGGAAAAAAGATATGGAAGAGAGTAGAAACGTAGAGATCTTTTGGCACACAAGACAGGATATACACTTGCTTTTTGCCAGAACAACCTCTGGTCTAATTACTGTACCCATTCATGAAACTGAAGTTATGGGATCACCATCACAGTGAATCAGTTTAATTACCATCTAAAGAGCAACACCTTCTGTTCTTTTGTAAGAAATCACCATGAATTTGTGCCACTTGTTTGTATGTCAGAATTACTTGGAGTATTTTAAAATTTATTTTAACACTTAAAAATATTTTTTTAATTCATAAGTGAAAAAGTTTAGCAAAATGTATGGATTTTTAAAACTCTGACACTGTAATTAGATCCCTGGAGTGACTGTATGTATATATGTGTGTGTATGTACAAACACACACATATATATCTGTATTTATAACATATCTGAATTTATAACATATCTGCATCTTTAACAGGATCCATAAGTGATCCTTCTGCAACAAGATCACCAAACATTTTCTTTACGTATTTAACACAGGCTTGCTATAGGAAGTGTTGATTTATTTTATGTAAGAACATAACCAATCTGTAGAACTAGACACTTTCTTGTGCTAACATATCATTACATAAATCTCATTGAATCTATCTTGTACAACAGGTAATTCTGGGCCTACTATGAACTTTTACCCATATGGGTAAGAATCTATTTGCTCCTTCATTTTTCCAAGCTGTAACTGAGAATTTCCTTTATAATTTGAAAGGTAGGGCTTTGATGGTATTTTACTTTTATAATTCAACTCCCTGAGGGTATTATATAGGGAACTTGAAAAATGAACAGTTATAACCTGGGAATATGTGTGTGTGAATTTATTTCTGTACCTTTTGCCAAGTCTGCTATGTAAATGTCAGTTTGTTCCCTGCTTTTGGGTGAGCAAGTCACTTTGATAAGAAATCAGGTTAAAATAAATGAACTACTGGGACTTCATCAAGATAAAAAGCTTTTGCACAGCAAAAGAAACAGTCAACAAAATCAAAAGACAACCGACAGAATGGGAGAAGATATTTGCAAATGACATATCAGATAAAGGGCTAGTATCCAAAATCTATAAAGAACTTATCAAATTCAACACCCAAAGAACAAATGATCCAATCAAGAAATGGGCAGGAGACATGAACAGACATTTTTCCAAAGAAGACATCCAAATGGCCAACAGACACGTGAAAAAGTGCTCAACATCACTCGGCATCAGGGAAATCCAAATCAAAACCTCAATGAGATACCACCTCACACCAGTCAGAATGGCTAAAATTAACAAGTCAGGAAACGACAGATATTGGCGGGGATGCAGAGAAAGGGGAACCCTCCTATTCAGGAAAACAGTATGGAGGTTCCTCAAAAAGTTGAAAATAGAGCTACCCTATGATCCAGAAATCGCACTACTGGGTATTTACCCCAAAGATGCAAATGTAGGGATTCAAAGGGGTACATGCACCCCGATGTTTATAGCAGCAATGTCCACAACAGCCAAACTGTGGAAAGACCCAAGATGCCCACCGACAGCTGAATGGATAAAGAAGATGTGGTATATAAATACAGTGGAATATTATGCAGCCATCAAAAGGAATGAAATCTTGCCATTTGCAACAACGTGGATGGAACTGGAGGGTATTATGCTGAGCGAAATAAGTCAATCAGAGAAAGACATGTATCATATGACCTCACTGATATGAGGAATTCTTAATCTCAGGAAACAAACTGAGGGTTGCTGGAGTGGTGGCGGTGGGAGGGATAGGGTGGCTGGGTGATAGACACTGGGGAGGGTATGTGCTATGGTGAGCGCTGTGAATTGTATAAGACTGTTGAATCACAGACCTGTACCTCTGAAACAAATAATACATTATATGTTAAAAAAAAAGAAGAAGAAGAAAGAAGGAAGGGGAAAATGAAGGGGGGGAAATCGGAGGGGGAGACCAACAATGAGAGACTATGGACTCTGAGAAACAAACTGAGGGTTCTAGAGGGGAGGAGAGTGGGGGGATGGGTTAGCCCGGTGATGGGTATTAAAGAGGGCATGTACTGCATGGAGCACTGGGTGTTATACACAAACAATGAATCATGGAACACTACATCAAAAACTAATAATGTAATGTATGGTGATTAACATAACATAATTAAAAAAATAATAATAAAATAAATCCTTCAACTCATAGGCCTTACTTTTTTCTTTTTGTTTCTAGGTCAATGCTTATTTTTCTGCAGATACTCACCTCTGCTCTGCAGCTGCCAAACAGGCTTGCCTCCAGGAATCACCTCTCCTAATTAAGTTGAGTCAGAGAAAAAAAAAAATGTAGACCCCTTCCGACCAGTTTCTCCTCCAGCCTCTTCACTCCTGATGACCCCCTTTGCAAATCCTTCAAGTTGCAATCCAGGGAATCTTGTAAAATATCTTCCACTCATTTACTAAAGCTTAAAGTACATTCATGAGTGAAATCCATGGAGAATGCCCTACCTTTATCACATTTGTTCAAACTATATTTTATTTTGTGAGTATTGTGCAGAGCCTGTTCAACGGTGATTAGGTCATTCTGTAGTTGACATTTAAAAGCAATTTTCTTTGATAGATGCACATGCACTTCCTCTTACATTTCCTTCAAAAGCTTGCTCTAACATTAAAGAGGATTCTAACATTAAAGAAGATTTGATGTCTGTTAAGTCTGCACAGCTTGGATTAAATTATTCTGTGTTTCTGTTCTATTTTACATATGGTTGTACACAAGACTCCATACGCACGGAAGTAGCCAGCATTATTAAACAAGCCACACGAAATGAGCACAGGAAAAATGATGCAAATGGCAGAAAACTGTCCCATGAGTTATAAAGAATCTAGACCAAAAATATCCATCTAAATGCTACATTACTACTCTCATGGGCAATAGAGATGAAAATTGAGTTCACAGTCAGTTCCATATTACATTAAAAACAAGGGCTTTTCAGATTTTGAAAAGTTTATGAGAAATTACAAACTAGAAAAAGGTACAAGCTTTTCTTCTACTCATAACTTTGAAAAATAGTTAATATTTCTTTCATGAGAAAATGCCCCTAGAAATATTATGTCGATTAATAAGATTCTTAAAATCATTTGGGAGCCTCATTTAGATACACTATCCTAGTGTACTACTTTCCAGAATGTTCAACACTCTTAACAATGAGGACCCTAGGCACAAAGTATTAAAGAGTTTTTGAAATTTTCTTATTAGTCAAAAGTATTTTTTAAGTGCATTAGGCGGTTTCTCCAGCAATTTCGGAAATACGTTTATTTAAAAGTAAGGAAATATCTTATTAATTCTGACTTAGTAAGTAAAGAACACATAAACATTCTCATTTAATGTAGATATGACATTTGGAAAAAAGTGATTAACATAACCAGTCTGTAGAACTAGAAAAGTTTCTGTATTAATGTAGCATTACAGTAACCTCACTGAATCTATCTTTTACTATAAGTAATTCTGACAAAATAAATTTGACACATGCTTTAAGACTGAAAAAGCAAATCTGACTTAATCATTCTGGGCAATATACAAAGTGGAATTCAGAACTACTGGATTTCAACATTAGGCAGAAACAGAGAAAGCTCCAGAAATAAGTGTGCATCTATCTGGTCAAGCTATATTAGTATTTTCTCACTTCTACATTTCTACCCTTCAGAGAATCCTTCTTCTTAGAGATCTGGGGTCCACTAGACCATTCATAAGATGCTGTCACATATTTAAAAACTATCAACAGAAATCCCCATTTATAATTTATCTTTCTTCTGTTTCATTTCCTGAGAATTTTTTCTAACCTAATTTTAACTAACTTTATATTCATAATTTAACTAATTTAACATCTCTTACTCAGCTATTTCTTTTGTTTCAAACATTACTATGTGCCCATGATATTTTTGTTTTATATAGCTTATGATTAAAGATATAAGGCACATTTAGGGATGCCTGGGTGGCTCAGTCAGTTAAGCGTCTGCCTTCAGCTCAGGTCATGATCCCAGGACCCTGGGAACCAGCTGCATTGGGCTCTCTGCTCAGCAGGGAATCTGCTTCTCCCTCTGCCCCTCCCCACCACTCATGCTTGCACTCTCTTCTCTCTCTGAAATAAATAAAATCTTAAAAAAAAAAAAAGATATAAGACACATTTAAAACATTTGCACTATCAAACAAAACCAGTAAGTGTCCCAGAGAGCTGTGAATGTCGTCTTCAGGCTGAGATGATGTTAAAAGGCTTCTGTAAAAATATGGATGGAGAGAAAGAACACTTTGAATAATAATAATTTCTTAAAAAGACATGGTATAGGAAGTTAAATATCTCTTGAGTAACAGAATGTAGTAGTATAGTTTGGAGACAGTGGACTTTTTTAAGAAAAGGGTTGTAAACAAGGCAAGAATGTACATATGTAAGGAGCACTTACTGGGAAGCATCCTGACTGGAACAGTAGAGGATGACACCACTAAAGGTTTTGTTTTTAAAAAATTATAATAATAAATAAAGTTTTTATTTTTGTTGTTTGCTTTTATTTGTTTTTAATTGATGTACTATGTAAGCTTTCATGCAGAGATTTTATTTTATTACTAGCTTGGCTCACTCAAAACCAGAATTTCAAGGACAATAGAACTAGTGTACCCAAAAGAGTGATATTTCCCTAATTTTCCCTGTTCATTTTAAAATAACTTTTTATCGAAAACATTTCAACATGGGTATCAAAGATTCAAAACTCATGAGCGTACAACTGAATGAATGTTAACCAAGTAAACACATCTGTGTAATCACAGCACAGGTGACAGAGACAGAACATTTCCAACACCCAGTACTCTGCTTATTCTCCTTTAGTTATTGTATCCCCTACAAAGGTGACTGGTATCCTGACTTCTATCATGACAGATTATTTTTACCTGTTTATGAACATTATATAAATGGTATCATATATTGGGTACTACTTAGCATCTGTTAAGTAGGCCTGTAATATTCATGCTATGGGTAGCAAAATTTCTTTCTTATTTATTGCCATATAATGTCCCATAGTCCATACTAAGAAAGAGACCACAATACAATTATCCATTTTACTGTTCGTGGTTACCTAAACGGTCTCCTGTTTGGGCTACTATAAATTGTATAGGATAAACAGGCTACTAAGGACTGAATTGTGTCTCCCCAAAATTCATATGTTGATGTCCCAACTCCCAAATTTGACTGTTTGTGGGTATAGGGCCTTTAAGGAGGCAATTAAAGTTAAATGAAACCATAAGAGTCCGGCTATAATCCCATGGGGTTGATGTCCTTGTAAGAAGAGAAAGACATCTTTCTCTCTGCCTCTGTGCCAACCCAGGGGAAATGTCATGTGATGACACGGCAGAAGGTGGCCATTGACACAGGAGAAAGAGAGGCTTCACCAGAAACCAGCCCTGGCACTTTGATCTTGGACCCTGGCCTCCAGACTGTGAGAAAATAAATGTCTGTCAATTAAGCCACCCAGTCTGTGGTATCCAGTTATGGCAACCCAAGCAGACTAATAAATTCTCATACATAAATATCACAAAATTCTTGCATTCATTTTAATATAGAGGTTTTGCACATTTCTCACTAGTTTTATTCCTAGGTAGATAGGTATCTATAACTACTAAAATGCTATTGTTCCTTAAATTTCACTTCTGAATTTTCATTATCAATATATAAAAACATAATTAAATTTTTAATTGGCCTGGCATACAGTTCCCTGGAAAGTTTACCTTTTTAACTGAAAGAGTCTATTTCTAGATTATCTTGTATTTTTTACATATACTTTAAGTCATTCCCAAATAAGGAGAGTTTCATTTCTTCTTTTCCATTTCTTATAATTTGCATTTTCTTGCCTTTTTACACAAGCTAGAATTTAAAATATAATAAACAGGAGTGGTAACAGTAAGTACACTTGTCTTATTTCTGATCTTAAGATAAACACTTTCAATCTTTCACTGTTAAGCATGATGCTTAGTGAAGATATTTTAGAAATACTCTTTAACAAATTAAGGTAGTCCTTTGCCATGTCTACTGAGACTAACTGGAACTCAGAAAGATAAAATGAAACCCAAGTTAGTCTCTCTCCCTATCTAAGCTTCCACCTTCCAAGATCTGAGTGACCTGCAGAAGAAAATGGTACCCTTTCAACTGATCCAGTAGTCAGGCAGAGAATAGGGACCTAGACAAGGCTGCAGTACCTGCCACCACGTACCAACAATGTGAGCCAGCTGACTGATGACAGCATGCATGAGTTGCAATAGTGTCTGACCTTACTCGGACTCCCAAGCATAACAATGGCAGCTGTTTAAATTTTCACCTTCCAAATATTGTGCAAATTTCTCTTGTAGCCAGTCCTAGACAAGCAACACATGAGGAAGGAAATTCTGTTCCAGTTGAGCTGTACTGATACAAAACAAATTCAACTTAGCATCCATACATACACGGCTATCCATATATAACTTCCAAATAAAGAAAAAGCAAAAGCCTGATTCCACATAACATGATAATATTATAGGTAACATAACTGAAAACAGTCTGTGAACCTTGGCCTTACTCCTAAGCATCTTTCTCCTTGAATTAGCAAACATCAGGGGAGAGTAGGTAGAAGGGATGGGGGTATGAAGGGAGAGAACCATTTTCATGCCAGTAAACAAGGCATTGCATTTCATTTCTGTTGTCAGAAGTTGCTCACACAGCTCAATCAAACCAACTTACCATGTTTTTAATTCACCCAAAACTTTATATCTTCATTCCTAACACCATATATTTTAGCTTTGGGGCCTTCTGGATTCAACTGCTAAAGCCACATTGTTCCTTATCTGGGGTTGCAGGACTGGCTTCTGTTGTAATAACATAACTCCTCCCTCCTGCCTAAAGAAGAGTGAGCAACAATCAAAACACCATTTGGGGCACCTGGGTGGCTCAGTGGTTAAGCAACTGCCTTCGGCTCCCAGAGTCTCAGGATCGAGTCCCACGTTGGGCTCCCTGCTTGCGAGGGAGTCTGCTTCTCCCTCTGACCCTCTCCCCTATCATGCTCTCTCTCTCAAATAAATAAATTCTTTAAAAAACAAAACACCATTTGGCCATTTTGGAAAACTGTGGAGGCTCCTCAAAAAGTTAAAAATAGAGCTACCCAAAGACCCAGCAACTGCACTACTGGACATTTACCCAAAAGATACAGATGTAGTGAAAAGAAGGGCCATATGCACCCCAATGTTCATAGCAGCAATGTCCACAATAGCCAAACTGTGGAAAGAACTGAGATGCCCTTCAACAGACAAATGGATAAAGATGATGTGGTCCATATATACAATGGAATATTACTCAGCCATCAGAAAGGATGAATACCCAACATTTGCATCAACATGCATGGAACTGGAGGAGATTATACTAAGTGAAATAAGTCAAGCAGAGAAAGTCAATTATCATATGGTTTCACTTATTTGTGGAACACAGGAATAGCATGGAGGACATTAGGAGAAGGAAGGGAAAAATGAAGGGGGGAAAATCAGAGGGGGAGATGAACCATGAGAGACTAGGTACTCTGGGAAACAAACTGAGGGTTTTGGGGTGGGGGGATTGGTTAGCCCAGTGATGGGTATTAAGGAGGGCACGTATTGCATGGAGCACTGCGTGTTATATACAAACAATGAATCATGGAACACTACATCAAAAACTAATGATGACTAACATAACAAAATAACAAAAAAAAAAACCACCATTTGGGCAACTTTTTCCAATCCTACCTCTCACTGTTCATCCTTTAAACAATCATTACAGGTGGAGAAGTGGGGGACCCTTATCACCACTCCCACTCACTCACCACTTGGGTGAGAACATTTGCTATCATTTCTGAATGAGAATTTTCATATCCCTTGCATCAGCTACGAGGCTGTCATCCTTTGTCTTCCACAAAGCCATGTCTCTGGCAGCACTTTATCCTCATGACAAAATCTCTCAGGAACTGTGAAGAATCTGAAATTTTACTCTATTTGTAAGCTCACAAGTTAGTCTGTCACAGTGGAGATAGTGGATAGTGGAGAGAAACATGAGTATACTAGGTCAGAGATAAAGGAGTTACTAGTCACAGAAATGTTAACAGCCACAATATCAGCATTTCTGCAGGTTTCCTGAACCCCAATTCCCAAAAAGTGATTCAAAAGGGATTGGCTGGTGCCTGCACATGACGGAGAGCCTTTATCTTCCAAGGCTCTCTGCTCTACAAACATCCTTTCAAAGATAGGACGCAATGAAACCAGACAGTGCCTTTGCTCAAAAGACATGTGGAAACATTGGAGAGCCAGGGAGAATTTTCCTCCAATATTCAACTGAATTCCACTGAGCTCACGGGGGCAGATTGATAGGAAGGAGAAACATAGTACAGAATGGGCCATGGCCGCCCGTCATACAACCTGCTAAGACTTTAGGACTTACTCAAGACCAATTTTGTATTGACCACTTCTGTTTGATGATGGAATACTGCTGTGCACATCTGCCTTTCAAGTTAGGTAGGTCACAGAACACTCAATTCATGATGTCAGGTCACATGGTAATTTTAGGGTGTATGGTCAAGTGTTCTGCATTTTCCAGGGCCCTGAAGATAGCCAGAAGCTGTTTTTCAAAAAGAGAGTATTATCCGCTGGGTAAGCCATACATTACTACAAATTTCTAAGAAGCAGCTTTAAGGTCCAAGTAGTATCCCCATTTTGCCAAAGATACTTCAAGCAAAACTGGGTCTTCTGGGCCACATGGCCCAAGTGGCAGAATAGTTTTTTGTTTTGTTTTGTTTTTTTATGGAATACCATACCTGTCACATGGATTTTTATTGTTCTAAGTCCTGTTCAAAATTGGCAACCCTTAGGGTTACTTGGTAAATGGGCCAGAGGTGCTCACCCAAATGGGGTATATGTTGCCTCCAATACCCAAAAAGGCCCACTAAGCACTGTGTCTCTTTTTCCCATAGTACACAGTGTCAGATGCAGAAATGTGTCCATTGAAGAAATCGATCTTCATGTCTTGAATAACTGGACCCCAAGATATTTCACTTATGTGACAGCTCCCTAAACTTTTGTGAGATTTATTTTCCACTCATTCGCATACATGTGTCTTACAAATGATTCTAAAATACATGCTACTTTTTGTTACTAGGTCAAATGAACATGTTATAATCAATGTAACAGAGGAGCATGATGTCCTGTAGCATAGACAGGCAGTCAAGAATGGACAGTTGAGACAGCCCCAATGGAGAACAGACAGGTTGTATTACTGGTCCTAGCAGCTGGCAGAAAATAGCTTCTGAAAGCTTTTTAACTAACAAGAAAAAAAAGCATTCATCAGATGAATAGTCACTTACCAGGTTCCAGCAGAAGTGTTGATCTGTTCCAGCAATGAAATCACACCTGAAACCACAATCATAATAAGAATAAAGACCCAATTAATTTTACACTAGTATGTAAAATTCATCTGTCTTCTACAGAGAGCAAACAGGTAAAAGTTGTGTATGTGGTAGTAATCGTTATCCCTGCCCCTTTCAAGTTTTTAATGGTGGCACCGATCTCCGTAATCCCTCCAGTAATGTAGTATATGTTTTGTTTTAATATTTTTGTAGTTGAGAGGACGTTCTGGTGGCCCCATTTGTCTGACTCTACCATCATATTCCTCACTTCATAGGTTGGGAATACATGCGGGCATTCTGCAAGGTATAAAGTTTGTCTATCCCTTTTAGGCATCTGGACTGGGAATAAAATCACAGATGATTCATGGCCCACTGGGTCCATTGTGAAAAGGGCTCATGCCAAAACTCCATTCAAAACATAACCTCCATAAGCCCCCAGTAGGACTGTGGACCATAATAGGGTTTTAGGTCACCAATAATTGCCAGCTCAAAGCAATATACAGCAATATCCAAAATGTCTCATTATTCCCTTTTTTTCCGACGCAGAGTCACCCCAGCAAATGGTTCTATGTCCCTTTGTAGAAGGCTGGGGAGAAATGTAGTAGAACGCTTCCAGCTATACAGAGGATTCTTCTTCAAGTGGTGCCATCATCCCTTTAATTCAAGGTGCTCTCTGGTTGTGAACTTGGTGAAGTCTGAAACTGTGTGTGGGCCTGGAACTTGCTATTGTTGTGATTCAAGTGAGATCTCTGTTCATCAGATCTAGAGATTTTCAGGAATTTGGGGAATGGGGAATGCCAAAGCCCTCTGAGGGTCAGAGGGTCATCGTGATCATGCTTCCTCCCTGCTGCCCAGGACAGAGAACAGGGCTTACTGTGTCTTTGTTGAGTATGAGCCATTCCTCCTAATCCCTATAGCTTTTGTCAAGTCTACCTTCAGACCTAAATTTATTCTGGCTTTTCCCCTATTTTTTTTGTGTTTCTGACTATTACACACTATGAAAAATAAATGTTTACATCTATTCATGCAAACACACAAACATGTGTGCACACAGATATGACTGATGAACTTACATTTAAAAATTATGAGCTATTATGCCTAGAAGAGTACTTTCCACAGTTTCCTTAATATTTTTTCACTTTAATTCCCACAAAATTAGAGATTCCTTCGAAATGCAAATCAACACCCCACAAAAATTAATTGTGATGGAAGACCAGCCCAACATAGCTTAAGGATAAAGAATATATTGTTTCCTGTAATTGAAGTGTAGGAAGGACAAGTATACAACTTAATCTCAAGTATATTGAAAACTATAATTTATACCACAATCCAGGACTTTGTCTCCACTGCTATTTTTATTTCTCTCTGTATACTGACTTAATTCTCCCTCATTAGCTTTCTCAATTTTGGTCATTATGATGGCCCTCAGCATATATTGTAATCATATATTTGCACTTTTAGCTCTGGAGAGTATAAACAGGGCCAAGAGAGCAAGGTAATAAAACAGGTAGCCTCTTTCTGGAATATATTAATGATGCAGAATTGAGATTATTCTCCCTAATGTATGCTGTTCTGTATCAGAGAAAAACAGACCAACAAAATAACAAACACTACGGATAAGAAAAACCTAATACTCAAATGTCTCAGAATTTCACATATATCACCAAAATGAGATTTAACAAAGGCATGATTTATGCTTATAGAAAGATACATATGAACTGTAAAATAAATGTTATGTACAAGTGTATAAATATATGCATGCATATGTGTGCATACATGCATATATGCATGCAAGTAGAAAGTTGTATTTAAATTTAGTAAGGGAAACAATCATATATAAAGAAAAGATGACCCACTTTAAAAAAGATGTAAACATTTGTTACCTCTGTTTAACTAAGGAAAAAATCACCCAGCAAAATAAATGATCCAAATTTGAAATCTTATAAGCTTTAAATGTATCTGGTTTTGTTACATCAGATGATTTGGATGTCCTGGAAACTAAGTTGGAAAATCTATCTACAATGTGAAAATACAGAATTATAAACTGACATTAAATATGTGTGTACATATAAACATTATAGATAGATAATAGAAGATAGATGATAAATAAAAAGGGGAAACATTATTTAGAGGGGAAAAAGAAAATCACATAGCATTTTATATATGCAATAGTTTAGTGTGTGATTGTTAAACATTTTTAACCCAAATCTACAGGTCTATACTATATACTACACTCTGGCAATGCAACAAAGTATGCTGTGCATTAGAACTTGTGTTGAGTCCAGCAATCAGTTCAAGCTTCCATACTTCAACTGAGTTGAAAAAGGGTCTTTGGATTTTGGCCTGACCATTTCTCCTACTGATTAAAGACCTAGTCACAGGGATCTGATGCACAAAATAATGACTATGACACGGATTGGTTGAGGACTTGCATTTATGACTAATCCTTTTTAGCTCCAAGTAACCTGGTACCCATTCAGTGGGATATTTTAGATTTTTGTCACACAAAGATAGGGCAAAGTAGGGAATATGCAATTAGAGAAATTTTATTCAAAGTGAAACTACTTGGCCTTTCCTAAATGAAACTAGTCTAGATTTTATAGCTAAATTATACTACCCATATTAGCTATACCATATAGGAGAGTGGACAATCAATTTTATGGTTGTTGCTGTTTCTCTCTGTTCGGATATGCTTACAAGGCTCTTCTATTTTTTGTCTTGACCCATCACAGTCAGAGTTGCCTTGTCTGATATTAGTGTTCTATGAAATTATGTTCAACAGGAGAATACGACATCTGGACCACTTGCTAACAACTCCAAAGCCAAGCTGAGAGTGCCAGGCCAGCTCCCAGCTGTCTGGGTTGTTTTCCTATAGAAATGTAGATATGCGGGGCGCCTGGGTGGCTCAGTTGGTTAAGCGACTGCCTTCGGCTCAGGTCATGATCCTGGAGTCCCTGGATCGAGTCCCGCATCAGGCTCCCTGCTTGGCAGGGAGTCTGCTTCTCCCTCTGACCCTCCCCCCTCTCATGTGCTTGCTCTCTCATTCTCTCTCTCTCAAATAAATAAATAAAAAAAATCTTTTAAAAAAAAAAAGAAATGTAGATATGTAAAACTTAATTACAGGATTGTAAAAGTAAACTAAAAAGTAAAGATGGCATTTGAGTTGTAAATCTAGCACATCAGCTGGATTCACTTAAAGCATTTACCCATATCTAGCCAAAAAAATCCACAAAGGCATAGAATTCTGGAAATATTTGTGAGCTCTGCTCAGGTTAGGACCATCACTTCAATTATATTACCAAGTAAACATTTTATCTGAGACAGTTATATGCTGCAGAATACTATCTTAAAATATTGTCTTTTATTACATATTAGTCATATCTTCCATCCAATATTTTCAGTTTTTCAAAGGCAGCGACTGTTCCATATCCTCTATATACCACCCACTCAGTGACAGTCTTAGTGTTGATGTGAATAAACACTTAAGTGGTTGGTTAGAGAGTGCAAAATAGAAATGGATTAAAAGGAGAAGTGGCTTCTTCAAATTACTGTGATTCATAATACTAGTTGTCACCAGCTTCAGGAAATCATTTTCTTCTGAAATAGATTTAAAATGCAATTTATGGAATACATTATTTTTATCTCCCTCCTCTTTGAAAGCCTACGTTCAATAACTCTCTAAGCTGCAATTGGAGATGATGACTTTTTCAGGTGTTTCCAACTGTCTCTGAAAATTTCATGATAACAGGGATACTCAGACATTCAGCTTTAATAAGCACTTGCACATTGATCTTCTCTGATTCCTATGATGGCTACCCAGCTGTAGTGGCTTTCCTATTGAAAAGTAATTGGATTACCTCAAACTCAGATATAGCTAACTCCTAGAAGGTTGCTAAGTATAAGGATCGTTTAGAATGTTCTCAAACTTTATATTAGAAACACCTGGAAGGCTCGTAAACACATAATTTGCCGGACCTACCTCTATAGTTTTGGATTCAACAGGTTCCCAGGTGACATAAACAGTGTTGCTCTGGGTTTCCACATTTTGAGAAATATTAATTTACATTAACAAATTTATGTTGAGAACTACTGATTTAAATACTGTGGTAGGTAGAATAATAGTCTCCAAAAGATATGCACATCCTAATTTCCTGAAGCTGTGAATATATCACCTTCCATGGTAGATGAGACTTTTTAGATGTGATTAAAGCTAAGGGCCTTGGGGAGGGAGAAGTACTGTAGGTTATGAAGGAAGATCCAATATAATCACATGGGTCTTTAAAAGTGGTGAACCTGGGGCGCCTGGGTGGCTCAGTCATTAAGCGTCTGCCTTCAGCTCAGGTCAGATCCCAGGGTCCTGGGATCAAGCCCTGCATTGGGCTCCCCACTTGGCGGGAAGCCTGCTTCTCCCTCTCCCACACCCCCGCTGTGTTCCTGCTCTCGCTCTCTCTCTCTGTCAAATAAATAAATAAAATCTTTAAAAAAAAAAAAAGTGGTGAACCTTCCCAGCTGTATTAGAGAAAAGGAGATGTGACCATAAAAGAATGGTCAGAAAGATGAAAGCACACTGGCTTACAACAAGGGGGAAAGGTGCCATGAGCCAAGGAGTGTAGGCAGCCTCTAGAACCTGGAGAAGACAAACAGATTTTCATACACAGCCTCCAGAAAGAAACTAAGCCCGCCCCACACCTTGAGTTTGGCCTAGTAAGACCCATGTCAGACTGACCTATAGAACTATAGGATAAACAATTCCTCTTTCTAAGCCACTAAATTTGTGGCACTTTGTTACAGCAACAATAGAAAATGAATATAAGTATTGACTCATATGACTTATTTAAACCAATGTAGTCAAAACATTATCTCCAAGGATATTCAATTTCAAAATATTTTTAAATTATTAAAAATTACTAATGGGATACATTATACTCTTTTTTTTCCAATGCTAAGTTTTCAAAATCTGGTGTGTAGGTACACTTATAGAACATCTTTACTGGGACCAACCACACTTCAAGGGTTTAATAGTCACATGTGGCCACTGGCTATTATATTGGACAGTGCAGATATAGGGCCTTTCCTAAGTACTTTGAAAAAAAAGCACAAAGGTGTAGTCCAAAATCTTCCAATCCTGGCTTTCAGTTTCATCTCCCTGATTCTTCATTAGTCACATGGCCACAGGCAAAATCCTTAACTTCCTTGAGTTCATATACTTAAAGTTCCTAATCAAGACTCTGATACATCCTTGGGACTCAAAACACATCAGTTCCCTTTACCTCAAATTCCCTTTCCTTTACACAAATTGTCTTAATTGAAGAGGACCATCTTTAATAAGATAAAACATATTAACATTTTGGTGACTGTTCAGAAGGAGTTAACACAGCAGATGTGAAACTGCTATTTTTATAAGGGCTTGCTTATAAGGTTGGCCCTTGTCTGGTGTCTGGGGACTTAGCTTTTGACCTGTTCCCTAACTGATTAAAGGTAAATCACTGTGTGTAAACTGCACAAATAATGCAATTTATGGTAAACACCTGTTTTCCTTCTTGGAATCTGGAATTTTTATTTTATTTTATTATTTTATTTTATTTTATTTTATTTTATTTTATTTTATTTGAGAGAGAGACTGACAGAGAGGATGAGAGCGGGGTGAGAAGCAAAGGGAGAAGCAGACTCCCCACTGAGCCAGGAGCCCAATGCAGGACTCAATCCCAGGACCCTGGGATCATGACCTGAGCTGAAGGCAGCCACTTAACTGACTGAGCCACCCAACTGCCCCTGGAATTTTGAACATACTAGGGACAGAGTATCTATGTGACCAGCACAATAAAACCTTGGGTGCTCAGTCTCTAATGAGCTTCCTTGGTAAGAAATATTGCACACATTTTATTGCACTTTTCACTGCTGAAGAAAGGGTCATACTTAATTTGCCCCATCACAGGAAGAAGAAAACCTGTATATGGATTGCTACACATCCTGTGTGTCCTATGTCTCTTCTTCTTGCTAATCTTGTCATATATCTTTTCACTAAAATACACTTTAGCTCTAAGTCCATCTAGTGAATCACTAACCATGAGGATGGACTTGGGGACCTCTGAAACGGAGCATTCTAAATACTAAATAAATTTGTATTTGAGTTTAAATCTAAATAAAACTACTTGAGTAATGTATTAGAGCTTGGAGGACAGGCAAAATTAAATGAGTAAAAGACAATTTCCACGTAAACAATTTTGAAAACGGGTTTAAGAGTGCTTCTGGCAGAATATCTGGAAGCCTTAGAAGCTCCCCTGATGGACCTTCCACCAGAGACTGTGATTTGGTTCAAAACTATTCAGGTCTACCGCTGAGAAGTAAAATCAAATTTCTTTCTGGACTCTAATACTAGTTTCATGAAGGTGTATTTTTTTTTTTAAAGTAGGCTCCATGCCCAATGTGGGACTTGAACTCATGGCCCTGAGATCAAGAGTCACATGCTCTACCGACTGAGCCAGCCAGGCCGCCATGAAAGTTATTAAAATAGCTAAACTTAGATCATCACAATACATTTACATTTAAAAGTCTCATAAAAGTAGAAGAAGCATATGGCATTGTTAGGTATGGAGAAGTTCCCTCAACAAACTGCTGACCCTTGTCAGGGTGGGCATTTGCTGATGGGAACTGCCTAAAACTGGGACTATGCATCCAAGTCTCCCTTTTATCTTGGTAAGACCATATAACTATTTCTTAATAGAACATGAATGGAAATGGTGTGGCACATCCAGGTCTGATGTTCTAAGAAGGAGATTTCCTCCATCGCCTCCTCACTTGTCACCTGCATAGAAGCCGAAGACTCCAAGATCATAGAGTCCGGCAAAACCAAAAATAGAAATAGACCATTCTTTGAACTATGTCACAGGACATCCAGCTGACTACAAACATTCACGTTGTGCTTCTACAGGAATAAGAAATAAATGCTCATTGTTTGCAGATTCTAAAATTTGGGTGTTTTTTTTTTTTATAGTCGTTGTATCCACATATCCATATATTATCCACAGGAAGATCTCAGGATATAGAAAAATAACTGTCGTACAAACTCCTTCTATTTGACCTCAACAAACAAATACACCTTGACAAAGTTTTATTTCCAGAAGATCCTGTTACCTGTGGACAAATCACCACCTTGCCAAGACAATAATGACAGCACTCTTTATGGTGATCAAATTCTCTAAAGGGTAAAATGCCGTGCAGTTCAGTCCCAGATCAGAGCTGCTTTTAAAGAATCTGAGGCCAAACAAGAATATCCAATATTTAATCTGAATTCTTCCATAAACATTTAAGGGGGTTTTTACAATAGACCCACTATAATTCTTAAGACAGTCCCGATGCCTCACCTAATAACTAGCCCCACACAATCTCTAAAAGTTCATTCTCTCCCTCATTTAGAACATCTCTAAAAGTTCAGTCTCTCTCATGTTCTCTTGGTATTCTGTTCTCAGTATCTTGATTCCTTCATTCCCCGCCCCCCACTCATGTACCAAACTGTGGGCCATATCAGCAGAAATGTGAACCCCTTGAGCATTACAATTTAAAAAAAGACATCTGTTATATAGAATATATTATTATTCTGCAACAGATTTTTATTCATGCAATGAATTATATTTAATTTGCCAAACTGACATATATTTATTTTATTTCCGTATTTCCACAACAGGAATTTTAGTCATTTCTAGGACTCTTCTGAAGAGTTTGAAAAGCAAGAACTGTCTCTATCTATAAATGCCACAAAATATTAATAATATATGAGATTACACAAGTTTCAGTATATTCTTAGTCTTTTTTTGGCAATCTTTTTGCCAAAACTATCTGCTAATTAGCAGTACAATATTATTTTGACTACTATTATACATAGTAGTCCACTATGAGTTCAACTCAACATATCAACTCATTGAATTACTAATATGATATGGTCAGAGTTTTATTTATTTTGTTTGTTGAAAGCATACAATATTTAATTTTGTATTTGCAGCTAAATACTACTGATATGAATGTATTTCTTACCTGATAACACTTCTACCAGGTAAAATTATTTTTATTAGTTGGAATTTTGATTTAATAACTATCAATGATTTATTTTTTTATTTGAATATAGTTGACACACAATGTTACATTAGTTTTGAGATGTACAACATTGTAATTAGACAAATGTATACACTATCCTCATTACAAGTGTACCTACCATCTGTATTAATGATGTTTTAAAAATCATCACTAAGGGATTTTTTAATTATAGTTCCAAAGAGACAAAATGGGCAATATTCAGACTGGGTTGACTTTTGTGAATATGTAAATCTATGAAAGCTTCAGAATGACAACTCTAGAATAATGTTAAATTTATCTATAGCAGAGTTGAAATTGTGCCAGAGATGTTTCAGAATCCCCTTTTGCTTTTCTTTCCAGCATCCCTTCCAGTATCTGAAAAATATGTAGGATAGAATAAATAACCCTTTAAGAATTTTTCTTCTATTTGAAACAAAGAAAATTATCTTAACAGCCCTTAGAAAATGTAATTCTTTTTACACTTACTCTCCACTTTTATAATATCTAAACGAGAAAGAGAATACACGCTTTACAGCAGCAAAGATGAGGTATTCGGAGATTTGAGTTTCCAGGATAAATTCTAGGTTGGAAGGTCCAAGAACTCCCAATTTTTAAAACAATATATTAAAAGATTTTCTAGAATTTAGGTGAAATATGCAGTGTAAATTTCCAAATAAAATCAAACCACCCTACGGTGATTTATATAGCTCTGAATGATACATTTGGATTACTACTGTTTTTAATGTAGAGCCAACCTTCCAGAAGCTTTATAATAACTACTAGCAGTTAGTTTTATTCTGTTGCATTATTAATCCTTCCACTTTCTTCTAAATTATTATTATAATCCCTATACAAACTCTGCTTTTCTCTTTGTGTAACAAAATCAAGTTCTGCATTCCAAAATGAGCACTTGTCAGGTCAGGCAGAATAACTGGTGTTGTTTCCCCATTTTTGATCCTTGTTACCAGAGTGAATCCAGAAATAGTTGGTTTAACACTGTACCATGTATACCGCAGGGCCCTTTCCATGAGTCATCATGATTTGGGAGTAATTTGCACGGAAAACACAAAAAGTAGTATGTAGAGGGTAACCGATTTATCATTTAGCTTATTGTCACACAAAATGACTAGATTGAATGTGGAGTGGGGAAGAAATCTAGCCCAACACTAAGCCAACACATAATAGCGAGGCCTAGTTTTTGTGTGTGGAATGGGTTCATTTCTTTAAGAGTCAGTATGCTCCCTCTCCATCCGGGAAGGAATTTGTAAGATCTTTAAAATAAGTTTCTTCAAGAACTGTACTAGAAAACCCAAGAAATTGTCACACTCCCAAGTCAGGTTGACTATGGTATTAATGTTTATAGAAAAATACTCGAGAGTGACACAATAAAACCTAGAGCAGTGAAAACATAGAGATGGTACCTAATTAGCTGAATAAATCAAAAATAGGTGATGGATAAATTAGGTAATAAGTGAATTCATGATTGGGAATGTGAATGGATAATGTGGTCTATTTAGTAACTCACCTAGTAAGGAGGTGGCAGCATCTCAAAATGACTTTTCTGAGCAAGCAAGAGATGCCTGAATAAAAGGGAAGAATTACTTCACTCTTCCCTAAGTCATCCATATTGTTTAACCAAACTGAGTTATTTTTAACACTCATTCAGCATTAAAAATAAAAAAATGGAGAGAGTCCAGTTTAAATGGAAGCAGAACACAAAAGAGAAGCAGCTTAAACTATGAGTGGCCAACTCCTCTGAGTGCTTTTTACAAGGCAACCCAGTTAATTTCCTTCAGTGAAAACAGTGCAGGGGACTTAATCCTCGGCTGGACCATAACTTACTGCTGATGTACCTTCCATTTGCAATTGCTTTTATTTTTAAGGGGTAAGTGATGGAGTGGAACTCTATCTCAAGACAATATTTGAACAGACAAAATGAGCACAAAAACAGCCCCATGCCCAGGCAAAAGTTTGGTACTTTTAGAAAGATTTTTGACAACCACATTACTGCCTATTTGGGCAGAGCTTGAGCCTTCTAGTTGCTTTTGCCTACAATGGAGCTTGCTTCCTATTGGTTTATGCAAAGCTAAAACTAGTTCTTAGAAGGAGGATTCTTAATTAATATTGGCTATATGCTTTACCTTACTTAAAGAGGGTAAGATAATAATATTTAAAAATGTTCTTTGTATGCCAGTCTCACGATCCAGAAAATAATTATGTCTTAATTTCTTATATATAATAAATTCTTCGCCAAGACATGCTTGATTTAACTTCTGATTCCTCCTTCTCAGGGTGAAAACAATCACGGTAACAGGATTTTAGGATATACACAAACTAACAGATGTTCTTTTACCTCATCTCTCAAGCGAGGTGTCATAAACACGACTCTTTAAAATATTCTAGCACAGATTTGATAAAATTATTGGTATTTATAAGTAAATTAGTTGTGCCCCTTATATGATCCCTCAATTTGCTTACATTTTAAACTACAGTCTCACTATACTGATTCTTTATAATTTAGAGAGGACTGAACCTCAGATTTTTGTAAACATTTTCTATGCCAAGACAAACCTCTCACATAGGATTTCTTATTGAACAAACTACAGGTTCACAGATTTTTTCAGGAGCAAGTATTTACTGGACCAAGAAGCTAAGATTTTGATGCCTTGTAACATGGGAGAAGAACTGTCCTAGTATCGGGCAATACAGAAAGAGGAAAATGTTTGGCCTAAGTTCTCAGTCATCGGTCCAAAGTCAAATACTAGTGAATGAAACAATAGAGTCAGGATGTTTTCTTTCCCAAACTGACCATGCACTAAGTGAAACATTCATGAAAATAAGAAAATGTTGCACTCAAAAACAATATATTTGTATATCTACATGTATACCTGTATTCACGGGAGAAAAAGAATTAACCTCCATACACATTTATAAGAACTAATTTTCAAGTTAATTTATCTTTAAAATACAATCTTTGTAAAACTCCATCAGTACAGTCTCTATTTACACACATACTGTGTAATACCATGCACTGACAATACTAAAACCAAGTAAGAAACAAAACAGAAGTTACGCATTGCTTTCCAAAATTCGTACATTTTTTCCATTCTTAAGGACAAAACATACCTTTGACAGGTACCATATAAACATCACCACAACTTAAAGACAAGTAAAGCTGGAAATAGCTTTATACTGCTTCTGCAAGCCAAACCCAATTTGCTAATGAGTTTTGTGTAGCCAAAGCAACATTTTTGTGTTTTTGTGGTTCAGCTGGGTTTGTTATTATTGAATTGAACGTTTTTGGTGGAGCTGGAGAAGGTCCCTGTTCTTTCATGTTTGCTGAGGGCAACACCATTCCATTCTCAAAAACCAGGCCCCGTTACCTGTCTGAATTGGAAGATATTTGATTTTGTTACCGCTGTTTTGTATTAAGGTAATCAGACCTACAAGGCACAGACTTTCAAACGCAGAACAGAAAATAGGTGAGCAGAGGAGTCAAGGATGTTTCAGTTGAAGAACATGGCACAATAATGACTAGAGTTCTGATGTGCAGAATTGCTAAATCAAAAAATGTAAGTTAAAGTCAGATTACAGAATATTTTAAAGCATAACTACATCATTGGGATTAATGCCCAGTGTCAGTAGAAATTTATCAACCAATCTTATACAACTTGATCAAAGTCTTGCTTTAGAAAATTAGTTCTTAACTAGTTAGGACATAGGATTAATTGAAACGGAGAGTGGAAAGGTAAGGAGAGTATGTAACACTGTTATTAATAAAAAGATATGAATATGAAAAATAGTTCTAAGGATATTTTGGCCAAGAAAGAAGAAAATTTAAAAAAAGGAAAAGTTCTGGGATGCCCGGGTGTCTGCCTTCTGCTCACATCATGATCCTGCTCAGCGGGGAGCCTGCTTCTCCCTCTCCCTCTGCCTGCTGCTCCCCCTGCTTGTGCTCTCTCTGTCAAATATATAAATAAAATCTTTAAAAAAATAAAATAAACTTAAAAAAAAGGAAAAAAGTCGATAAGATATAGAACATATATGACTAGGAGAATGTTCTTAATTGTAATAGAGCAGGTAGGGCTAGAGATCATTATTATAAAGTATGAATTTTGTTTTAAATGTGTTAAGTATGATCTCACTATTTAATATCTGAGAAGAAATGCTTAATATGCAGGTGTAAATATAAAATTCATTATTTATATAATCCTAAAAAGTTATGTAAAAATTGAGTAAGTTAACTAGTCTATTTTTACACCACAGAGTCATAGCCATGGATGTTCAAAAAAAGAGAGAAAGAAATCAATGAAATTCTTAAAAATAAAAACATGAAATTGTAGGTTTGATGAAAATACCTCTATGCAAAAAAAAAAAAAAAAAAAAAAGTATGGCTATTTCTCTATTTCACTGACCCCATATTTCCCACCCTGAGTTTAACAGCATAACATACCCTGGAAAATATTTTTATGATACACTGGAAAAATGTATAAACCATCAAAAATCATTATGAAAGTAGTTCTTAAACAATCTGATCATATGAATTTGAATAGCTCATACTTATCTTTACCACCAAAGCAGATTGAGGGGTTGACCCAAGATGTGGCCTAATGCTATGGTTTCTAGTTTTTCACCCAAAAATTCCTCAGAGATTTTTGAGAGGGTATGGTTCTGAGAAACACATGCAACATGTTCACATCCAGCTTCCGTGTTGTCTGTAAATTTCCTGAAGTTTATTCATGGACCCAAGTTTTAGAATCTCTGACTTAAGGTAAGCTTCCCAATATGCAAACCCTATTTTCCCTTTCCATTGAAATTTGAATTGCTAAGCATCACCAACCTCCTGCTCATTTTTCTGCAAACTCAACTCTACACATTAAATTTTCAAAACTCTTTAAGAAGTTTAAAATTTTGAATTATGAGGGAAATTTGTTTTGAATTTCCCTCTCACTGTAACATCCCAAACTAGGCCGTTTATTGTTTACAAGTAGCTAAATAACCTTTAAAAAAAGAAACTGAGTGCCCTGATCTCCAAAAATTACTACTTTTCAATTATTTTTTAAAAACAAAATTTTCGTAACTTTGATACAATATTCAAACACTATTTAACATTTCTTGGAGACTGCCAGTGACGTCAGGGAGGTCAGTGAAACGGGGGCGTAGAAATTGATATGACCCACCCCCCTCCCCGACCCCAAACATCAATTTGAACAACTCTCTGTGCAAGAATGCAGGAAAACAGTTTCACAAGGGCCAAGGGTTACAGGTAGGGATTACAGCACCTGGTGAAGCACAGAACTAAGAAAAGAGGCTGTGGAGAGGATAGGAAAGACCGATTCACACTGCCTGCTTCACCCCTCCCCCAAGCCCGGGCAGCCCAGCGCTGAGACAGAGACACTTCTCCCGTGGGAGAAGACTAGTGTGAACACCTGACTGCAACAGGGAACCCGTCTGCCTCAGTGGGCCCTCGAGGCTTCCGTGCACTCAGGCCCCTGGCTCCGGAGTCCAGCACCTGCCGCACCAGCCGCCCCCAAGTGGCGTCTTTGCAGCTCCCTGCAGGCTCCCATGAACCCAGACCACAGGTCACTTGAGCGCCTGTCTACCCCAGAGGCTCCCAAGGCTCCAGGAGGCTTCCCCGGGAGGGCTCAGCAGGTTCCCAGAACGGGCCGCAGACTTACCCGTACTTGGAAGCGCCAGCACCTTCAGACGCAGCCAGTGTCACCAGGCTCCTGGCTAGCTCCGGTGAACCCGGGCCCCCAGCACATCCCCCTGCCAGCTCGCTCCTCCGGCCCCACGAGCCTCCTGGCACACCTGGCAGCCACCTCTACCAGAGGTTGCTGGCCGGAAGCTGTGAGTCCTGGCCCGCCCCCTCCGCCCGCCCCCTACTGCCCCAGCCCCCAGGCGGCCCACCCCCTGTCCCCAGGCAGCGCAGGAGGCGCCGGGCTGTTTCTGAGGCCTCCAGCTCTCAGCAGCCTCCCTCAAACGGAGGCCCCAGGCTCACCCCAGTGCCTGCTGGCCCCTGAGACCCTCGTGCACTAATGGTGGTAAAGTAAACTGGTGCAGCCACTATATAAAACAGTACGGAGGTTCCTCAAAAAATTAAAAATAACTACCATATGGTCTGGAATTCCATTTTTGAGTATTTTTCCAAAGCAAATGAAGTCGCTGTATGGAAAAGGTACCTGCACCCTCCCACCTTGTTCACTTCAGCATTACTTACAACAGCCAAGACAGGGAAACAGCCTAAGTGTCCATGAGGGGTGAATGAATAAAGACGTGATATATACATACAATGGAATATTATTCAGCAATAAAAAAAAAATGAAATGTGCGGTTTGCAACAATGTGGATGCAACTTGATGGGATTATGCTAAGTGAAAATTAAGTCAGACAGAAAAAGACAAATACTGAATGTTTTCACTCATATGTGGAATCTAAAAAAAAGCTGAACTCAAAGAAATAAAGAGTAGAATGATGACTGTCAGGGGCGCTAGGTCATGGGGGAGATACTGATCAAAGGGTACAAACTTCCACTTACTAGATGAATAAGTTGTGGGGATCTAATGTACAGCATGGTGACTGTAATTACTAATCTGTATTATGTACTTGAAAGTTGTTGAGAGGAACAACTTGACAGTCAAAGTTATCATGACAAAAAATGGTAATTATGTGAGGGAATGCAAGTACTAACTAAGCGATTATGGTAATCATTTCACAATATATACATGTATCGAATCATCACTTTGTGCACTTTATTTTTTTTGAGAGGGTGGGGGAGGAGGCAGCGGGAGAGAGAGAATCTTAAGCAGACACCCCGCTGAGCGCGGAACCCCATGTGGGACAAGATCTCATGACCCTGAGATCATGTCCTCGTGAGCCGAAATCAAGAGTCAGACCCTTAACCCTCCAAGCCACACAAGTGCCCCTACTTTGTACACTTTACACTTACATGTTATTTGTCAATAATATCTTCATGATGGTGGGGAAATGATTTTTAAAAAATAAGGGCACGTCCTGAATGGAGCACTGGGTATTATACACAAACAATGAATCGTGGAACACTACAACAAAAACTAATGATGTAATGTATGGTGATTAACATAACATAATAAAAAAATAATTAATTAATTAAGAAAAGCATTGCCCTCATTAATGTTTGCAACTTATTTGCGTTTTTTTAACTAATTTGCCTTTATAACAGCAATGTATACAAGAGACTGTTTCCTCACAGGTATAACAGCTGTGTGTATTAGTAAGCTTTTACACAGCATAACCTGATAAACACTTCTTGGGGATATCTGCATATGTTTTAATAACAAATACTTGAAACTGAATTATTTTTTACATCTGCTAGCAAAGAGTGTTATAATTGGCTAACAAGTGATAAGGTATCAAATTTATTTTCCTTCTTTCATTACATTGCTAAATCTTTCTACTTATATTTCAAAATATTAATTTTTCATGTCTAGAATCTGTTGGAATTTTTGGTGTACTTTAATTGAAATAGTTGTACTCAATCTTTACCTGCATATTCAGCCTTCCACTGTAACTGCCTGTTTTGAAATTCAAAACGATGCTGTTAAAATAAATACAAATTTGATTTTCCATTTTTCCTTTTTTTCAAAATTGTCAATTAATTTAAAAAATTAACCATAAATTTAATAATCAGCCTTATGTTGATTGTACTATGAATTATCATCTTCTGTTTTCTAAAGTTGAAGCATTTCTGCCTAGGCTTGGTTTCCAAAACAGGACCACCTCAACCACATGATTCTATTTTCCTCTCTTAATTTTCTTCTATTTTTATATACAGGAAATTTATGCTTAAGACAAAAACGATTAACAAAAAATTTGTTTTAATTATCTACACTAGAGAGTGATTACATCTTATTCGATTGCGTTCATGCTTGAGGATGAAAGGATCAAGTATTAAGCTCAGTCTTTTCATGAAATGCTGCTCTGGGAGTAATTATCCCACCTGTTTAGGAAGTGAACTGAGGTAACTTTGATTGTTTTGGTCTTTTATTTCTGTTCCAGTTTTGCCCCACCCAATTCAATACAGCTTTAAGTTGTACTCTTATTTCTAATGGAGCCATTGTTCCTTAATACCCTAGAATCTGTCTGATATCATTTCCCTGCACATACAAAACTGCAATTCTTTAATTTTACCTTATTTCTTCACTTATACCTGTATCTATATTTTAACTCAAAACTATACTAACGGACTTTCTGAGTAAGGTCATCATTGCACACTATTTATCCTATATTTTTTCTATAATAAGTTCAAATACAAATAGGACCAATAGTAGTGATTTTAAGATTGCTTCTATGTGAAATTGTTTAAATGTCATGGATAAAAAGTTTGTACCTGCCTTTCCACATGCTCCTGCGATAGATTTTCCATACTCTAATTACTAAATAATGAGACTTCAGTTTCCCCAGAATTCCCAAATTAGTCCAGAATGCTCCAGAGAACTCTCTGTGCAGATCACCACATTGTTTGTCTCTGGACTTGAGTCAGATCATAGTGAATGGTGTAGAAAAGACCTTGCTGCCTTAAACAGAGCAGCTGACTGATACTTGTGGTTGATTGTTTTAAAAGCCTAGAAACATCAAGAAAATGATAAACAGAAACATGTCCCTTAGAAATTCTCACTTGCTTGTATCTTTCTATCATACCTTCACAGTAAATTTAAATTGTGTAAAATTAAAAATAAAGCAAACTGTTGACCATGCTAATTTCATGTGAAGATCAAATATTAAAACAATATTCTTTTTAGGGGCGCCTGGGTGGCTCATTTGGTTAACTGGCTGCCTTTGGCTCAGGTCATGATCTCAGGGTCCTGGGATTGAGCCCCATATCAGGCTCTCTGCTCAGTGGGAGTTTACTTCTTCCTCTCTCTCTGCTGCTCCCCCTGCTTGTGCTCTCTCGTTCGAGCTCCCTCTCTCAAATAAATGAATAAAATCTTTAAAAAAATTCTTTTTAAATTTTAGGTAAAATGAATGAAAGAGGAATAATAAAATTCTAAAGCTATATTGTCTAACATGGTAGATACATTTCACATGTGAATATCTCAATATAAAATTTTAATTAATTAAAATCAAATAAATTTTAAAAATCACTTTGGCCGCACTAGCCATATTTCAAGTGTTCAACAGACACATGTATTTCCATTTTCACATAAGTTTATATTGGGCAGTGCTGTTAAAGGATAAATAATTACGTTCTAATTTAAAGTTTACTTTATATTGGAAAAAAAAATTCCATATATAAACTTTACTTTATATATGGAAAAATTCTATGCACCTTTAAATGCATAGAAACACCTTGGTTATATATTTGCTCCCAAACTTGGAAACCTGCATGAATGCCTTTGAACAATCAAGGACAGAGATAATGATCAGATAAATCAAGATAAACATGTAACAAAACCTGGCTAATTTTGCACTAATAAATTTCCACTTTTATGTAATATTTGATTTAACAATGATAAATTACTTCTCCCACAGTACCTCTGCAAAAATCCCTATCTGCAAAATTGTAAGTTGCAAATTTCCTCTTTCCTTTTTGAAAACATGGAGGAAAAATAACAAATGATATGTCAAAACCAAATTGGCATATCCACAAACTAAACTTTTTTTTCATAACTACTAAGAAAAGTATAATTACTTTGTTCTGCTACAGTTCTCTGTAGAAAAACGTAGGAGAGAAAGACATTTCCTTCTCCCGACCCCACCCCCACCCCAGGGTTCTTCTAGCTCATTTAGGAATTAAAGTGTTCTGAGACAGATTAAGAAGGAAAAAAAAGTTTCATTACATGCACACAGGGGCCCAATAATGAAATTGAGACCCAAAGAAATGGCCAAAGCAGGCAGTTTTTATACATTTTTAAACAAAGAGACAATAAATTTGTGATGAATTGGCAGGATAAAGAAAACAAGTGTTTGGGAGCTTTAATTAGTAAGGAATTCTAAGCAGAACAGAGGCTGTAGTAATGGATTAAAAAAAAAATTGGTTTGTTTCTACAGCTTTCTCCACTTTATTTTTAAAGATTTTATTTATTTGAGAGAGAATGAGATAGAGAGAGAACATGAGAGGGGGGAGGGTCAGAGGGAGAAGCAAACTCCCCGCTGAGCGGGGAGCCCCACGCGGGACTGGATGCTGGGACTCCAGGATCATGACCTGAGCCGAAGGCAGTTTGCTTAACCAACTGAGCCACCCAGGTGCCCCAGCTTTCTTCACTTTAAAGTCCCTATCTCTACTGATGAGGATGTCTTTTTACTTCTTAGTACAGGGAAGGTATTTTTCATATGGGGGATTAGGGGAATAGGGGGAATAGGGGAATAGGGGAATAGGGGGAATAGGGGAATAGAGGAAGGTCTGAGTGTCCTTGTACCAGCTGTTTCCCAAGTAGATTCAATTCAAAATAATTAATATGCCATTGTGGTACTTTTGGGGGCAGCCTGCCCTGGGTCCCTACAAATAGAAAGACAGAAAGAAATTTCACTTTTTAGTTTTATATTTAGAAATGTAAATCCACATTAAATTGCAAGTAAATTACTTTAAAACCTAGCTATCTTTGAGACCATAAATTACAGTTTACTTTTTAAACCTACAGAAAAGAATTTGTAAACTGCAACAAATAGAGTAGAACATGGTACTGATAAGCAGCAGTTAATATAAACCTTAAAAAAGAGAGCATTTAGACTGAACTATTTAACTATCATTCTCCACAATAAAGCAAGAAAATAATCCGTTTCCTCAATACCACTACATACATGCATGTGTGCACACACATATTTAATAAACTATTATAATTTCAAATTATTAAATGGGGTATGGGACTGAGCTTTGTCCTTAAACCAGATTTTCATGAAAAATTAATAAGTAGTTGTTAAGATACATAAATTTGAATTTCTTCTTAAACATAATTTTCCTTTCTGTTGGTAGTGAAATTTTTCAGAAATTATGGGTTGGTTTCTTCTCTCTTCTTGTGTTGTTTTGTTAGTTTTTTTTTGCCTTCTTCTACTTTTAAATACCTAAGATCATATTACATTATAGTATCTAGGAATAAAACTAAAACTTAGAAATAATAGAAAGTATAGCACATTTATGCAAATAGAATTACCTCACTAGTATTTTGAAAATATACCATTACTTTTTAATAACATATTATAAATTTACATTTTCTAAATTAATGTGATTAATATTATTTTAAGTAATAGAATGAAATCTAGCATCATTTCTAGCAATTTTAATAATTATATATACAAATAATAATGAGTATACATGATGGAGGGAATGAAGTACAGGACCAGACATGATTTTCATCAAATATAATTGTTGCATGCCAAATTGTGGTAACAAATTTGTGAGAGTCACATAGTGCCAACTACTATGAAAGAATATAATGTAATGTCATTTGCTTTGTAAATTAATCAATTTCATCATTCTTAAAGTTATTTTCCAGACAACAGCATCCCTTCCACTTAAAAATTTAGTTACTCAATAGGTCTTTCTTCCATTTGAATATAACTATTTGCAATTCTTTAGATATCCACATGTGTCCCATTCTTAGCAATGTTTCTAATTTAATGTATTTAAATCTATATTTTAATGAATAGCCTTATTATTTTTATTTTCAAATTAAGTAACTATAATTAGTGTTAATCTTTTTAACTCAGAAAAGTAGATTAGCTATTTGTAGCTCACAAAACAAACGATGATCACAAGTAAAAGTACAAAAGTCCCTTTTTATTCTGGATATGATGCAATAAAATGCATATTCATCCATATATAAATAACATCAGTGGTTTCTACTTCTATAGACAACTTACACTCCAATTATCTACTGAAGTGCTATTTATCCTCATTGGGTGAATGAGTACTTGGATTTGGTTTTGGATACTCAATACAATTTGAACTCTTGGCAAATTTAAGCAATATTTTTGAAAATATGAATTATATGTGCATATTGAATTGTACTATTGATTGAATAATCTTGAGTTTTCCTTTTTTTAAAGATTTTATTTATTTATTTGAGAGAGAGAGAATGAGCAAGAGAAAGAGAGAAACTGAGAGAGAAGGAGCAGGGGGAGGGGCAAAGGGAGAGGGCAAAGCAGACTCCCGGCTGAGCAGGGAGCCAGACGTGAGGCTCCATCCCAGGACTCCAGGATCATGACCTGAGCTGAAGGCAGACGCTTAACCAACTGAGCCACTCAGGCACCCCTTGAGTTTTCTAAAATATTATAATTTTCAAAAGTCATAAAGTGTCAGTTGTCTCCTTTAAGACACCTATCACATATTTACTATTTCTAGTAGTATTTTAACTAAAATATTATAGATGTCAAATTTGAAATTCTTACAGTTAGGTATTTAGGAAGCAAAATAATGTAGTTTTTCCTTTACATGAAAAATGTTCCTTGTAAGACACTTAACAAACTAAATAAAACATGCTTTTTTCTACATATGTTTTGTCCTTATATTCACTCAATTTAGTAATAAGATAAGCAATTATTGAGGATGCATGACCCTATAAAATGATAAAAATAATCCATCTTTTAAATTTGTGAAATTTGTCTTTATTTTTGGTTTACAAAAGAACTATAAAATATGCCTTTTTTTGCATTATATGAGTTAATTGGAGAAATATACATTATATTGCTGGATAAATACTCAAATCATTCCAAAAACCTAGAATACAGCAATGTTAATGCTTAATCTAATAAAGGTATGTATCAGATAAACACAGAAGTCTGATTTGTTCTTAAATCAAAAAGTTTAGTAGGCCAATAAGGCTGACATTAATTGAGGGCATATTGTGTGCAGTGCCGGGTACTTCTTTATGTTTTAACTCACAGTGAGTCTTCTCTTACTTTATAGAAAAAGATACTGAGGCATAGAAAGGTTTAGCAATGTATCCAAATTCACACTGCAAATAAGTGGCGGGGCAGGGGATAGAATTCATTAAGTCTAACACAAGGGACCACACTTGTCATTACTATAATACTGCTTTTTAAAAGAGCTTTTAGCATCTTTGTAGTTGTTTTACAATCAACACAAATTAATCCATCAGTTCTCTTGGACAGAAGCCAGTTTGGGACAAGGAATCAGTCAAAATGGGCAAATGTGACATAAGAGGTAGAAAAGGGGGACAAATTTCAAGTGGAAAGGATATGGGAATTGGAATTTCAGAATACAGATTATATGTATATCCTATTTTTTCTAAGGAGAGTAATAAATTTCAGAACTCAAAATTTGGTTTCATTACATTAGGAGAGAACAGAGTTCTCATGATTGGTCCTCACCATTCTCTTTTCTCCAAAATGTGACCTATCTGATCACTACAGTGGTTGCTTGTGTTGTAACTACTATTTTCTGGTTTCTGTTCTGGGAACATGGTAGGAGTGTACTTCCCTGTTCCTTTGAAGTTACAGGACATGAGATCAGAAACAACACATACAATTTTGTTTGTTTGTTACAGCAGCCGAACTCAGCCTATCCTGAGTGATATACTCTCAAAGTGCCAAAGGATGTCTGAGAAATAAATGTCTATCTTATGCAGAAATTTGGTTGTAAAATTTTAAGGAGGATTTTATTATTAATAAATCTAAAATGAATTTCATAACAATTACAAGAGGCAGTTTTTCCAAAAATTGACTTTAAAAGTGGGTTGTAAAATAACAAAAACAGTAAAACCTTATTTCTAATTAACTTCATATTTCTACAGCTGAAAATGTCTGTAGATATAAATCTTGATAGATCTCCTAATCAGAAGGTATATCCCAAAACAAATTTAGGAGGGAGAAAAGATGTTATCCTCCATTAGTAATGATACTTATATTATAGATCTCCTCTTAATTCTAAGTAATTCTAGAGTGACCATCTCCCATTGTTAGTTAAAACAGTCTCTTTTTTAAAAAATATATCTATGTGTTTCCCCATTTGACTGATGTTAACTAGGCAGAAAAGACAAAGAGGAGAAGAGGATGAATCTTCTATGATGATTAAATGAATGGATGAGAGTGGGAACCAGGTTTCTTATGATTGGAGTGGTAGACAGCAAGGAGAGGAAGCTATATTGATCCAGTTGGAAATGAATTATACTTGAAGACGTCAGTAAGAACTTTTGTTTAACTTAACATAAATATAGATGACTACATACAGAAATAGGAAGGAAGTCACTACTTCCTTCCAAATAATACAATATGGAAGGGGTGGGTGAGTGTAACTTTACAGTGGAGAAACCTGGTAGGTGATCAAGGTCAACATCAATCATCATAAATCATGTTGATAGAATGATATAATGTGATGGAAATGGCACATTATGCCTGTGTTCTTCCTCCAAAAAACCGTAAACACCTGAGAAATCCCAGTAGATGGACATCCTGCAAGGTATCTCAAGATCATCAAAACTTTCAAGGTCATCAAAAACGAAGAAAGTCTGAAAAACTGTCAGAGCTATGAGGACCCTAATGGAACATGATGACTAAATATAATGTAGTATCCCAGATGGGATTCTTCAATAGAAAAATGAAAAAATGGATATAAAGCAAGAGAATCTCAATAAAGTATAGATTTTAGTTAATGATAATTTATCAAAATTGGTTCATTAATTATAATAAAGGTATCATATTAATGTAAGATGTTAATAATAGGAGCGATGGGGCACTGGGTATATGAGAACATTCAACAAAATATGCTTAGTTTTTCTAGAAAGCTAAAACTCTTCTTAGAAATAAAGTGTATTCATACTTAAAAGGGAAACCTTGTGCTCTAATGAAACCATGAAACCATCTAACCCAGCATAAGAGATTGATTGTTAGCATTTTATATTTTAACTGGTCTTGCATTTTTGTTTCATAAGAAGCAAAATTATGACCATACTGACTACCTACAGTTGAAACTATTTTTGATTCTCTACTTCTGATACATACAAGCTTTCCCTGACTAATCTGAGAACTACACTGCTATATAGAGTAATGGTCATATGATGAAATAAACCCCATGTTCCAAAAAAACTGATTGTTAAAAATTAACTTTCGGAAAACTATCCCTTTTCTGGGAGTTGTTGACTATCCATACCCTAAATATCACTTGGCAAACTCACATTTTCTCCTTTATATGGCAAGGTGAAATTCCTTTATGTAATCAAAAAATTTCACTGCACTTTGAAGACCACATTGTATTTTTAATCTCTTAAAAATTTTCTAGAATAAATGCAGTCATATTTTCAGTTTGAATTTTAATTTATTCTTTGTGAAGGATGCATGAACCTCTTTTTGAAGTGTTAATGATAATCTGTTAAGTAAGTAATGGACTCCACCAATTTCCTAGGAATTGAATTTTAAAATGTCAACCAATTAAAAAACGGGAGTGTGAATAATCCTGTTTAAAGAAATTCTCTTACAGTGTAAGTACACTAACTCTTTGTGTCATCCTATTAAAATAATTCACCTTGTTATTAAAACAGAAAGAGCCTGATTCTAGAGCAAGTAAACTATCTCAATTACCATGTGCATATTGGATCAACTTTCAAGGCCTCAGGATCTCATGTCATATAGCAGGATGAGTTCATTCATTTCACTTAAGTAAATATTTTATTCAAAAAATCCAGGTTATTTCTTGGAAAATTGTGTCTAACATTTTATTTGTTTTCTCCTTTGATTTCTATCTCTCACCTGAATAAATGTCTCAGTTTCACTATTTTATTTTTACAGTATTACTATGATTAGTCATTATTCCGTTGAATGAAACAAATATATTAGAGGATAGCCTAGAATAAGTCCATAGTCTCCACCTGGAGGTTTTGTTGTATAAGCCTCTGAATTTGCTTTTCCTATTTTTAAATAGTCTTAATCCATGAGATTCTTCATTTTGTAAATACCCACAGTTTTATCCTTATTGTATTCTGTTTAATCTTGTATGCATATTATTCCTTTTGGCTCCATTAATTTTTTAAATTAAAAAACACCAAATTTAGTATTGAATATTCTATAAGAAGAATGCTTTTACAGTCCTGTCCTCCTTCTTCACTCTTTTGCTTCTCAGGATCCTCCCTGCCTCTTGTTTGCTTCCTTTCTGCCGAAATGCTCATTATAGGGGCAGGAATGGGAGTAATAAATTATAGAAATACAAAGGATATAAAAAAGTGGTTTTTTAAATTCCTTAATTCCTCTTTTCAAAAAACTAAATGGCAGAATAGAAATATGTTAGAAAGATAAGCCAAAACCCTAAAAGCAATCGGAAGACATTTTTAGCTTCTTTTTTTTTTTTTAAGATTTTATTTATTTATTTGACAGAGAGGGACACAGTGAGAGAGGGAACACAAGCAGGGGGAGTGGGAGAAGGAGAAGCAGGCTTCCAGCCGAGCAGGGAGCCCGATGCGGGGCTTGATTCCAGGACCCTGGGACCATGACCTGAGCCAAAGGCAGATGCTTAACGACTGAGCCACCCAAGCACCCCTTAGCTTCTTGATATTAAGAAAAGAAAAAGGATAAATGAACATAAAGGAAAGCAACTTGTGAATTACATGTCTATAACATTCAATAGATTATATAAAAATATAAAAATTAAGGTATTAGCCTCATATATGTTTAGTTCCCGTCAGGAACAAAATGTCAAAGAATTGTAAACAGGCAAAAGAGATTGCTGCATCCTTTAGGTGGCATCTGGGGATTGTTCAGTGCATCATGCATCCTCTGGGCATTTTCTAATTCTGTGGGGGTATTTTTTTTTTAAAGATTTTATTTATTTGACAGAGAGAGACACAACGAGAGAGGGAACAGAAGCAGGGGCAGTGGGAGAAGGAGAAGCAGGCTTCCCTCTGAGCAAGGAGCCCGATGCGGGGACTTGGGGCTCGATCCCAGGATCCTGGGATCATGACCTGATCCAAAGGCAGACACTTAACGACTGAGCCACCCAGGTGCCCCTATTTCTGATTGATTTGGATCAACTAGTCCATTCTGTAACTCTGTAAGAATAGAAATTAATTTATGGAAAACTGATTGTCATGCAAAGGTTTTCACCAATGGCAATGCAAATTAATTTTGCCCAGTAGAGAAAATAAACCTTTGAAGGCCAAATTCTCTTGGAATTGCTTTTAACCCTTTACTATAATACTTCATTAAAAAATGAAGTCAGTAAAATATTTTGACACATGTTCACTTAACATGTGTATGAGTCACGTCTTTACATGTTTGGTAAGATGAAATTCCTAACTGAAAGAGATTGACAATAAAGGATATTATTCTCCCTTAAACAGAAGAAAAGAAGATGAAGTAGAATTTGTGATCTCTTATCGTATATGACTATTTGGCATTCAAATTCCCTATATCACCGTAAAACCTTCTAGAGCAATGTTTTTGACTTTGTATATGCTATGCGAAACTCATCTTCAAAAATATGGAAGCCCAAACACTGCTCTGCCTGGAGCTGGTGAGGGTCCCTCTGAGCCACTTCTCAGTGGGGACTCCCTGAGGGACTTCTTATGTAGCTTAAAGGAAAAGCCACAATAGACACTGTGCTTCAGCCCAGGGCAGGTGAGGAGGAAAGTTAAAATCTTAGCAAGTTCTGAAGCTATCGAAAATTGAGAGCATATATACAACTGGAGAATGAGAGGGTGGCTGCTATCAGACCCATCTAAGAATTTTCTTCAAAGATGCTATCATCTCAATTGCAATATTTATCATATGATAAAATAAATACCTCTTTTTAATATTTCTCCCTCACATTTTAAACAAATATTCAACTGGGAGACAACATCAAATTTGTTTCCAGAGGATCAATGTTGTTCAAACTATTAGAGCATAATGTTTATTTTATCTTCAAAAACTTTTTGAGAATTGTTTAAAACATTAAACTCTCCTGACAGTAATATAATACTTTACAGCTGTGCTTTCATTTAGAAAGTGTGGCAAAAAATGCAATTTGTCACTTCAATCAAGACATTTCTTTCACTGTGATGTGTAAATATTTCTGAATAGGCATCACTGAAAGCCTTTGCAAATAAAGCTGTCTTGTGTTTTTGGTGACATATTTAAAGCTTTGAATATGATCAAAAAGACTACAAAACTGACTCAAATAAAATACACATAAAACTTTAAAAGAATCCTGAATTAGAAGGCATGATCTAAAATAAGGAAACTAGTAATAAGTATAAGCTAATGGAAAACATAAAGTATCCAAAAGTCAGATTAATTGTCTGTATAGATTTCATTGAGAAGTAGAGTGGAAATATGCTAATACAGATATTGGCATTTAAAATAAAGAGTCATTTTCTTAATATCTGAAACGTTTTATCTAAATAGGTGAAGTAGTGGAAACTTACAGTAGATTCAGAGTCCAAGACAGAATATAAGTAACCTTTAGCATAATGGGCTTACACACATCTCTTTCTGTAAGTATCAATGGCATTTTTTTCTTCATCTATAAATTTTCATTTGATTCTGCCTCTTTTTCTGATATATGCTGTTAACACTTACAAAAGAACTTACCTAAGCAGGTTTTAGACAACTTCAGTTTAACTCTATCACATCTTCAGAATGATAACATGCCCACTTACAAATAGACAGCACTTTTTTTTTTTTTTTTTGGAAAGGCACATTCTTATTTTTCACTAACAGAAAAAAAAATGTTGCATTTTCTCCATCATGCACAAGGGCAATATTACCACAGCAAAGGAAATGGCTCCAAATGTTCACATAATTTCTTTCTATCCAGGTGTAATAGTATCCCATTCTCCTCAGAGTTTCTGATTGGCTTAAACAAAGTGAAAAAAAATCAAGGTGATGCATTACTTGGACAGAAAATTTCATATATATTGTGAGGACAGAGAAATAGAATGAGGCCACATTTTGAGTAACATAAAGAGAAATGTCACCTCCTAATTCTATACAATTTCATTTATTTCTGAGGAATAAATTCTCATTTTAACTTTTTGGAGGCTCCCATTTAAAAAGTATCTGGCTATTAATTCCTCAAATAACCACTTCCACCATCCCTTTAAAATATTTATAATGAATAGGTAAGGTTTAAACCATGCAGTAACACAGATAATTAAAGTAAAAGTCAACTGGAGCCATTTCCCAGTTTATAGTCCTCCAATGACTTCCCACTATACATGAATAGAACTCAGCTTCAAATATGGACGACAATGTTGATTAAAATCTGCTCCCCATTCCAACCTTGATTCTCATCTCATGAAACTCCTTCATCCACTAGTTCATAAGCTCTTTCTAATCCCCTAGCCCTTGGCAATCCCCTCCTCTGCCTGAGGAACTGATTTCCTATTCCTTTACAATGTTTGGCTTTTTTTTTTTTTCACTTTGAGTCTCAGAATAATAGTCAACTTCTTTTTTTTTTTTTTTTTAAAGATTTTATTTATTTATTTGACAGAGACACAGCGAGAGAGGGAACACAGGCAGGGGGAGCGGGAGAGGGAGAAGCGGGCCTCCCACTGAGCAGGGAGCCCGATGCGGGGCTCGACCCCAGGACCTGGAATCATGACCTGAGCAGAAGGCAGACGCTTAACGACTGAGCCACCCAGGCGCCCCAATAGTCAACTTCTTAAGAACCACTCTATAAGCGCTCTGTTTTAATTAGGTATGCCTGGTATGCGTTCTGTTTCTCTATTTGGAGATACGTATCTTGATTTGCTATGGTGTTAAAAGCTTGGGTGTTGTTTCAAAGGCTGCAGTCACGTCGTGACAAATATGGCCATACAATGAGTGTTCTTAGGCCACAGTCGATGTTACCTAGCACAGCATTGTTTTTGAAATCACATTTACAGGTAATATTTCAAAGTTAGGAAATTTCACATAATAATCTTGATTTCTGACTTTACTTAAACCCCAGAAAATCTCACACCAGTGGCCTGGCGCTTCTCATAAACTAACTCCATAGAATTGAGTAGCAGCTGTATCAATGAAGAAGCAAGTGCTTTCCAATCCATGAAAGAGTCTCCACTCTTTTCTTCTATCTCTGAAATTGTTGACTTTACTCCTCTGTGGCCTCTTTATCTACAAGGACTCGTACTTTTTACCTTTGGTTTCTTCACGTATTATTTGTGTCACTACAGATCCTCCAAGGCAGAAAAGGTGTCTATTTCACCATTGTAATGCTACATTTTATTCAGTGACTTGCATACAGTGGTTTGCTTGCACTCTATAAATATGTATTCGGTGAGCAAATGAATGGTGGAATTAATATTCTGCCAGAATCTAAGAATAATTTGCACCAAATTCTAAGATGGGAGTACATGAATGAAAAACTCATGATTGAAATGTGCTATGCTGATAAAAACTAATCAAACTTGCCCTTCCAAAGTTATCAAGGATGATTACTGATCCCTTCCCCAGCTATCATCTTCCTCTTCCCTTGTCTATATACAGCTTTTTTTTTTTAAACAAACAAAACATTGCCTACCCATTCCTTTACTTTAAAATCTGTTTATTTTTTATGTTTTTGAAACAAATGGAATTCCTTCATGCTACTTTCATCTTCACTGCCAGAATTATTTCTCTTCCTATATCCTGAGCCTAAAATTCACAAAAACAAATGGACAAGAAAGGAAAATATCCACAGTTAGGAGGGTAGAGTACACAAGACTTTTATTTTCTTATATCCTCAATCTCTTTAAATTGTTAGAAAATTAGAACAACAACAACAAAAAGATTGAGTTCAGTATTAGGCAAAGCCTGTGAAGTATAGAGAAAGAGAATTTGGTAGAAATATTCCACTTAAATTATTCTACATGGTAGTACTGAATATGAAGTTGCCTACACAAAAATTGGTACCAACAATCAACCTACAAGGGCTGCCTCTTGATAAAACCAATTTGGAACTTCTTAAGTGTTTTTCTTCATTCAAGGATGATAAGATAGAAAAAATAAAATATTTTATCCATGCAACAAATATTTGGTTAACATCTACTGTGTACCATGCATTGTCATATGCATTTAGGAAGCAAAGGTGAAAAAGGAATACAGGTTCTTTGCTCTTATGAATCTTAAACGGTAATAAGTGCTTTATGAAAAATGTTCTCATAACAAGAGATGTGAAAAGTTATCCTTAAGCCTTATTTCAGCAAGAGCATGAGTGTGGACATGATTATGAACATGATTAAAGTAGATGATCCAGAAAAAATATTACTGATGTATTTTGTATTTTCAATATGGTACTGGAAGACACAGATGTCTCTAATGATAATAGCAAAAACTAATAAGGAGATGAAAAGGCAGTACATAATTCTGTGAAAACAGAAATAAGAGGTAAAAGCATAATAAAATAATCATAATAAGGTAACTGATTGGAAAGCAATTTAAAGATAGTAAGTAACACACTTGGAATTATAGATACAATGGAGCATCAATCTGGAAAATGAAATAAAATTGAAGAGACTGGAGTTGTGCATACCAATTAAGGTGTCATTTGTGTTATCTGAGTTAGGATTAATGAAGGTATAGAAGATAGCAATGGGAAATCAGAGGAGGACATCAATTCATAAGTCAAGAAGAAAATGGGCAGGACAGGTGAAAAGGTATTGAGACACAATGAATTTAAGATTTCTTGTTTGAAGATGAGTTGACTAGAGATGCCGTGAACTAAGATGGAGCTCAGCACAGAGGAGGGTGGTAGGCAGAGAATTATTGGCATTCTTCCCATAAGATGTACATGTTTGATAGATTTGGAGGTCAATTTTCTAGCTATCTAGCTGAAAAATAAAGTATTAGAGCTCAGGAGAGAAATACAAGTTATAGATTAAAATTTTAATTATTCTTTATAAAATAAGATTGGAAAAATAGAGGGAACACATGCTGAGAAGCACTAAAATGAGAATCTCTGCTTCTAAAATGTTGTTTTCCATAACAGACTATATTTCCACTTTTTTGCATATGTTGTCACTATCACCTTAACTTTAGGTATCTCCCCAGTCTTATTACCCATCAGTCACTGCCTTCCTGCTTTCAATTTTTAATAAGAAACTTCTCATATTTCTACAATGCCCTCGGTTGTGTGGCTCCTTGTCTGCCTTTATGCTTTTCTTTCAGCTTCAAATGACTTATCTCTACTGTATCCCTGTGAACTATGATTGAACCTTTAGATTTTAACCCCGATATCATTCCTGCAGTAATATTTTCCTGAACTCCTGGGTTAGATAAGGCCTGCTTATTGGTGTTTCAATACTACCTGTGATCAGTTTTCTTTTAGCACCTACCATGATATATTTATAGTACATAAATATAAGAACTATGTCTTATTCCTTGTTTTGTCATCAATAATTACTATGGTCCCTGGTACAGATAAGGTACTCAAATGTTTCTTAAACTTTACTTCAGAGAAAATATGAAAAGGAAATCCTAAGAATGACAATGCTTAATATCCATGGATACATTTTAGCAGATTACTAATTCGTTCATGTTCATTAGAGAGAATTTGAAGTATACAGATAAGCACAAAGAAGAAAGTGCAACTCACCTGTTACTCCCCCTCCCAGAGAAGATGATTGCTAATAATTCCATGTATGCAGGCATTTTGTCCTCTGCACACTTATGTACATATACATGTTGCTAAATTAAGATAATACTGTACCTTTTGCTTTAAAAATGCTTCTGTCATGTTGTAATACATCATAAATATTTCTTCTACAAAATAAATTGCAACTAATATACTGCATTACACTATGATATGATGCCATATTTTATTTAACCAATCACTGGCTTGGGAACATTAGATTTGTTTAATTTTTATTATTAAGAATTCTGGAGAAGAAGCCTCAAAATTAAATTTCATTATACAACTGTGATAATTTAATAATAATAAAATGATTGACAAGTAATTTGTCCAATTAGAATGCATATTTTATTTTTTTTAAGATTTTTTTATTTATTTGACAGAGAGCTCAAGCAGGGGGAACATCAGGCAGAGGGAAAGGGAGAAGCAGGCTTCCCGCTGAGCAGGGAGCCCGATGCGGGGCTCGATCCCAGGACGCTGGGATCATGACCTGAGCCGAAGGCAGACACTCAACTGACTGAGCCACCCAGGCTCCTCTAGAATGCATATTTTAAAGCTTAATGTATCTTTAAAATTACTCATCTGAAGAGAGGTACCAATTTAGACTCTGAAGCACTGCATGAAACTTGTATCTAAGTATTCCTATTCTCTACAAATATGGATACCATAGATTTTGTTTATTTTTTCTCACCTGATAGGCAAAATATGACATCTAATAGCATCAGTTTAATAATAATGTTGGTTACTAGAACAATGGAATATTTTTAAATATTATATTTTATTTGGGAAATTTGTATACTTTTTTACCATTTTCAACTAGAGTTTATAAATTTATACTTTTATAGGATAACTACATGAAGTAACTTATATTGACATTATTTGAAGTATACTGAACTTCTCTCAGCTTATTATTTTACTTAGAAGTACATCTTTTGATGATTCAAAATGTCAAAGCCTCTTAGAAGCCCTACAATAGAAAATCTCATGTATCTTGACTTAAATATATTTTTTCTAAGTTTATTTTGCTATTGGACTCTTAATTTTTTATATTAACACATATAGTATTTGACAGAACTTGTATTATATAAGAAATACCTTGTGATGTAATTTTTAATACATGGAGAAATTTTATGTGTAAAAAAAATCAGAAATTTTAAGAATACTCATAAAAATAATTGTCAGAAATATAGAAAAAGTAGAAGAAAGTAGTCTCTGGAAATAAACAGGGGAGATAATTTCCAGCAAAATGTGTGGTCAGAGAATTAAACACTGTAGAGTGGTAATAAAGGATGAAATGGAACGAGGTCACCCGATTGGGCACAGAGAGAGTTCTCATTTTATATTCATTAACAACAAATTATAAATACCTCTGAAGGTCTTGCTCTCATTAAAATGTCTACTAATAAAATAAATGCAGTACAGATTTCAAATCCACATATATCATTTTTTATTTCCATTCAAAAATATGTATCAAAATATATTTGAAAAGTTTCCCTGAAGGTATCTTGATGACCGTGGTAAATACTTCACAGTGTGAATAATATCATACCTCTCCTGAAAAGGATGTTTTTCTATCATCCACTCCTGACAGGCTTTTTTTCCCCCCTTAATTCTTTGGGTAGTTCCTCAGGGTAATATATAGCTATATATGTAGAATGCAACTCAACTGAAGTTTGAATAAATCATAGATTTCCAAAGCTGTATCTTTTAAATGAAAATTCAACTGAACAGCACAAAGCTAATCAAGAATTTTCCTAAAGTATTTTGCACTTTAGAAGGTTACTGTTGCTTTCTTACTTGAGAGAGAGATTGGATTAATCATATTAGCATAAAAAGTTCAAAATGTAGGTTAAAAAAATGCACATTTTAAAACATATTTCTTTAGATATCTATATTGAATAATAATCAGATATTATAGCACCACAGGAAAACCTTCTTCGTGTCTTTGAAAAATGAAAGTTGGACTTGGAGACAAGAAGCAATAGGAAACACAGTCTTGCATATTTGAGTATTGTAGGGCAGGTGAATACAAGGCAATAGTCAGGTTTTTCATATTTCAAGATCTTTTTAATCATGGCTACTAATACACCTAGAAATGTTTCAGTGCATTTTATTTTTTTAAAGATTTTATTTATTTATTTGAGAGAGAGAGAACAAGCAGGGAGAGGGACAGAGAGAGAGGGAGCAGGCTCCCCGCTGAGCAGGGAGCCCAGCACAGGGCTTGATTCCAGGACCCCGGGATCATGACCTGAGCTGAAGGCAGACGCTCAACCAACTGAGGCACCCAGGCACCCCAGTTTCAGTGCATTTTAAAAACAAAGGACATTTAGAACTTTCTGCATGATCTTAAATCAGTGGAATAATACCAGTGTTGATCTGTTTTGTCATCTGGTTGATTTTCTAAGAACAACATTCCCCTTAATACTAGAGTAATTTAAATGTTATATTACACCACAGTATATAAGTAACCAAACCAGTAGATACACGGTGGTTAGCATGTGGGTGTTCATGTGTATGTGTGCTTATGTGAGTGTGTGTGAGAGAGACAGAAACAGAGAAAAGAGAGAGAGAGAGAGAGACAGATAGATACAAATGCTACTAAAAAGGAAGAACTTGATATGCCTATGGCAAACTTTATTATTTAGAATATAATAAAAAGTTATATTTCTCATAATTGCATTTGAAGTCTTCACTTATTTTCAGTAAACTCTAAAATAAAAACCAAGCATTAAAAGTTGAATACAGTTTTGCAATCTTACTCAAGAATCCAACTGACAATAGAAGACAAATATATTGACATTAGTTCCTTGTCTCTCTGGTATGTCAAGAACATACCTCATCTTAATTTCTAGAATATTTTCTCTGTGCTCTAGGAGGGCAGGGCACTCTAAAATGTATGATTCCCTGTTACACTGTTCCATTTTCTTTTTAATTTTAATTTTATCTAATTAAAGAACAAATTAAGCTAAGAAGCCTGGTTGAAAGGCCTGTAAGAGAAATGGAGCTTCTCAGTTCCAATCCTTTTCACTCCTGATTTCCACTCCTCAGAGGCAGATTCTTTCCATTATTTCAAGTTTTTCCCCCTAGTATATATATTTCCATATATCTAAATGATATGCTTATATTGATATTGCTTAATTTTTTGGTTGTTCATATTATGCACTGACATTTATGCTAAGCCACGTACAGATACATACTTCTCAATTGTTTGATCGTGTTTCTTTACTCAATTTGAACTAAGTTATTATCATGAGCCAGTTTTTTATAATATGTTCTAATCCCACTTCCTATTTTCTTCTTAGCTTCTATTTAATTATTCACAAATTATTATTCATCATTCCTCTATGAATTCATTATTATTAAATCATCACAATTATGTGATGAGATTTAATTTTGAGGCTGTTTACCCAGCATTCTTAACAATAATAAGGGCGCCTGGGTGGCTCAGTTGGTTAAGCGACTGCCTTCGGCTCAGGTCATGATCCTGGAGTCCCGGGATCGAGTCCCGCATCGGGCTCCCTGCTCGTCAGGGAGTCTGCTTCTCCCTCTGACCCTCCCCCCTCTCATGTGCTCTCTCTCATTCTCTCTCTCTCAAATAAATAAATAAAATCTTAAAAAAAAAAAAAAATAATAATAAAATTAAACAAATCTAATATCCAAAAACGAGTAACTGGTAAAAGAAATGATGGCATAACATTTTATTAGAATATAATACATTTGTTGAGATTTATTTTCAAAAAAATATCTTTAATATATTTTAACAGGAAAGGAGCATTTTAAGTGAAAGTTATAGTATTAAGTTAACAACATTCTCTGTTCCACTACCAATTAAGAAATAGAAAAACATATTTCATCCGATTTCTATAAATCTTACCCCAGAAGTTGAATGCACACTTAGTTGGACTAGACACCTTGGGAAAGAAGAGAAGATTAAATGAAGTAATTGAGGACACAAGGTAAGCATTTTTAATTTTTTTTTTTTTTTATTGATTTATTTGACAGAGAGAGACACAGCGAGAGAGGGAACACAAGCAGGGGGAGTGGGAGAGGGAGAAGGAGAAGCAGGCTTCCCGCCGAACAGGGAGCCCGATGTGGGGCTCGATCCCAGGACTCTGGAATCATGACCTGAGCCGAAGGCAGATGCTTAACCGACTGAGCCACCCAGGCACCCCAGCATTTTTAATTTTTAACCGCCCCCCCCCACCTGATACTTACGAATATCCAATCACCCTACAGTTAGTGTAGGTGGGAGGTTTTTCTGCTTTTTCTTTGATTTGCATTCATTATATGATAAATTTATTCCTGGGCCATAAGTTTTTTTTCTTCAGTTTCTTCTGGGATATCCTTTTCTTCTATGCAACCTCCTCTTCTGGGTTAGGACCAATCTGCACTTTTTCAGTAAAGATCATTTCAATGTGACAGGGATGGCTCCCGAGTGAGTTAATCCAACCCTGAGCCTGTTAAATTCTGCACCACGTCTTTGGGACTGTTCACCTGGATGTGGTCAATGACCAAAGAATCTACATCTGTTTGTTGAGGTATCAGGTATCAAATTTGTTTTGTTTGTGTTCTATCCCTTCTGTATTGTTCTGTTTTTTAACTTAGCTGTTTCTTTTTTTCTTATTATGTTATGTTAGTCACCATACAGTATATCATTAGTTTTTGATGTAGAGTTCCACGATTCGTTTGCGTATAACACCCAGTGCTCCATGCAATACGTGCCCTCCTTAATACCCATCACCAGGCTAACCCATCCCCCCACCGCCCTCCCCTCTAAAACTTAGCTGTTTCTAACAGGAAACTTTATTTTTTTATGCTGCTTGGTACTTGCTGCACTATCACCACAAATATTGCATTTTTGTAATATTAGAAAGCTCTTAATGATTATATGTTCGTCACTTTTTTCTTTTATTATTATTTTTCAAAATGTGTTTTAGAACTACTTGAGGCCTCTTGATTTAGCCTTGTTGTCTTCATATTCTTCATGTTTATCTCTGTTCAGCTTGCATCACCAAATATTCAATACCAACTCCACAGTCACCCATTTTTTTACTGATTCTGTTCAGTAGAAAATGCACCACATATTAATTAAGTTTTGTAAATCAATTAATATGAAAAAATACACACACATATAATTTGCAATGATTTAGTTTTCACGTCTTTATGTTCTTGATACACGCATTTTCATAAGCCCTTGTTTTTTACATATTTACAAAACAGGATACATATATTGAATATAGTGTCCTTTCAGGGTTGTTCTAATTTTATTGGGAGTGTATCAACCTCCTTATAATTAATTTTTAAAAAATCTTTCTTGCTAAAAATTTTCCTCATGTCCTTCGGTTTGTTAGTTTTCAGGCTCACCTTGAGAAGAGGCTGTTATTCTTTCCTCTGTATCTTCATCTCCTCCACTAGTGGTCTTGTAGAAACTCTACCTGGAGTCTTAAGTTGTCCATGCAGGAACTGTTCTAAAGGGGTGGGTCAGAGTTCCTGCCCCACAGTAAATTGGGATACACTGAGCATTAAAGCAGATGCCGAAAAGGCAGTTTTCTCTCTCCTTTGACCATTGCGGATACGCAGCTTAACAGATATGGTAGTTCCTTATTGTCAGTAATTGCTTGATACACTCTCATTTCACAGGTGAATGAGCCCCACACCAGTCCCTAGTTCTATGAAGTTGACTATATCTCCGGCCCTGCCCATGCATGGAAATCTTTTGGTTTCCATTATCCTCACAAATCACAGGTCTGCCTTTCTGTCCTGCAGGCTCCCAACACTAGTTTCTGCCTATTGTTATAGGTTTCTGCCCATTAAAGTTATATAATTTTCTATTCCTACATGTTAAGACAGGTGATTAAAATTTAAAGCATGGCTCTACCATGCATCTTAATGTAAAGTTACAAGTATTTTTCTCTATTTATGTCATTAATAGGCTCAAATTTTGCATATTCCTATTTTACCTATAAGTAGCATCTCTCTCCTGAAGTATTGCACATAGATGTACATACAGAAGAAGGAGAATTTTTAGGTGTCCTATATCATATATTTTGTTTTAAAATAACTAGGTTTACTCAAAAGAAGTGAATGCTCATGATTACCAGAGGCTAGTACAAGAATGCCCATGTGAGCTTTATTCATGAAAGCTAAAACTTGGAAATACAACCCCCCCCCATAGCCATCAATTTTGAATTCAGTACCTTTGTATGACAGTCTTTTAAAGTTATATCATGCTTGTATTGTGGGTTCTACTTCATATTTATTGCAAAATAATTGAAAAACACTCTTCTTTAGTGAAAGACACCATTATAGGATCTTCAATCCCTTCTTTGAAGAAATGCTAAAATTTTAAGAAAATTAGAAAAATAAATCTCTCAGTTCTATGATAGTTAGAATTCAATAAAAATGCATTGTTTTTGAATTCTAAAAAGCAGAATTGAAAAAATGATTGTGTTAATCATTTGTTTATTCACAAATGTTCTGCCCCTGTGGTCACAACTATAGGAGTAATAACCTATTGGTCCTATTGTCACTAATGAATAAATCTGTATATTTATTACTAGCTTTTATATATATTTATTAGAAAAGAATATTTATCAACCACAAATTTGATAATAGTGGAATAATTTAAAAATCTGCTCAATCACAAGTTGGATAATAGTGGAATAATTTAAAAATCTGCTCATATAAACAGTCTCTTTTTGCACAAAGTAACATCTCATGTATTTGAAGAAGTTTGTGACATATCATACAAATAGAAATTATGTTCTGTCTTTGCTATTTCTTCCCATTTTCTTCCTCTGCACAAACTTGAAAACTAAGAGAACAGCTTTGCTTCCTCAACTACATATGATTTCTACATGAATTATTATAACAAACATATCAAATACGGTGCCATAGCATTGATTATCCTCTTGACTTTCAGAATTGCCTTCTGTATTTGCTGCTTTCATAGAACATCGTATGTACGGTGCAAAATTACCCTTTGTCATGAACTTTTTATAGAAGTTTGGGATTTAACTGTGCCTGTATTAATCTGGAGTTTGTATACTTAAGTACTGAAAAACAGAAATAATTTTCTCAATTATTTCAGACAATTATTGAAGATGAATTTAATATTTAAATATCTCTAGAATCAACTACATAATCTGTATGCTACTGCTGTTCCTGCAAAATAAATGAAGTTTGCTTGCCTTTTACACTGAAGAAAATAAGATAATGATGTTAAAAAAAAATAAGCTTTTAATATCTTAAAGGTTCCAGGCAGTCAGAAGAACGCTGAAGAAAGACTAGCATTGTTTCATGGTCCTTGAAGTGTACTACCAGCACGCCACTCCTCTCACCCCACAGCGGAAGAGCTTCTTGTTCAATGTCTTAAATCCTTTTAGAAATAAGAGTATAACTCCCATCAGTGAGGTAGATGCAATTTCTCCAAAAGAATTCTAGTGGAAACGCACTGATTCAAATTCATTTCCTCCCACTTAGTTTTTGGAACTTTGGCAGTGCTGATGCTCATTAGAACATATATTCCACTGACTCTGGTAGAGAGTATTGTGGAAGAAATAGCAGATTTTGCAGTCATACCAAGCTACTTGAGTAGTAATTCTCATCCACACCACCACACTCGGTGATACAGGAAAATACCTGTATACTCTATATCCTACAGTAAATTGCTTTAGAGAAAGAAAGGGAAAATAATTACTTCAGAAAATCTAGTGATACTCAATTTTTGCTAATTCTGATTTGGTGACAGTTGGCTTGCCCCGTGTTTTGAAATTTATGTCTGTTTAAGTTTCTCTTTTATTTACAGGGTGAATTTGTAGTGTAAATGAGTTTGCCATGGAAATAGTTACTTAAAATGAAACAAAATTAAAATAACCTTTTTACAACACTGTCAACTTTTAAAGACACTCACAGACATGTAATTGGAAAGATACTAAAGATATATTATTAATATGTCATTAACTCAGATTCACTCAGGACTTCTACATAGCCATGCTTTAAAAAAAAAAAAATACAGTTCTCTATTTCTAGATAAGGTAATTAATAAAGATTAGGGGTTTGGCTACATATAAGAGAAAACCCAAATAATTGGCTTCAACAAGAGAAAGGCTTACTTAGTTCTCCCATTAATTATGTTTGGAGGTTGGGCAGTCTATAACTTGCTAGGCAGCTCCCAAACTGTTAGGGACACAAGCTACTTTCACTTCCTTGCCATGTCACTTGAGGCATGGCCCTTTCGAGTCCAAGATGGCTGTCACTCCTCCAAAATCACATCCAATTCTGAGCCATGGAGTGAGGGGAAGAAGAGCATGTCTGCTCCCTTTTAGAGAGAACTTTCCGAATCCCCACACTGCCTGAGTACTCATAAATGATGCCATCCAGGTTTTAGGTACACTGAAAATGATAAAGGATGTTGAAGTAGTCTCTTTTTACTTTTTATGGTAGTGGAATAATAGAATCACATTTTTAATAGCTTAGTAGGTCATGTAAACTACTGTTTTGTACCCAAAATACAAGCTTATTACAATCGTAGAATACCCTAACGTTGAGGGCTTATTTTTCTTTTAAACAAAGCTTCTAATACTGAACGTTGGCAATCATAACATTTCTCTCAAAATTTTTTTGCTAAGGGTTCAGAAAGAATGAAAATATTGCTAGTTTGATTCCATCTATTATTCTGTATTTTATTATGTATTTCTGTGGGAGGGAGAAGGATGACGGGAAGGAGTCTATTCTGTGTTGAAGTTGGGAGTGTGCCTGATGGCAGCTCTCTTGCTCTAATTTTCCACCCCCTCGGTGCATGGCATTTTCCTCCCACTACCCAGCTCCAAGAATCCGTGTCTACCAGAGAATAATCCTCTGCCTCTTCACATGGGGAAATCCTCAGTCTAACTCTGGTATATCAAACCTAAAGCAGATATTAGTGGAAAGGTTATTTTTCCCAGAATTCATTAAAAACAATGTGGAATGGAGAAAACTGATCCAATAAGAAGTGGAGAGATGGTGAAAACTGTGTCTCATTTCCTTACAAAATCCTGAAGAATCAAAAACACTCATAAATGTATTGATTTTTCTCCAAATTCTACCCAGTGTCATCACACAGGAAGAAATATGTATTTTGCTGACCAAAAATACTTTGACCCCACTCCAAAATGACTATTACAGCTTTTCTGTGTTTAGGACCATTTGACTACTTCCTGAAACTGATCTCAATCTTAAGGAAGAGCATATGGTCTGGCCTATCAGGAGAGGTAGCACCAACATGAATACATTCTTTGTGATCCCATAATGTCTTCTCCGATTCAGAGAAAAAAAAAGGTATATGATTTGATTGCTCAAAAAATAGTATTCCTTATGAGATATTATACATTTAAAAAATTTACTGGTAGTTTGAAGGAAAATATTAAAGCAATGTCTTTTAAAAGTAGTGTTATTTGCTTATTTGCTAGAGTTGATAAAGTATTGAATCATGAAGGTCTCAAAGTAGACTTTGAAGTACTTTATGTAAGTAAAGCTTGTGATAGAGTTTTCCAGTGCTTCTCTACTGTGCTATTCTAGAATTGAAATTAGTTTTTTAAAAAACTTAATATTTCAAAAATTCTTTGTGAACAATTTGGAATGTTGAGTCAGATAGAGGCTCATGCTTTATTTAGTTTACTTCTTCAACTGCATTTGTAAGCATCCTAGATATGACTGTTCCAAAACTGCATTTAGGAATGCCATTTGCATTCCCTCAGGGTAATTATAAGTATTAAATGAGGGAAATAAAAAGAGAAAGTTCTTTGTAAAGCACTTTATACAAATTAACTTATTGTATAAAGTCTTAGTAATATATTTAACACTGTTTTAAGAAAGATAGCAAACTTCTTATAACTCTAATCTTCAAAAGTATGTTTTTTGATCAAAAATTGTGTTTTTTTAGTGTTAGGCAGAAAATATCTAATTAAAGACAGTAAAATATACATGAAATGTCAAGTGTTATTTAAATTCCAAATAATACATAATTTTTGTTCTTCGTACTTCAAGGATCAAAACTGCTCTATCATTAGATACCATAAAGGGATTTTATGGATAACTTTATGATGTAATGCATAATCAAATCAATCATAAGTATGTGATTTAATAAAAAAGGAAGTTCCAAGAGTAGATAGATGTATTACATATATGTACATATATCTTAAAAGTTTCCTATTTGATCAACTTAATTTAAGATCGTTTCATTTAAATGTACTAATGATATTTCATTGTAATGTAAGAAATTTTAAAATGAACAAAATGAACAAAATGATCAATGGGAAATGAATATTATAGAATTTCTCAAGGTGTGGGGTTGGCACTTTTTGTTTTGACATCATATTCATTCCCACTTCTGCAGTAATAGTACTTGAATATCCCTACAGAACAGTCTTTTGCTATGCAGAATGTTGCTGACCCAACTCACAGAGGTGAGAGTATAACTCAGAGCTAGCTTGTCACAGCATAGCTACAGTGACTGGATCATAGATGGACATATGACCCCATCTGTGGTACATTGGCACTTTTACATTCAATAAATTAGAAAACAGAAAAAACAATATTGGGGAAATCCAAGTACCAAATTCCAGCTGTGATGCATCAGGAAGGCCTGGACAAGAGTAAATGGCAATGCACAGGTAAAGGAAAGTACAGGTGGGCTCACATAGCCTTAGAGATTGAACAGACAATCTAAAGTTGTATCTAATCAAGTCATACAAAAATATAGCACATTTTCGCTTTCGCCATTTTTCCTTTAGTAACTCATGTTCCTTTAATTAGAAGCGATATATAGAAATATGTAAAATAGAGATACTTGTATAGTCTGTAAGTTTCCTGGATACCTGCACAGTCAGTTTTGTGCAGACACAATTTGCTACAATTGTGTCATTGAATCAAGCGTCAACAACAATTTGCTATCTCAACTGGAGCTTTGACTCAATGACTCAAGGTTTCTTGTAGGGAATTGAACAAAGCAGACTTTGATTTTACTGTGACAATTAAATATTTGTGGAATGATAAAAGTTCCTCATTTTAATTATAAGATGTATACTTATTAGCATAAAGTAAAAGGCTTCACTGTGAAGCTTTTTTGAATGCTCTGTACTGATCTCATCCCAGGCTAAAAAAAGTAGACACTGGTCAACCTGCTTTAATAATAGAAAACAAACATCATTTCTTTGGATTACACTTCTCAACTGAACTGATTTTATGAAACCTTTCATTAGCTTCATCAAGACATGTTGTAATCAAACCCACAGTCCCAGAGATCAAAGGAGAATGTCAGCTTTAAGTGGAACATGTTTACCACAAGCAATTTTTAACAAATACTTCATAGTGCAAATGCTTAATATCTATATATATTTTCTGTAAAAGGGCATCTTTGTGTCTAATTATAACTTAATTTATTTCTCTTTTAAACACATTATGATCAAAAGATCAATGCTGCTTTTTGAATAATCCAGGACACTTTGGTTATTTTTACAGCATGAGTTTTATGATGGATCCAACTTGTTCGGAGATTGAGAAAATTTTAAATATAAACTTTAAAATATTATACCTATTTGAGTGATTTTTAACAACTTTGTATGATCAAATTAGGACACAGTTATGCTATTTACCCTGAAGTATGTATTTTTTCCACAATCATTTTGCTTTTATTGACTTTTACTCACTCACTTATTGAAGTCAACTTGTTAAATGTTCATACAGTCCTTAATATGTGAACTGCTAAAAGAGACAAAAAGGCTGAACCAGACATCTTCGTCCTAATTTTCTTCTAATGGTGAGTGAAGAAAATATGTTACTCATGAGATATAAACAGCATGTTGTAGGTAAGCAAAAAAAAAAAAAAAAAAACAGAGATTAATTCTTTCTGGTAATATTAGGGAAGATTACATAGAGAAGTGGAGGAGGGATCACTTCTTAACATTGAAAGATTTCAAGTCTTGTCCATCTCTAAATATATTCAGTGAGAAATATTTGGTGATATCTTCAAAAATGGTAAAAGTTATTTTTCGTGAATAATAAATTTGCATCTAGAACTTAATTTCTAGGAAAGTTTGGTATTTATAAGATTGCCTCACTGAATATATCATTAAAAAAATATCTACCATTAAAGATTTGGTTATAGAATGAATGCTATAGCCAGATGATAGCACATTATTCATCTATCAAAAGGAATTCAGGAAACCTATCTGTACTGATATAAAATGGTATCCAGCATATATGAATTAGAAAGAAGCAAATTGTCAAAGATTATGGTTATCCTTACATGAATAAGCATATACATAACCACAACAAGAGGAATTTATACCCACTCTTAATAATTGCATTTTTAGTGGTGTAATCTGGCAGAGTATCACTTTATATAACATATATTTTAGCAGTCATTGAATTTTTGAAGGTATATGTACCACTTCTGAGATCAGAAACTTATAAAGATAGTCACTGATTTCCCTAAGCCCCTCAATAGCCTTTCTAGCTACCACCTGATTTCTCTTTTCCTTCTGAGTGAAACTGAAAGAATATTTTTCACTCTTCTTTGGTTCTTCATCTCCATTCCTTCCTCAAACGAGGCTCTCCCTTTTTACTTTATCTCACCATAATTTTTCAAGGAAAAAAAGAGTCAGAAAGCAAAGAGAAAAGAAGGGAAAAGAAAAGAAAAATATATCATCTTTTTGGTGTAAATTAAAATGAATTCTTTTTTCAGGCTTTATGCGAGAGTATTCTTTTCCCTTGAACCAGTACATTCTATCATTTTCTTTTTACCTCTCCTGTCTTCTTACGGACTCCTTTTTTGTTGTTTATCTGCTCTTCAGCAGTGGAAAAAACATTCATTGCTTACTGAATAGTCAATCCCAGTCTTTACACCTGTTAATTAAATTTCAACTTTGTCAAAATATTCACCCCTCCCCATCATTTCTCAAGAGAGATTTACCACATCCTTGACAGGGAAGTAGACATTGAGTGGAGTGAGCCAGAGTGGTTCCATTTTTGGCTAAAAAGAGGCTTAAGGGTGGCCATGTGTTGTGGTCATAGTCAATGGCATTTTAAAACCTATCTGAGGTCACAAATATGAATGTCTTTCTTTCCCTGATTTTGCCTTATTTTAATATGATACCTACAAGTGCTGTAGTACTTTGTAATCATCCATAGTAGAGACACTCTGAGGGCAAAGACAAAAATGAGGATGGTGGAGCACAGACATAAAAGAAAACCCAAGCCCTTGATGGCAGTGTTGAAATGTTACAACAATCTAGAGAACTGCTATCAAGTTGTTATTTGAGGAAGTCTGTTTTCTTGTTGTTAAGCCAATTTGAGGCTTCCAGATACAGCTCAAAGCATCCTAAACAAGAGAATAGCTACCTGTTCTAGAATGCCACATTCATTGCGGGTCATTCTCAGACTATTAATCGTCTGAATGGCCACACACAAAGCCATGGCCTTGGGAATCATAATTTCTAGATCCCTAGCTGAGACTTCTCTGCTACACACATACTGATAAATCACATTGCCTACTATCTTCATGTTGGTGGCTCATGTGCACTTTATAGTCAACCTGTTCTCAGTGAAATTAATCTTCTACTCTGTAACCTCCACCCCAAGTCAGAAACTTAGGAATCATCTTAAATTTCTCTCTCCCCCTCAAGTATTTATCCTTTTAATCAGCAAATAATGTTGATTCTACCTCATTAGTATATTTTATCTCTCTAGGGGCATGATCATATAGTGGTTAAGAACAGGGATTCTAGAGTCAGACTAACCAGGTTTAAATTCCATCTTGACCATTTCCTCAGTATGTACTAACTGTGACATTCAGTGAATCACTTACTTTCTGAGATCTCTCATCTGTAAAATGGGGACAGACACAATTACACATATCATATGGGGTTGTTATTTAAATTAAAAGGGTTGATAAGTGTACAACAGTGTACAGAAAAGTACTCAGTAAGTATCAGCCATGATAATTTATTTACTTCTTGATGTTATCCTCCTCACTTCACTCCAACTGCTCCTACTTAGTTCAGGCCCTCACTCACCATTTCTCATCTGAATACAGAACTATACCTTCCTCATCTCCTTTCTCATCTATATTCAACCCATTCTCATGTTCTAAGAGGTCTCATCTAGTTCTTTCTTCTGTCGGTGACCTTTCTCAGAAAAATCTGCTCACATAACCACTGGCATGGAATCTTACCATGATTCCTATTGCCAATGGCCTAAAATCTTAGCTCTGTAGCTCAGCAGGCAGTGCCCCGCCATTCCTCCACAGTATCTTCCTTACTTTTACTTTCCAGAAACACTAGCTCTCTCAAACCCCAAGGCATTTGCAGGCACCATTTCTGATGACTAGAAAGTATTTCTCTCTTTTCCTTACTTTTGTTACACATTAGTCTTTCAGGATCATCCAAGTTTCCACTTCCTCCAAACATTCTTTATACCTTCAGGGCTCACTAGATAGACACTTACGCCCTGTGTATGCTTGTATCTCAACCATATCCTTTTCCTGTATTGCAAACAGTTGTCTGTGTGTATTGACTGTTTTTTTTTTTCTTGTTTTTCTTAGGATATAGGCTATGTGAAGCCAGATATTGTGCCTTTTATCTCTGTATCCATAGGACCTACTATATTGATGGTCACATGACAATTATTCAATAAATGTGCTAACACAAGAAATTAATGAGTTATGCCTAACCCTTCATATCTAGTTATCTGGGAGTCTATTAGCCTAAAATCTACCAACTCATCTAAAATACCACCACATTTCTTTCCCCAAGGTAATCTCTCTCTCCTTTGAAACCACTGAATCTATGTAACTAAGTAAGCAATTAATTTAATGTATCAGTGGAAAACTCTTATTTATTATATGAACTTATCCATTAAATTCATTCAAGAAATATTTCTTGAATGGCTATTATGTGCCAGACTCTGTCGTAGGAAGTCAGAACACTTCAATGAACAAAAATGATAAAAATTTCTTCTTGAAGCAGCTTACCTTCTAGCATGTGTTGATAGAAAATCTTTTACTATCTGTTAGTTCCAATTTTCCTCGTCTTCCCAAGAATATTATAATCTCCATAATACCCATGACTTTTTCCTCACACTTCATAGTTTTCAAAATGCTGATATTGTCTCTTGAATTTACCTTTTTCTCATTCCTATTGTCTCTTTCTCAACCTTTCTCATTCTTCTCTTTTTGTTTCCTGCCTTTTTCTCACTTTCTCTCCTTTTTGCTCAAAAGTAGACACACATTCAATTATATATCATTAAACTGTCTAGTTTCTCTCAAATTTCACATGTATTTCAACTATTCCATTCTGCCTTTCAGGCATTCGAGAATTTTGTATTTTAATACTGAGAAGCTGGGACTAAGCACTGATAATGAGCATATAAAATTTCATCACAGTAGTCTGTTTTCTCGAATCATGTGCTGCTTTCTCCTGAAATGTGATCCGAAGAGGTTCCTTTGAGACTAATACTGATGACTCCTGGATCACATATGCTGCTTAGGTGTGGTTGGTAAAGTAGACAAATGTGCTTACCTGAGTTTTTCCTTTTGAGTCAAAAATAAAAATGAAGTACTCACCGCCTATCTCATGATGGATGCATACTTAAACCACAAAATTCATGTACAGGATCAAGATGGCACTTCCTCATTTTGTTGGGGAGTGTGACAGTCAGAAACAAGTTCTTCAACTTGTTGGCTTTAACTTTAAATAATCCTTTAATGTGAAGATTACCATGATCCCTCCATTTACAGTTTTGTTTCTAACTGCATCTTACTCTCTTAAGTGTATGCTTGCGTGTGTGTGTGTGTTTGTGTGTGTATATGTGTATGTGCTGTATGACACTCATTTCCCCTTAAATGAATCCCTTAGGAAAACCTATAATTCTTATTCTCTAACTTCGTAACACCCAGATTAAAATCAGATAGGAAGGATCACAATACGGGAATGTTTTAAGGAACTCCTTAATGGTTATATGACTAACACTGAACCGCTCTTCTTATTTAATAAGTTACATTTATCCAGATAATCCCAAGAAGAAACTAGAATTTTAATTAATATATAAAGTTACTTGGAAGTTACTGGACATAAGGTCACTAGATTCTATTTTTGACATGAACCTACTTGGGAATATTTTACTTTGGCTCCTAAATAAAGCACAGTTAAGGACAATCGTGATAATAAAAATTATGCCAGATTTCCCTAGGAAGTGTTGCATGAATTCACATAGGATCAGAAGTTCAAGTATCAAAACAAAATAAGAATAGTAGGCCTAGTCCCTCCAAAAGGATCTTATTTAAAAAAACCCTTTATTAAATAATAAACGTAAGTGTCAACATTATGAATATTTAAGTAATTAATTTTCTCTTATCACATAACCTCACTGAATAATCAGTAAAATATAGGATGAGAATAGCTAAATCATTTTTGAAGAATTATTCAAATACACTTGAAGTAATATACTATAGAACGTATATATAAAGAGGGATCATAAGCTTCTAATTTGCCCACGTAATTAAAATCATTTAAATATTTTATCATCGTTGGAATAAATATCATTAATGACAGAAGCCAAAAAATGAAGTACTTTGTGATGTATTTTTTGTTGATTTTTAAACCAACCTTCCTTAGTCTAATATCTTGGAATGTTTATTGACTTTTATTTAAAAAATCAGCAAATATTTATGGAATAACATCAGGTACCATGATAGGCTCAGGGGAATCAGTAATGACTAAAACAGACAGTCTCCTCCTCACTTGTAGACTTTACATCCTATAGAAAAAGAAAGACAGTGAACAAATACATATGGTATTTCTGAGTGTTGTAGAGAAAAATGAAGATTAAGAGAAGGGATTTTCATATTAAAAATATCATCTCTTTGTTCTATGATTACATGTCCAATTTTTATAGCAAGCAAGTCCATTTTTAGATCATTGAACACCTTCCAAGTTACTTGAAGGCAATGGAGTTGAGAGAAAGAAAACTAATGTCTATCAGGGCTCCATGAGCATGCTGGAAAACACAATGAGGTTAAAAGATATACATGGTCAGAGATGCCTTGCAGCAGAAGTGGGAGGCCAGATGGACTGTGAATAAAAATAGAATATAAATAAGAGTATATCATGAATGAACACCTGAGTCAACATGCTTGGTATGTGCAAGGTACAAGCCTGAGTGGAAGAGGGCATATCTTGAGATAACTAGGTAGGATAGAGAAGATTTTACTGACTATGGAAACTTTGGATTATATAATATTAAATTCAAAATTTTTGATCTATTAATTGTTGATTTATACTGTTATAAATTGAAGATTGTGTTATCTCCCCTTAAAGAGCTAAAGCTGGAGCTACAATTGGAGATTTCTAGACAAATCTTAATGTGTCCTGGATCATGACATTAGTTTTATTTAATTGGGAGAGACAGCATGCTCTGTAAAACAAATATGGGAGAATGACCTAGTTTATATTTTGGATTTTTTCATTGCAATAATTCAGCATAAATTATTGGGCTTCTTTCTGCTTTACTATACGTGGCTTAATAGGAATTTATATCAAAGCTCAGGTGCTATACTATCCTAAAGAAACAACCTGTGAAGCTCAATATAAATGAAAATGCTTTTATTACTTTAAAAAAAGCCTTAGAAAATTTTGCTTAACTCATCTCTCCAGGACATAGTCAAAGTCAAATGCTTTATCTAGTTTATTCTAAATTCTTTCCTACATTAATTGATGTTCTGGTATAGGCTGTTATGCGTCTATATGAAGAGATGTCATTTGAGAAATAATGTGACTTCTTTGAATGAAAATTGGAGCACTGGGTATTATACGAAAACAATGAATCATGGATCACTACATCAAAAACTAATGATGTATGGTGACCAACATATCATAATAAAATAAAATAAAATAAAATAAAATAAAATAAATAAAACACCTCATCTTCTAAAAGAAAAAGAAAATTGAAACACTAAATACAGAAAAACAGTGAAGCTGATTACCCCATAGAGTTGAACTTACACGCCCTTCAAAGAGAGAAGAACTGACCCCATTGTTCAGCAGCTTATAAACAGTCCCAATGAACAAAAATTGCATTGTGTTGAGTCTTCATTTGTAAATGACAAATTTTCAGATTTTAAGTTTTGGCCCTGATGTATACTCCAGTTGAAGTCATTTTAATCAAATAATTGTGGTTCTGGAAAACAGAACGCAATTTGTAAAGTGAGAGGGAACACTATGAAATTTCCCACATTTAAAGCCTCTGTTAAATCCATGTCTAGACTAAACAAGAGAACTTGTTACTAAGGTAATGAGCGAAATAGTACTGCTTCCTACACTTGCAACACTTATTTATTATATAATAAAGCTGAAGTCATTATTTAGAGCTCACTGGCATAATTGATAGATTCTAAAACTTTCTTTCTTTTGAAATATATTAGTATAGATATGGGTGGTATACTGATTTAATAAATTACTATGATCAACCAAAAATCCTGTATCACAACTTATTTATTTACATCAAAAATGGAAGCACTTGAACATTTCCTTATGAATAGCAATTTATTCACTTACATCTCAAAAAAATCAACAAGTGCCACACTATACAGGCAATGACAGTGGGAAAATATGCCGTCAAAGGAGAACTAATTATAATGGGGGAAACTTCAAATTGCCCACGTCTCTGTAATCATTGGTGCTGAGAAATAACCAACACTCCTAGAAATATAATCAGCAGTGATAGAAATACAGAAATGTAAGAAAAAAAAAAAAGAAAGAAAGAAATGTAATCATCAATGACAAAAATATAAAAACATTGTCACCAGTAGTTCAGAACAATCATGTAACTCTTTAATAGAGTGTTGATACGGTTTATATGTATTTTAAGTCCATAAAGGGATTCGGAAAGCTGGCTATCTAATTCACATATAGCTGTTAATCCAGAATAGTCATGATTATTATAAAAATCCCATGATTCTAAGTACTGGGATTGGAAGTGAGGTTTGTAAATCCTCATAAAAGTTGAATATTATCTTAGGCAAATCCTTCACTTGATAAATCTTTCTCTCTTTTTTTTTTTTTTAAAGATTTTATTTATTTATTTGAGACAGAATGAGAGAGAGAGAGAGCACATGAGAGGGGGGAGGGTCAGAGGGAGAAGCAGACTCCCTGCCGAGCAGGGAGCCCGATGAGGGACTCGATCCAGGGACTCCAGGATCATGACCTGAGCCGAAGGCAGTCGCTTAACCAACTGAGCCACCCAGGCGCCCCTCTCTCTCTTTTTTAGTATGGAGAAAGACCACAGCAATTGCATTTCTGTTTGACACCTGAGTATCTAACTGTGTCTCACAACTCTCTTAGGCCCTGCAAGTGGCTCTTTACTGAGTTCTGGCCAGTTTTTGAAGTAACGGCTGGTAATTATCTAATTTAATCCATTCAGCTGCTCTCAACTTCTACAATAAACATCGTTAGTTCTTCATTACAACCATGTGTAGAAATATTTGAACTAAAGAAGATAATTATACTACTTGTCCCAAGAAGGTATCAGTTAATCCTGATTATATAAGCATAATAGTTTGTTCAATTTACATTTCCTTCTGCCTAAAGTGATCATGAGGGTGTCTGTCTAGTGATGAATTGACGCTTATGTGAGCATTTTATAGAATTCTATAATCCCGGGCGCCTGGGTGGCTCAGTTGGTTAAGCGACTGCCTTCGGCTCAGGTCATGATCCTGGAGTCCCTGGATCGAGTCCCGCATCGGGCTCCCTGCTCGGCAGGGAGCCTGCTTCTCCCTCTGACCCTCCCCCTCTCATGTGCTCTCTCTCTCTCTCTCTCTCTCATTCTCTCTGTCTCAAATAAATAAATAAAATCTTTAAAAAAAAAAAAAAAGAATTCTATAATCCCATAAAGATTCTAGGCTGACCATATAATTTATCAATCCAACTATACCTCTTTTGATAATGAGAATGAACTTTATTAATAATTACATGGAAACATTAGGCACATCCTATAGATAAAACCCCCACATTTCAAATTCCTAATTATCAAAAAGTACAAGATTTATGGAAAGGAATTAAGAACTTAAGAAACGGAATATCTTAACTCCTCATGTCCTTATCAGCACAGAGGCGAGAAAAACCGTATCCTCAAAGTTTGACGGACCTAATATTTTTGGGTGTGTGAGCTTTCAAGTGCCTGAGAATTTGGAAGAAATTATCAAAAGCTACTTCCCAACTCTATTCTTCATGGTTGAGGGGCCTTTTAAATCTAGAGTAAGACTTTCCTCTTGGAACTAAACAAATTTTCTTTCCCGGGAATAACAAGACAAATGTTCCTGTTTCCTCTAAGGAGGAGGTAAAGAACTGGTAAGGAGAGGATATCAGACTCCATTTTTCTGTACCTGAGAGCTCAGCATTAATAAAATAAGCATAAAGGCATCATTGTAATAGCATTTTTTGTGGGGGGAAAGAAAAGCATAGAACAGGGTGGGAGGTATACCAATAATTTGATGATCAGTGACAATGACCAAACAATCCTGTGTTGCTTTTGCTTTCTCTTACTCTCCCTTTCATCCCAACTGCTATTTAAAATATTCTACACTTTCCTCAAAACCTACCCACTCCTGTCCCCCATTATTATTTCTCAGAGAAAGTAAAAGAAAGAAAAATCCCTCAGACTTCTACTCATTTGAGAAAATTCATTTGGGATGGCATTATATTTGGGATAGCATTATATGAAGACTAGTAAAATACAATCAATATCATCCTCATTATTAGAATCTGAGTGCTGCTATGGATCTCTGCATTTATCTCATGATTGTGAACTTTCTTCTTTTGTAATTTTTAAAAATTTTTTCTCATCGATATCATGAGCAGAAAAATTTTAAAAATATGAATTCTCAACAGTTTAATAAAAGTAAGAAAAGTTTTTAAAACTTACAAACACGGTGTCTCCACATACCATTTGTATCTTCGTGAAAGATAATGCAATACTTTGATAGAACAATAAGAAAATTTACAGATGATATACAGTACTGATTTATTTTACTATTGCATGATCCTTCTGGATGATTCCATTCTGCGTCTATTTCCTTATTATTCTGGTCATTTATTTAGCATGGGATAATAATTGATGAGTGATGCTGAAATAACTTCTAGAATAAAAAATTGCAAAATATTTCAAAATTCTTTGTTTAAAAATTCTTACTTGTTTTTGAAAAACTTCCAATAAATTAAAAAAGTTGGAAAAGATCAATCTTTATAAGTTGTTAGAATTGTTCAATAAAAAAAACTTCAACATTACATTGGGTCCAGTGAACCTCGATGACACAACAAGAATTAAAGATGAAAGTCTGAGGTTACCCTGCTTGCAAAAGAAACATACCAACTGAAAATATAACTGAATATTAAAGACATAGTAATAATACTTATAGTAGAAGAATGAAGCCATAAACAGCTCTATACTTATAACTGTTATATGAAATATAACTGGAGCTTCTTCTTGCATTTCCCAGATTACTGTATCACATACCTTATTTTTATTTTTACCTTTCTACTTCACTTCTCTACTATGTATGTACATTATACAGTGGTTGTTGCATTTTCTATTTCCTTCACATAATGGGAAATACCAGTGTAGCAATTCTATAGAACTAAAAAGAATACACATCAACTTAAACTCTAGTCTTGAGGGTTATTCAGTAACTGGATGTGATTTTAGGTTGTATTCATTGGAAACAAGATTAAATACTCTTAATTGTTTGTGAGAGGGAAAGAAGAAGCAGAGGTTAATATTGGGAATAAGTTTCTCATGAAGAAATGTCCTGATGTGAGAGAAGCCACAACCTTGATTAACCATAGATTCAACTGTTATGCCCAACAAGGTTAAGAAAACAAACAGTAAGAGAATGGCAGTGAAGAAGAACACTTCTACCCAACTTCTGAATGTTATAGTCCACAAGACAAGATGGAAGGATGAGGGAGATTGAAAGGGAATAAATATTCCAGTTAGAACACATCTGAAAGGCCTACAGAGCTTAGAACATTCAAGGAATTTAAAGAATATTTTAAAATGACTGGAGTCAAGTCTGTGAGGAGAGGTGACAACACGTTGAGACTGAGGAAGTTTAAGGATGGGCTTTATGAGCAATAACAAGGAACTTAAACTTGGAAGATAATAGAAATAATATACTTGAAAGATGTTTAGAAAATCAAAGTTAGTTTACTTGGTGACTGACCAAATACGAGAAATTTATTGAAAAAAAGGAAATTAACAAGAATAATTTCTAGGTTTCTGGGTTGGCTGATTGGATGGAGAGCAGTACCATCAACTGTGAAAGAAAACTAAAGAAAGATTTGGGGACAAAGAGGATAAGTTCTCTTTTAGACATATTCAAATGTGCTTCCATTCGAAAACATTCAACTAAAGATGCTAATAGTTGGATATACATATTTAGAAATCAGGAGAGAAATATAAACTCCATGTATTCATTTGGGAATACATTAATTAGTACATAATACATTAATACTATTAGTACTATTAGTACTAATACTATTAGTACTATAATACATTAATAGTAATTAATAATAAGTAATTACTATAATCAGTATAATTATTACTATAATTAGTTTGAGTGTTGTTCACACTCAAAAACCTACGCCCCAAAGTCACAAAATTCTAACTCATGTATGCGAATAATTGCCTTAGTAATTAATATCATGGGGGCTATGTAACATCACACAGGATTTATACGTGACTGGAGAAGAGAAGAAGAGAAAAACTAAAACAAAAATGAAAATCCCTGAAGTAATAAGAACGTAGAGGAGAGTAAGAACAAAATCTGGAAAAGAATGGTAAGAAAAAATCAAGATAGTATGGCTTTGGAGAAGGCAAGGGAAGAGTGTTTATTGGAAGAAGAAGTGATTAGTTATGTTTTTAAAAAGTGAGGAAGGAAAGCAAAATAAAGGGCAGAATAGTGTTCACTGGATTTGATGAGAAGGAGCTCATGGGGAAATTAGTAAGGGCAATTTTAATGGTGCGGTGGTGTTGGAACGTATCATAGCTGGATCTGAGGAAGGGCAGGTAGTGGTAAATGCAGGCAATTTTCAAGAAGTTGGACCATGCTGAAAGCCAAATGACAGTGTAATAGCCTGGAGTAGGGCTATTTTTGTGGGATTTCAAGTTTATATAGTAGGTCATGTGGACATATTAGGCAGTAGGCTTTAGAAGAGGCTGTGCATGTGAAAGACCCCAAACTTAACAGCTTTACGGTAACTCAGCCTGTGGTAAGAGTCAGATGAGGCCAAGGATAGACGAGGGATTTATTAGGTTCCAGAGATTAAATCTACTTACCAGAATCAGCAGAAAGGAAGAATTTCTTCATCCGGATTGCCTAGAAAGCTCATCATGAGGCTAAGGCTTATATGCTATTATTTTAGAGATTTAAGGACTAAAGTCTCAGGGAAGGAAAGGGAGAAAAAAGGGGAGTCAATCAGTCAAACCAATGAAGTCTCTATGACTGGAAATGTGATCTAGCTGTGTGTCCAAGAAAAGGCAAGAACATCAATGGTGGTGAATCCCAGCAATATTTGTCAGTCTGGTTTTGTGGTCACCAGATAGCCCATTGCTCTCTTCACATATAGAACATACGAATTCTACCCTCAAGGGAAAAAAAGATCCGAAGTCTCATCACTGAATCCAACTCAATATCTGTACTCTCTGGAAGATGGGTAGTCTTCCTCATCAGATTCATAGTGATTCATGTTTTCAAGACCTATGAAGTAAAAGAAAAATTATCTAACTCTTTAATGGTATAGTAGGATCAGGATAACTGTAATAGACACTTCTGTTTGGTAGAGGGAAGATTAGAGACACACCATTTAGAATCCTGATGGGCAGGTGGTATAAGAATTCACTGTCATGGACATGAAAGAAGTTCCTTGATTAAACTGTGGTTCTTTCTGGAAAATATTCTTGAGAAAATTTTGGTCATCTATATGGCCCCTTGTTCTACTATCTGGGAAAGTTTTCTTTAGGCATTATTCTCAGTGGCAATATCTGAAGTGGGTCTTGTTGAATGTGATGTCATTGGGACTATACAGTTCTCACAGTTTCTTATGCAAGTTTGGGGGCCCACCATATGAGTTTAGGCTTGCACCATAAAGGCTTTTCTCCCAAATACATGGCTTTTTTGCCAACACAATTTTCTCAAATTCTTTTTTTTTTTTTAAAGATTTTATTTATTTGAGAGAGAGAGAATGAGAGAGAAAGAACACATGAGAGGGGGGAGGGTCAGAGGGCGAAGCAGACTCCCTGCCAAGCAGGGAGCCCGATGCGGGACTCGATCCAGGGACTCCAGGATCATGACCTGAGCCAAAGGCAGGCGCTTAACCAACTGAGCCACCCAGGCGCCCCAATTTTCTCAAATTCTTAATAGACTTCTGACCTATTCAATTACAATCATTTCTCTGGGAATCCCCCCCCCATTTCTAAACTTTAAGCAGTAAGAACCATGTACAGAGGTATATACATTGGGCTGCTATAAAGACCACATAAGCCATTTCCCCACTTCAGAGACATTGTGCCTCCAAATGATGGCATGACAGATGAATGCAAATTCAGGAGATGGAGAAAGGCAAACAAAGCCCTGATGAAATTGTTTTATCCACTGGACCAAGCCTTGCCTGAAGCCATAATAAACCATGAGACATTATTGTTATATAAGTCCTTGATTGTTTGCTATTTCAAGTGGATTTCTTGCATTTGTAAAACAAAAACAAGAAAACAAAAAAAGATCCCAACTAATGCAAGATAAAAGTTGTATTTCATCTGTATAGCTTCCATTTTGTACAGAAATTTAGGAATAATTATTATTTGAGTAGGGTGGCTTTGATAGAAAATAACAAAAACAGAATGTTTTGGTTGATGATGCATTCAGTTTCCTTCCTTTTTCTACTTTCTAGTTTAGACTGATTATAAGAATTAGTAGTTTATGTGGAGTAAGAATTGGCCAAAGGGAAATGAGACACAGAGAAATGTTCCACAGCAGAAGGAGAGCAGTGGAAACTGTCAAAAATTATGAACAAATATTAATGACAGTATAATTTATCATTAAAGAAACTAATAAACTAAATCAAGCAAGTGAATATTTTTCCCATAAGGGGATCTATTTGCATTTATACTTACTGAATGTTTGCTTGATATGTTTTGGAAAAATACTGTAAAAGAAGATTTAGAGTAAGAAGAACATTTTATAATCATTTTGCATGCCAAATATCAAACACCAGAAATAGTTCTCTTTACAAGTGAGCCTACAGATGGTGACTACACTTATGGTGGTGAGCACTGAGTAAAATATAGAATTGTTCAATCACTGTGTTGCATACCTAAAACTAATGTAACATTCTATGTCAACTATATTTCAATGAAGAAAAGATGTAGTAAGCCTGCTACACAAATGTGTTTTACCTTTCACAGGATTTACTCACATTTAAAAAATTTCACATAACATAAAAATTAATGGAATTTCAATGGCTAATTTTGTGTGTCTACCTGAACATTTAGAAGATAATTGCCAATTATCATTAATTATATCACTAAACTTTTATGATAAAAAAATTGAAGTAATTTACTCTGAAAGATACTTTCCTCAAAAAAGATACAAAATTTGAGATAGTTGAAAATTATAAGAACATGTATCAAACAACAAAATTATTGAAGAAATAATCAAGTTATCACATTCTTTTCTGTAAAAACAAAGACAAAACAACCTGAAATCTTTTATTAACTTTGAAAAAATATTGTATAGCCCATTTATTTATTTATTCATACATTTTTTAAAATTGAAGGAAGATTAGCATACAGTGTTATATTAGCTTCAGGTGTACAATATAGTGATACAACAATTCTATACATTACTCAGTGCTCATAATGATAAGTGTACTCTTTAATCCCCTTCACTTATTTCACTCAACCCCTACTCACCTTCCCTTTGGCAACTACTAGTTTGTTCTCTGTATTTAAGAGTCTTGTTTTTTTGTTTGTCTCTTTTTGTTTGTTTTGTTTCTTAAAATCCACATTGAGTGAAATCATATGATATTTGCCTTTCTCTGTCTGACTTATTTTACTTAGCATTATATCCTCTAAGTTCATCCATGTTGGTGCAAATTGTAAGATCTCATTCTTTTTTGATCCAGTAATTTCACTACTGGGTATTTACCCAAAGAAAATGAAAACACTAATTCAAATAGATATACACACCCCTATGTTTATTGCAGCATTATTTACAATAGCCATGATATGGAAGCAACCCAAGTGTCCATTGATAGATGAAAGGATAAAGAAAAATAGTATAAATATATAGTGTGTATATATTGTGTATATATATATATGGAATATTACTCAGTCATAAAAAAGAATGAGATCTTGCCATTTGTAACATATACAGCCCATTTAAATCAACTGTAAAATTGACTGTGGTGATCTGCAAAGCTGGATTGCAGTCTGTAAACAGAAAGCAAAAGTTTTAGCTTAGAAATCATGGACTTAATGGAAAATAAGAATAATATCAAATATGACTTTTTGCAAGAGAAATTCACTTGTCTATACTCTAAAATGTGTAGGTATTTGAGCCCTTCCCATCTTCAATTTTCAAGTGCCAAAGGAGATTCTTATTATGTAGCTGTGATATCTAAGGATGATATCAAACAAGCAAAAAAGAGTGTGAGAATGTTTCAAGTTAGGCTAACATTTGGGAATACCACCAGCTGCTCTCTTTTACAATGAAGGAAAAAAATAGCTCAAAGGCAAAACTGTAAATAAAGTAATTTCAATCTTATTTTACAGGTTGAAAAATATTCACAATGAAGTCCTTTAATGAGTTTGCCCTTTTTCAAGCTGCCTCACAGTATAACTAAAATTAGGTAACACCCTAAGGGAAAATTTGAATAATACTGTTATTTATGTCCTATTAAAAGGTATTACCATATTTTACCATAGAGGCTTTGCAGTATTTTAACATAATGCCCACAAACTCAATTTTATGAATTAGTGAATAGAAGAAAAGGCATTAAGCAAAACAAGAAAGATTTGAATTTTTATTCATTTTAACTGCTATGAATTTTAATTAATGCTTTGTTGACTGAATATTTATATATATTTATATTCATACGTAATTATATATATCACACATATATGTATATGTATGTCTATACCTATATGTATACGTATATTTATAGATAGATAGATGGGTGGAGAGAGAGAAAGACCTAACATATGACCACAAATACAAGTGATGCTGTTCAATAGTTAGGGATAATTCATTTGTTAGTTAAAATTCCAAACCACAATATAAGTCTAGCTAATGGCAGAAATTCATAATAAACCAACATTTCTTCTAGGTTCTTTCTATAAATTACAATGTCTTTAAGAAATGTGAATTAATGTGTAGGTGTTTATTTAACAAACTATAAAAGTTGTATTTTATTTCTTTGTTTTCTGAGAAAATTTCTCAGGAAAATTAACTTACCGAGGGCTAAAAATATTTTCTCTTAATTTATAAATCATGATGAGTATTTGACCTATTATTATGACTTTGTGGGTGGATCATTAGACATAAGTGAAAGAAAAAAACAATTTAAAAGGAGCCAAGAAAGTAGATGCTAAGTTTCATTCAGTACTAACTCCACTTTACCATTACTTTTCAAAAGCAATCTAAATGTCAAATTTCTGACACCAAAATTGGTAGCAAGTAAATCACATAGCACTAAACTGCAAAGTGGCATGCAAAATTTAGAACAGTAGGTTGTATATAATTAGGAAAGAGTTTGTGCTTCTAAATATAAAAGTCCTACATTCAACATGAGGAAATAAAACTCTTAGGAGGAAGGCAGTCTGGTTGCACTCTTTAAAGACTCTTAATACAAACATAAGGGCAACAGATAAAACATGAATGCTCACTTAGGAGAAGCAGGCTTTTCACAGGCAAATGTGTAAGACCATTAGTGGAACTAATCAGAGAATGCTGTTATGTTTTGCCTTTCTTTATCCTTAAATATTTTGCCTATATTCCTTCCAATGGAATTGTAAAGGTTTAAGGCAGAGTCATGTCAAACATAAAAGACTTGAATTTTTAAATCCCTTGAATATTCCATTCATTTGCTAAACAAATAATTCTGAATATTAATAGTCAGGTAGTATTTTAAGTTCTTGGGATACAGAAGTGGAGAAGGAAAAGTCCCTGCCTTCATAGCACTTAATAGTGAAGGAGGCAGATGGCAAACAAATATAAATATAAATATATAATAAAATGTCAATACTCTCATGAAAAATAAAGCAGAGACATCAGATAAAAAGTGATGAGGGTGGGGGATAATTTACAAAGGACAGTCATTCTACCTCTTTCAGAAGTGGTCTCATTTGAGCAGAGACTTGAATTAAATAAGGGAACGAGCCATGCAAAGATATAACAGAGAAAAATATTATGCAGATAGACCTGCAAGTTCAAAGGCCCTGAAGAGGAAATGAACTGGGTTATGTTGACCCCATATCCCTACCCAGGAGGTAGGTAGAAGGCAGATGAGGTGACACCTGTTAGAAGACTATTCCCAATTCTTTGCAAGAGATGAAGCATTAAGGCTGTGGCAGCAGCAATGGTATTACATTGAGGCTATAATTTGAATGTTGAGGCAACAGCAAAGGTTGAGCAGGTTGCTGTGGGTTAACAGGAAAAGAGACAAATCAAGGATCCTGTCAGTATGTTGGCTTGAGCTACAGGTAAATGATGGTGCTCTTACTGGTATTGGGAAAATTGGGTGGGGGCAGTAAAATCAAGAGTTAGTTATTGGATATATTCAACCAAGATGCCTACCAGATATTCATGATCAATATCACAGTGACATTAAGAAAGAGATAGGCTATAGGAGTCCAAACTTGAGGAATAGTATGTGGTAAAGAGAGGTGGCAGAAGCATGGGCTATTCATTTGGAAGTCATCACCATATAGAGTTTATTTAAAGCCAGGGGGATACAGAATATCATGTAGTGAGAGGGTACCCATAGCTATAGGAGAGGAATACCATTCGGGAAGAGGAAAGGGAACCAGCCACAGTTACTGAGATGGTGTGGCCAGTGAGGTGGGAAGGAATCTGAAAGAAGGGGTGAGTGATCTGAGTGAAGGAAAAAGAGCAATAAAGGAGAATAAAGTACCAACCATATTCAATCATAGTACTATTCTCTGCCTTCATTACAGTTTTACAGGTGGTTAAGGCTGGAATATTTTCTGACACTTAGCAGAACAGGTTATGTTGCCTGGCAGAGGAGCCAGATTCTATCATACATAATTTGAGAGGTGTTAACAGGAATTATAAACAGAGTTCTTCTCTTTGCCCATCCTCCAGGGAATGGAACGCCCAACAGTAGACATTTGTTAGTGCATAATTAATTGGATTGAAACATTTCTGTTACCTGGGAAGAGTCACATAAATTAGTAGACAGCTTAGTAAGGACTAGTCGAAGCAGTCCCATGTCATCTGTTGGTCTTTGGGGGAACATGAGAGGTTTGTGCTTGTAAATGAAAGACAGGAGGTGAATCACTTAGTGCCGATAAAGCAATATTATACTGACACTGTGTATCCTGGGGGAGAAGGTGTGCATCCTGGAGGAGAAGGTGTACCTGGGAAGAAATAACAACTGACAGAGAGAGAGAATGGGAAGAAAAGGTCCTAACTGTGTTTAGTTCAGGGGCATCCCAACCAGGCTCTCCTGCCTTCTCCTATCGGCCATTTTTCCTTTGCATTCACATCTATTCTTGCCACTTCAAATGTCATCTGTATGCTAATGATGTGTGCCCCTATATTTCAAGCCCAACTTTTTTTCCTTACCTTGACTATTTCTGTTTACTGACTATCCAGAGATCCCTCGCTGTCAGCATGTCAGAGAGCAGACTCCGCATCTCCCTGCCTCTGTCCTGCTTCTTTCACTACTTCCAGGGGGCACCAGCTTCAACCCAACTTCTGAAACTCAAGCCCAAAAGTTACCTATGGCCTCTGCTTTCCTACTTGTTTATCCTCATACACTCATAACTTATATTCCCTGTACTTCCTATGTATATTCTGTCCCGTTATCTCTGTCTTTCCTACCCCATCTCTTACCTGACAGCATTATCCTATTTGGTCTCCCTGCTCTAAATAACATCCACTCGTTCAGCATTAACTTTAGATTTTTAAACTGAATTATACAACCCTGCATGTCTGATCTCTATTTCCCACGCCACCTTTACTTTGCACTGCTATGTCATATATAAACTGAAATGAAACTGTAGAGACTTTTTTGTGTGCTTGGAGACCATGAGAAAGCAAAGAGAAATAAATTTACTAACCACACTACAACACAAAGTACATGCTGATGTGATGGAATACTAAACTCAAAAGTGTCTACTTTTAGAAATTATTATAATTATTATGATTTTACTATGAGCTAACTTAAGAAATGGCATGTATTCTAAAAATTAAAGTACAGAGGCTATGACAATTTATCTGAATTTACTCTCATGCATTATGACCAGATTATGATAAACTATGATCTCACATTTTTATTGAAAGCTTGTAGAAAACAAAATGCATTATCAGAAATTAAATTTAATTGACTGTAAGAAAGAATATGTTGCCTGAAACTGCATCTTGATACCTTTATCCTTTATTTATGGAAATCTCCCTAATTCCTCAAAACCTAGCCCAAAGTCATCTTCTTTTTTTTTTTTTTTTGAAAGATTTGTTTATTTATTTGACAGAGAGAGACACAGCGAGAGAAGGAACACAAGCAGGGGGAGTGGGAGAGGGAGAAGCAGGCTCTCTGCTGAGCAGGGAGCCTGATGCGGGACTCGATCCCAGGACCCTGGGATCATGACCTGAGCCGAAGGCAGACGCTTAACGACTGAGCCATCCAGGCGCCCCCCAAAAGTCATCTTCTTAATGATGATTGCTTTCAACCCAATCAGATATAATTACTCCATCTTACTGTATTTTACTTCCAACTCTGACTTGTGTTAAAATAGTTTGTTGACAATATACTGCAACAAATTATATCTTCCTTGAAGGCAGGTAATATGGATTAAACATGTTTGTTTTCACTGAAGTAAAACTATCCTTCATTCAATGAAGATCTGGGTTTTTATAATAGCATCTTAAAATAATTACTATGTTTTCTTCTTTTAGTTAAAATGTATGAATCAACAAACAAAAATGTAACTCAATATATACCACAAAGCTACTTCCCTGATAATTCAGAATATGGTTTCCCATAAAGGAATAAATAACTGTGACACAAATGTTCAGCGTCCCTCATTGTATACTTATTCTTTCGGTAGATTAAAGCTTATATTTATAAATATTTATATTTATAGCCATTTTAAGTATATATATGTGTGTATATATATATATACATATACATATACATATATATATATACACACATATATACACACACACACACACACACACATCAAATATATATCAGACATATATATGCATGGTCCAAGATACACACACTGACATATATAAATGACACTTTATGAGACATTCCTCACAGAAATAGATCTAAAAGGGAATTTAAAATGTTACTAGAGCCACATTTAATAAACTGATTAAGAAGCTGATTATAAATATACTGAGAGTGAGATGCAGAACATATTTTTTACTCCAGATAGAACATAATTTGCAATGGACTTTAACAGAGCAACTTTTCTGGAGTTCACACACAATACTTTGGTGTCATGGCAACAAATCATTTAGTTTAATACCTTTCATCCCACATCATATTTTGAGAACAAATTAAGGATGTCAGTGATCCTGGTTTACTTTGCACTATACACTGCCTCAATCATTTCAATTGAGTTGAACTGGATGCTAAAGAAGGTTGGAAGTATTTTTTCTAAGGATAACTTTTTTTTTTTTGGTCTACATAGCATTATTTAGTTAGAATGTTGCCTAGAGAGGTCAGAGGGTCTAGATTAGCTCCCACGTTCTATTCTTCTGGTTTCACAAAATGCTTTTCAGGAAAGAGTGGATTACAATATACAATCTCTGGGTCCTCTCTAGAAACCTGTCCCGCTGAACACTGACATGCCTAATTTATTTTGCTATGCATCTGTCATGGTCCTGAACAAAAGGACCTGATCCCAATGTAAAGAATTATTAAAATATGATTATATGCCCCAAATCAACAAATTTAGAAAGAAACAAAAAATATCATTACTTGAGTGGAGGTTTTGAAAATTGTTGTTTTTTTTTTTGAAAGAGTTTGAAATACAAAATAAGAGAACTTGATTCTACTTAATGCTATTTAGGTCACACAGGAATTTGGGCTACTTCTTTTAATGATCTTCAGTGTTTCTCTAAATGTAGGGACTGAACACAACTTGCTTAAAGCATGGTTTCTCAGCCTTGGCAATATCAACATTTTGGGTCAAATGTGGGAGGTTCTGTGTGTTGTGGAATGTTTAACAGCACCCCCGGCTTTAGCCCACCAGATGTCAGCAGCACCCACTCCCCAAATTGTGACATCAAAACAGACATTGTTATAGGTCTGCCTGAGCATAAAACAACCTTCGTTTAGAAACTACTGGTTTAAATAATATTGAAAATGTTTTGCATAATTAGCTCAAAGCAACTTTATGCTATTGGTCAAAATAGAAGTTATTTACATTGACTTTCAAAATGTGAACCTTAGAAAAATATCTAGATATTGAAGAGGAATGTTTGGATTAAAACAAAGAGACAGTATCATACCTGACAATAGCTACAAACTCTGTTATAAATATCTTTAAGACCTTAGTAACATTTTAACAACATGGTGAATTTTAACATGTGAAAATAATGAAAAAGTATTAGGTATATTTATGACAAATTATACCTATCTATCTATTTGTGTTTCTATTTCCACAATCTATTAAGCACTGCCTCTGTTATGGTTCAATTAGCTTATCAATTTCCACATTTATAGTCCATGCTATTTATTATATCCTGAATATTTTTATAGCTTATTAATTTGAATATATCTAGTCCTCATAAATTCATTGGAAAGACAAGTATATGTAAACATAATAATCATTTATATACATATATTATACATACATATATGTTTTTTGTGTGATATGATGTGTCTGATATGTGTATATATTATATATACATAATATTTATGTACATATAACATGTATAAATTTTATATAACATGTATTATGTATACATATTTATGATCATATCATTCTATTTCTTCTGACTTCTTGAATTTGAGCTTAAATACACAATTGTCAGCAAAGTGGAAGGAATATTTACATATTTGAAAATTTATAAGCTTGAAAACATAAATATGAGGCTATAGGGCCAATCTAAAGAGAGTCTTCCTACATGTAGGGGATTAAAAAGAGGTGTAAACAAACATCCTATATTCTAAATTAATCATGTCCAAACTTACCAGTAGCAATTGTTTGGCAAGATAAATACTTAATTTACCCCAATGTCAGTCATTCTATCTTTTTACACTGCCTGAGTACAGCATTGTTCTAAGGAGATGCAAAGATTTAGAGGCATTCCCAGTCAGGTATGGATCAGAAATATACACCACTAATAAAATAAAGATGGACTGATGGCAACTGGGCTACACACACAGACATGTATAGAATAGAGGAAGAAAGCAAGTAACAGCATTTTGAGTTGCATCTTGAAGAGTATAACAGTTTTCTAAGTTTACAAGGGGCAAGGCATGGAAACGTGAAATTGCACGGCTTAATGAGAACCCACAAATAGCCCAAGTGCAAAGCATCTGATCAACAGAAGTTGAGAGATAAGGCTAGAAAGACAGGCAGGACCAGACTGAAGAGAGCATTTTTTTTTAAGAGTTTATTTATTTAGAGAGAAAGAGTTGGGTGAGGGTGGGCACAGAGAGAGAGGGAGAGAGAATTTCAAGCAGATTCCCCACTGAATGCAGAGCCCGATTCGGGGGCTTGATCTCACAACCCTGAGATCACCACCTGAGTCAACATCGAATCCGAGGCTTACCAACTGAGCCATCCAGGCACCCCTGGAGAGAGTCTTTTATCCCAGTTAGGCCTCTTAGCCCTGAGGTACCACTGAGGGATTCTAAACAGTGGGGTCACATGGCTTGGTTTGGTTTGAAGAAAAATAAATTACAATAAAATATGACAGCATGCAGACACTTGGTAGGTTCACATGGAAAAGAATGCAGAAAAAAAGAAGATGCTAAACAAGAGCACGGATGCCCAAAGTCTACCAATACCTAAAGAGACAGAAAAGAAAAAAAGGAAGAGAAGAAAGTTTTCTTTGAATGAACATTCACACCAAGCTGTACTCTTTCCAACAACTCCTTGAGAATATACTGTTTTAATGTTAAGTGGAATATATTGTTGTAATTGTAGTCACAGACTTTGTAAGTATATACAAATGTCATGATACATAGGTGTTGCTCCAAAATTATTGCTCAAAAATTATGAGCATGAGCAATATACAATCTGCAATTAGAGGCAAAACTGTAGATACAAAATCATTCTTTATATAATATTTCCTTATACTGAAAATATATTTTCTGTCATCAAAAATCCAACAAATTGTGGGTATTTGAGTGTTGAATGATAATGTATATATACAACTTGGGTGATGATTTATTTTATATATATATATAAATACTATACACACACACACACATACACACACAACTTATAAGGACATGAGTATCTGCTATAAATTAAAAAAGAAAAATTAGAGGGGAAAATTAATTTTTTAGAAGATAACTGATAAGGTGCATGAATTATTTCTATAACTATACATGTTTGAATATTCACCTTAACAAACTGCTGTATCTTACTCATTATTGGCATTTCAAGGTTGTTTATAGGCTAACAATCTAAAAACAAATTTTATGTGTACCTGTGTGTGTGTTTACGCATGTGCTAAGAACTTTCCTGATTTGCTCACATTCAATTATGTGAGTTTGTAAAAACTTTAGTCTCTTTTTGGAAAACATTTTAAACTTCTAGACACGTGTATTCAATTGGAAATAAATATTCCTACTTCAAAAAATCATGTTATTTTAACTGAAGAATATCTCTATTGATTTCTATAGTAAAATAAACTCTTCTTGTATTTCAATGAAAAATATGTATTTTTTATAATGAAAAAAATCATTGTAATTTTTTAAAGGTGTTACTTAATATCATTCCAATCAATGTAGTAGTCTGTTCTAAGTCACTCATGTAGTATCAGCAAGATTGATGTGATTAGACATAGAAGATCTCTAATATTTATTAAGCAAATAAATATATTGGAACAAACAAAAGGAAAAAGAGAAAAATGATGGCATCAACTCTCTTATGTCTTTGATACCTTAATTGACCTTAAATTACAAAATTTGACAGTCATTCCTTTAAAAAGAAAACTGAGTTGGATATGCAACTTTGATTTTGCTTTTAAATTACACATTAACAAATCTTTGGGGCACCTGGGTGGCTTGGTTGATTGGACGTCTGACTCTTGATTTCGGTTCAGGGTCGTGGGATCGGGCCCCAAGTTGGGCTCCACACTGGGCATGGAACCTGCTTAAGAATCTCGCCCTCCCTCTCCCTCTGCTCCTCCTCTTGCTTGTTTGAGCTCTGTCTAAAATAAATAAATAAATAAATATTTAAAAAATAAAGTACACATTAATAGATCTTTATTAAAGTCCTTTACATCCACTAATGTCTGGTCATAAAAATCTAAGCACACTATTAAACACACACACACACACACACACACAAAAGTGGACTGTTTAGATACAGAATAATAACAAAATGGCCTATAACATCAGCCTTCATTTACAAAAGAACTTATAGAATTTCTACTGTGCCTGGAAAACAGAGTTATGAAGATGAACAAAGCAGCAGGTAGGCCCTCTAGGACCTCACGGACTAATCGCACTAACAGATATACCCATATCTTCAAAACAGTACAGGTTGTATTATATTAGCGATTGCTTCACCCAAGAGTCAGATGTTCGTGGCACTTGTTCTGAGAGCCTTGAAGGCTGAAGTCAAAGCAGAGTGTGAACTCAAATGCATGTTGTTCAGGGAAATGGTGCTCAGTTCAGAGTACCTGGGTGGTATGGTACCCCCAACATTGGACCTATTGGTGATACAGAGAGCATGAGATTGAAAAGAAAACTGGAGCCACATTTACAATTGCCCTGCTCTGTAGTTGCAGACTTATTCTCTAAGCAGTAGGGAACCAGTGAGGCCTTTAAATAAAAGAAATGTATCATCAAACATAAATAACATTAACTTCCCCATGACAAAAGATGCTAGTAGAAAAAGACCAAGAGCAAAGTAAGAAGACAAGGCAGCACTGATTGGTTTGATTATCCACTCCCTCTGCAAGATTCCTATTTAAAATAAGCATCACAATATTATTTTCTTTACTCTTTGCCTGACACTGTCCCATCATAATTAATTGTCCATAACCCAATAAACATTTTCTCAGAATCAGAGAAATCAAGATTCCCATCTTACTCCAATAAAGGAGCCTATTTATATTTCATTCCTACTTAAGTGAATATATTCGTCTTCTTTTCGAACTGATTATATTTAATTGTGTTTATTTCCTTTATGAATAACACCTTTTTTTACCTTCACTTGTTCTTCTTAAACACTCAAGTTACTTTAAGATAAACTCACCTCAGAGTAAAGAAAAGTGATATAAAAAAAGAAGAAAGTGTTATATAAAAGACGTTTTAGACTATTTCCTTTTCTATGGGGAGGTTTAATGTTATCTAGCCAGTTACTATGTTTGAAGCAGGGATGCTTCGCCCTCATGCTATTATCATCCTATCTAGCAGTAAATGTTTGATAGCTGTTGTCAAACAAGACAGTTTTTTAGAATGATAGGCTAAAATCATGGGAAAATACTGTTTTCAGGGCCAAAATTGAAAATAATCACCTCCTTCCAAAGTGAGAATATATCTAACCATTTTCCCTATTTCTTAACAAAGTCAACATACATAAAACTTAGTTGTTCTCATTGGTCTGCATATAAGCATTTGCACACCCTTGCCTTTTTCCAGAGCAGGGACTGAAGTCAACTGCATCATCCCATAAAAACTCGAGGAATTTATTTAAGATTTAATCAATGATTAAAATCTTCCTGTTTTCTCTTTCCACTCTATATATTGACTTAAAACTTTAGTAAAACTCCAAAATGTCCACCATGCTCAACACCATCCGTTTGGGGTGAAGTTATGGCTGTAGGTGGATTTGAATTGTGAATGGGGTGATAGTTACCACCTTAACACGTCTACCTCTGGGGACATTGATTCAAGCCTTGATGGAAGAGGTCATTATTTTTGTATAAACTTTACACAAGGAACTTATGTTACTGTGTAGTGATTAATATATTGATAATAAAATATTAGCCATTAGATGGGTTATTCTGTATGCAGTATAGATGTTTATTTAGGTATTTCCCCCCAAAACATATGGATGTGAAAGCTTCCTGATTACTCAGTGAATATTGATATTTCACTTAGGGACATTCATTAATTATATTTGAGCATGATTATTCTCACAGCAATTATATAAGAATATCTTCATGTAAAACTCTGAGGCAAACTTTACTTACCATTTTATTAATTTAAAGCTTTTGGTAGAATGTTCCATTCTATCATACAATCTTATATTTTGTATTGTGTTTACAAGGCACTTTTAAATTATTTGGACTGAAATTTTCAAAAGAACATATTGATTATTCTGAGATTTAAAATGTTAATATTAATATTATGTGCATGTTCAATGCTCTTATGGTACAGTTGCCCAAACCTTAATATCCCAAATGGGACAAAAACAATAATGTTAAAAAATTAGACACTGAGGAACCTCAATAGGAAAATATCCTTTTTTTTTTAAGATTTTATTTATTTATTTGACAGAGAGAGACACAGCGAGAGAGAGACACAGCGAGAGAGGGAACACAAGCAGGGAGAGTGGGAGAGGGAGAAGCAGGCTTCCCACTAAGCAGGGAGCCCGATGTGGGGCTCGATCCCAGGACCCTGAGATCATGACCTGAGCCGAAGGCAGACGCTTAATGACTGAGCCACCCAGGCGCCCAGGAAAATATCCTTATAATTGTTCAGAATTATCCAGAGAAAATAAAATTCTTCATATGAATAAAATATGCATGTTGTTACTAGACATCATTTCCCACTGTTTTTCTTTAGATTATTGTCATCCTACTAACGATATGTCTCTCCCTTTCTCTTTTCCTCCTGGATCCTCCCCTTAAGTGGGGTAGGAAAGGTATAATCTTGTGAGTGAGCAATGTCCATGTTCCCTTAACAAAGAAATCTCAGCAACTAGGTCACTCAGAATATTTAGCACTTCATTCAATACCATTATAAGAAGCAGATAAAGAGCATCTAATGATGAGAATACACTAAAAACTTTCCTTGAAAATTTAAGTGACAATCACAGTGAGCAACCATAATATCTTAATGTACTGGGAAAACTGAAATGGGTTTGTTTTTAAGTCTCAGAACTACTGATTTTGTTGAGAGGACAGAAAAGGGTATGTGTAGCTGACCCAGTGTGGAAAGGGTATCTCAGTATTAAAATTTTTCAATAGGATACTTGGTATAATTACTTTATATTCCTTGGAGACTAGAGGATTATCATAGCAATATAAATGGCTCTATTAACTAAAGAGCTAAAAATACATCCTATGTAATACTAATAAATTTCAAGCTGGAAAAATTCATAAATTGATTACAACTATATGTAATTTTCCTATTATACTAATACATAATTATTATGCTTATCTATAAAAATCTTTAAGCATAATGACTGATTCACTTAGGTATATTTACATACATACAGATATTATTATAGGAAATAGCCATATTGTAAAATCTGTTGCAATGATTATGTATAAACTGGAATCTGATATTTGACTTATATGACCAATGAATCAGGAGGCCATCATAATACCTCTTTAATAAAGCAAATAAAAATACGGAAAATCTGTGGATTTTATCATAAAGTTGTATGATAAAGACATGTTCTTCATTTAAGCAAAGAAAAGTATAGCATAATTCTGAACAATTATAAGGAAAGAAGGTAAAATGATCCCAGATTTTAATGGCATTGGATTATATGTCTTTCACAATACTTGGTTCTAAGTTAAGTAATGATTACATAAGCATAACTTGTCAGGAACTACAATAACCAAAACACAACTAACAAAAATATGGGGATGGAAGTTGAAAAAGAATTAGAAGTAGTATGTTCAAATTTACACATTAAAAAAATTAGTAAATAAAGGTATTTAAAGGTGCTTATACTTATGGTGGTATCTACCAGAAACAGTTATGAATACTAAAGGCTAAGTATGCTTACCTCTAAGACATGGTAAGAGATATGAGGGAGGAATGGAGCAAATTACTTTTGCTTATTTTTTATCTGACTGCACTGTTAATATTTAGTTGCTATAACATAATGATTAAGGGTATCAATCTACAACCAGACTGCTTTGGTTCAAATCTTAGTTTCACTGCTTACAACATCTATTTATGCATCTTAAATACCTATTTATCTTAGTGTCCTCTTCTGTAAATTTAAAAATTAAAAGTGGTTCTATTGGAGGGTTCTTATCAGGGCTTAATGAGCTAATATTTAAAAAGCATTTGCTGGGGTACCTGGCTGGCTCAGTTGGTAGAGCATGTGACTCTTGATCACAGGTTGTAAGTTCAAGCCCCATATTGGGTACTGAGATTACTTAAAAATAAAGTCTTTAAAAAAAAAAATAAATAAATGAAAAGTGTGTAGCATTAGGTAAGCACTATAAAATAATTAAATAAAACAAAAAGAAAATAAACATCATGCATATGGATAATGGCGAATGCATTTCATAATAACACATAATTTAAATTTTAAAATAACATCAGTTATTACTGAAAACATTGCTATGAGTTAGTGAAAATAGTATTTTTATGATGGTATCTGATACATTACAAATGTCTAATTTTATACAGATTTTTTTATAACATGACAAGTTCTTAGAAGCAATTAGATGTATGTTTTGAAGCACTTATTTTATGGAAAGGAAATGTGACATATTATAATATTTGGCATCATATATAGTTTTTGATGTCAGAAACCAAGGAAATGAAAATTGCAGAATTTTCTGAATTTAGTTGTAATTACATTGGGAAATTGAAAAAGCTTTTACATTATTTTAGTTCTAATCATTCAGTATGCCAGGCGCCCGGCTAGCTCAGTCGGTAGAGCATGAGACTCTTAATCATTCAGTATGCCAAATAATATGGTTATTTTCCTTATGTTTTAAAAAGTTAAAGAATTCAGAAACTCACTATCCAACATGCAAAGGAGACTTCCTGAATCTTGAGTTCTAAATCTATCCCGAACTTCAACTTGACACCTCCTTGAATTAATTTATGTCTTCAAATCTTCATCTGGAAAAGAAAGAAAAACAAGGAAAATCATCTCTTTGTTCTCATTGTTTTAATCAATATTGATCAGAAATTTAATGTTCAATCATCAGTGGGTCTCATTCTATTAATATTTCAGAATAATTAAGATTATTTATAAAATACTGGCAGTTCTAATTTATAAGCAAGTTCATTTGTAAGTCACAGAATATAAAGGTCAGAAAAGACTTTAGAGGCCACCAACTTCCCACTCCATTTTTTTGTATAAACCCTTCTGGAACATCCTTATCACTGACAGATGGTCATTCATCCTTTGGTTAAAAATGTCAAGTGATCACAAGCTTAGTAATTTAAAGGCAGCCCATTTTGCATCTGGACAGCTGGAGTCTTTATTAAATTTTACTTCTATTAAACTGTTTCCCTATAGTCACACATACTTGCTACAAGTATTTATTTAATGCCAGATATGTCAAATACATTGAAATCACAGAACTAACAGTCCAATGGAAAAGACAAGAATCACCAAATAATAGCACAAATATATTATTATAAATTGAGATAAATGCAGAGAAGGGGAAAAAAAGTTACTGTTAATGTTTAGCTGGGACTCACACAAAAAAACAGGCTTAAAAAAGTACTATTGCATGAACTAAGAAGAGGGGATTTAAATGGAGGTTGGGGGGACTGGAGTGGAGGATGCCCAGAGGAGAAGAGGAGAGGAAAGACTGTTTCACTACAGAGATGAGAGTAAGGACAACTGGATGTGTGGGTTCTGAGGCAGACAGCTGCATTCAAGAAACCAAAAGAGGGACAAAGTATGTGACGCAAACTACACAAGAGGGAAAATGCTGCAGGGGGAAACTGGAGAGGTAGAAGAGGTCAGGCATTTAGGGCGCCAAGGGCCCTTCTAAATTTGCTACTATCTCCACCCTAAAGTGACACCCGGTACATTTTCACATTACAATATACGTGACAGGAGTTAACTCTGTTTCCCACATCTCAGCTGAACAAGTGTTTCCAATTCCATCCACCATTTTTCACACTGTCCAGAAATGTCACTCTTCCAACTGGCTTCCTCTGCTGTCAAAGCTATACATTTTGGTTTGTTATAAGTTTAACAATGTATTGCTAAAACTAATCACAATATTATACTTGTCATCTTTGTTAAATAATGAGATGAGCTACTATTGCTATTTGCTGTGATCATATGATCCATGTCCAAATCAGATCATATTTGAAGGTCAAAGTGGGAACTATCATGAAGTGGGAAAGTTACACGAAGACAGTAAATGTAAACCAGTCCTCTTAAGGGCAAACCAGGGTTTATAGTTACCCGAGTTACTGCTTCTCTTCCATTGTACACAGTCTACTTCCCTTTGACCTGGAGGATTGCCTGATAAAAACAGGATGCCCAATTAAATTTGAAGGTCAGACAGAGAATAAATAAATTTTCAGTATAAGTATGTCCCATGCAACATTTGAGATCCACTTGTACTAAACTTATTATCTCTCTGACCTTCAAATTTAGCTGGAGGTCCTGTATTTTTGCTGAATTTGGAAAGACTTCTCCACATCTATAGCACTCTTAGTGGCCTAACGAACATTTCCATCAACTGTGGTTCCAAATGATGACTACTTCTGCACCTGGCATGGCACAGAGACCATTATTACATTCAAGTCTTCCATAAATCATAAGATTTTCATAATGCTTGTATAGAGGACAGAAAATTACAAACAACTTATTGAGCACCTTCAATATTTCAAGCACTCTGCCATACTCTGGAAATTCAAAAATAAGTAAGACACAATTCCAACTCTCAGGATGCCACCAGAGGAAACAAGGACAAACATCTAAAATGCAAGGTGACAAGTGATATATTAAAAGTGGATAGAAAACTCGATAGGAACATAATCAGGGAGTTGTTAAATATCAGGGAAAGTTATGAAGACTGGGAATTTGATATTAAGTAGAGGCTCACCTGGGAGAAAAACTGGGAGAAGACAGCCCAAAGAGAGCTCCTAGCTTGTGCAAAATCAGTATTTGGAAGTGTTTCGGAAACATGGTCCAGTGCAGTGAGCGTGAGAAGATACAGCTACAGGCGAGATTAGGACAGTGGGCTACAGCAGAGGGCCTTGCTGAAGAGCAGACACTGACAATTCTCATTATTGAATGTATATCACTTGCCAGGGACAGTGGAAATAAAAGTTAAAACTAGAAAGGTAATTTGGAAGTTATTTGAACCTGGATCTATGACAGAAGAGCAAAGATGATCGTGAAGTACTCAGCTTAGGCAGTGGGCTAGATCGTGATGCCATTTCCCAAGAGGAAAAAAAATCAGAGGAAGAGTCAGTAGGAGGTGAGAGAAGAGGAGGCAAAGTGGAGCTTGGGCATGTTAAATCTAAACAGTGTTTCCCTTTTTATTTTCAATAGGGTGATGGCAAGATCATTTTTACTTGATGACTAATGAAGTTATGAAGTCGGAACAGCATTTTTGTGGATGTTTGGCTATTTTTAGCTTCTTCATTGCCAAAGTGAAGGGTTGTGCAATGAACAGGTACATGAGTGGCAATGATGCGAGTTTCTCTTGACAATAACTCTAGACCAGTGTAGCCCAGGTCTCGTTTCTCAGGGTCAAGATCTCACTATTCTGAGATGGAGCTGCCCTCATAGGAAGGTTGATGGCATCCCAGATTGCGAAACAGAAGTGAATTGATAAGAAAGTTATTTCCTGATTGAATCACATAATTATACAGTTAGCACTGAGTTCTGTTTTTAGAGACCGAAGTTAAAATTTACTTCCTTGGAATGGAGGTGATTGTATGTTAGGCATCTAAGAAAAGAGTGAACAGCATTAATCAGTAATGCATTTACTTTTATAAACCGAAGTTATTTTCTGAGAACCTCAGGAAGTTTCCTTGAAGTCTATTCACTCCAATTACTCTTTGGATCTTTTAGTGAGTTTTTACAAATGAAATTTATATTAGTACAATACCTTTCTAATATTTGGGGTTTCAATTTTTTACTTCTTTTTTCTCTGCTTCTTTTATATAAATGACATTTAAAGAGCTAAGGAAACATTTATATATTCTCCCGGTGCTTTGCCCCTGGTAAGCACTCAATAAATGGTTTTGACTGACTACCCAATGTGTATTATAATAGTGGGAAGTTCTTTTTTGCTAAAGAGAAAAATTAACCTATTCCATTCCTTTTTTGCATATAAACTAAGGTTGCCACTTATCCTTAATTCTGCTATGAAATAGTTTTGCTTTGAAAATGGCAGATATGCAATTTCTAGAAATATAAAATAGAAAGTATTATTTTTAAGTAGCTAGAATAAAATAAACCACAAACATTCATTAAAATAATAAAATAATTAGTATTTTTATCAGTGAAGACTCACATGTATAACTGATTTTCCAAAACATAGCAAAATCATTTTGCCCAGTCATCTAATTATGTATTTATTTTGCTTTCCACTTAGTAAACTTTAATTTTTCTATAATTTATAATTATTTTGAGTCTATTTGTAACATTGAAATTTTTTCATAATATTAGGAGGTTTAAACCCTACTGAGGCATTCTTTCTACAGTGAAAACATAACCAAATATCATATCAAGATTGTAAGCTATTTGCCATGTGATTGATGTCAGCAGAATATTTTGCTTTACATTACACATGCTTTACTGCTTCCAATTCCCTCTTTACTTTTTAGCACAGATCATACAAGGAATGGACCACATTCCCCCGATATTCCAATAATACTAAGATACAGGGCATATCTATCTCACATTCCAAAATTCTGGCAATCTTAGGCCGCACACCGAGTCAATGAATATGTATTAAGTATTCACTTTGCAATTAGAAGAAGAAGATATGCAGTTCTTGGGGGCAGACATCTGTTAGTTTTACCAACTTTAAATTTCCTTTATAGTAGGTATGGAGCCTCACATTGGTTTGTGAGCATATACAAAGGGCTTTGTGTCAGCCAGCTACCTCTGATTGTAACAAAACATCCCAATTCTAAGTGGCTTAGAACGAGCATTTACTCGCATGGGTCTGTGAATAGGCAAAGGGGAACCTTGCTCCTGGCCAGAGCTCAGTGGGTCCAGGGCTGCTCCACATGGTTTTCATCTTCCTCAAACATATCTGAAGACGGCATTATAAAATGAAATTTTTTTAAAAGAATTCATTTATTTGACAGAGAGAGAGACAGTGAGAGAGGGAACACAAGCTGGGGGAGTAGGAGAGGGAGAAGCAGGCCCCCTATGGAGCAGGGAGCCCCATGCAGGGCTCGATCCCAGGACGCTGGGATCATAACCTGAGCCGAAGGCAGATACTTAACAACTGAGCCACCCAGGCACCCCTGAAATTTTTTTTAGCAATGAAACAGCTTTCCCTTTCCCAGACTGCTTTCTGCGTGCAGAAAGTTGGGGGCCCAGAAATATTTTTGTTTTATTTTTATTTACTATTTAAAGCAGGATTAGTATCTTTTAGTTCAGATTTATGGCATTTTGTAAGATATTTCTTCCAAATACCTTGTGGGCGTTCTATGTATCCAATTCCACAAGTCTTGGGGGTAAATGTCTTTCTCTCCAGACTTAATTATTTGGTTTTTGGGCATATCTGGCCCACACATTTTCTAGGAGACCTACTGCCTGGCTAAAAGTGTCCACTAGAGACCACTTAATCACTTCTAGAGAATTTAACAAAAGGGTGTTGGGGTCATATCTTTGACTTGGTTTTTACCCTGAGTGTATATCTTACTGTCTGCATCCTTGTTTTAAAATTTGCTAGCAGAACAGTCTAGAGTTGAGAAAAAGTTCTAGCTTCCAAGCCAACAGTTCTGCTTGCAAACTGGATAATTCTTTCCTTAACGTATGTGTTGCAGAATAGTAGTACATGTAGCTACGATGATTTTGATATCTACCTGGCTACCATCTTTCTCCAGTGGACAAGTTCTTAAGGTCCATTTACTGTATTACCTGTTACTGCAAGCAACAACCCTGCCAAATATTTCAACATTTCATATGGTCATCAACTCATCCTGATTTGCCCATGACTTTCCCAGTTTTAGCACTGAATGTCTCACATTCCAAGAAACCTCTCGGTTCCAGACAAACTGTGATAGTTACTATACTATTATGTAACATGTAACACAGGCTTGCAAATTTTAAAGCATCCTATAACAATGTCCTTATATCTTTTAACAGATTGCTCACCTACCACTTCCCAATTCTAAATATGTATATAATGACAGCACCCCACTTATCAGTAACAATTTCTATATCAGTATAACAATACATCTCTAAACTCAGTAACTTAAAATTACAATAATTTATTATTGTTCCCATACCTGGGTGGTTGACTGATTGGAACAGGGCTCATTTGGGGGCAGCTCAGTTCCACATGTCTCTTATCCTCTTCAGACCAGTGAGAAAATCTTGCTAAATTCCTTTTATGGCAATGGCTGAGACATAAGAACAAGCCCAACCATACAAGCACAGTGCAAACTTCTGATTTCTTGATATCTGCTAATACTTCATTGGCCAAAATAAATCAAGTGGCCAAGCCCAAGGTCAACAAGCAGGGAAATACACTGCACCATTAATGGGAGGGAAGGTGTGGAAGAGTAGCAAACAGATTATATTACATTTAAGCATTAATTTTTACTATAAGTTACACTATGTTTAGGTAGTCAGGTATACCTCATTTAGGTGTGAGGTTTAAGTTCTCTTAAATAAATAACTTCATACTATCTAATGAGGTCAACCCACCCAGCCTTCAAGATTTTGTTTACATTGTCAGAGTGCTATCAGGAAGTAAAGGGCAAATAAGAATATTATGAATTTACCAGCCATCTTAGAAGGAGAGACCCAGCTAGAAGCAAGAGAAAGTGTGGATGGAGTTATAATCATGGTGATCAAGAATGCCAGGAGCGTTGGGCGCCTGGGTGGCTCAGTCGTTAAGCATCTGCCTTCGGCTCAGGTCCTGATCCCAGGGTCCTGGGATCGAGTCCCACATCGGGCTTCCTGCTCGGCAGAAAGCCCGCTTCTCCCTCTCCCACTCCCCCTGCTTGTGTTCCTGCTCTCGCTATCTCTCTCTCTGTCAAATAAATAAATAAAATCTTTAAAAAAAAAAAAAAAAAGAATGCCAGGAGCGTTTAAAGAGGAGAGGGCTAGCAGAAGAACCAATCAACAGTCGCCCACCCTGTGCAACAACTGACTTTTCTTTTGCTATTTTTACTATCAAATACAATCTTTCTGCTAAGTTGATTGCATCCTGAATTTTTTGGTGCTTCTTTTCCTATTTTTCCAATAGAACAGTCACTGTCCTATTAAGTCTTTTAAAAAATTAATATAGCTATTTCCTATCATAAAAGTAGTTTGTGGTTACTACAGAAAATACAAATAATTAGAGGTTAAAAAAAAGAAATCCAGAATCCTATAGCCCAGATACCGTCGCCTAAACATGATACAGCATCTTTTTACACTCATTTTCCTATGTATATTTTCCATGGATGTAATAAAAATAGTACGCAAAAATAGTTCTACATAAATTATATCTTCATTTTACAGCTTGCAAGCATGTTCATCTGCATAGCTTCCATTTCAAATCCTTGTATCAAACAGGCTTTCTTTTACTGCTGTTTTCCTGAATTGAAATAGGATATGCTTTTCCTGTATGCTAGGTTCTTAAAAGGGAAGGGGCTCATAAAAAGCAAAACTGTAAATAGACTTGTATACAAACTAAATGCAAAACATAATACAAAAATGCAAAACCCTTTGGATTGTTACCAGGGCTTCTTTCCTGGCTTTGACCTGCCTAAAGCACTTAGAATGTCGGGACTCTTTTGCAAAATGTAATGCACCAGTGATGATCCTCAGTTCCTCCAGCCCACACTTCAGCCACAACCACAAAGATTTCCTGCCAAACGTTTGTTGTTACAATCAAGAATGGATTCAGGCCTTGTCAGTCCAAGGACCCTTATTCAGGCTGCTCTGGAATGGTCCATGATTATCATGCCAGAAGGTACGTCTGCCTAGCTTTCATGTGGAATTTCAGAGTCCACTCAAAGATTTATTTGGGTGATCAAGCACAGTCTGTGCCTTTTTAAAAGAGCATTCTCCTCAGCCTTGCAGTGAGAAAAACTTCCTCCTGGAGTCTGTTAATATAAGCATGTCAATATAAACATGCTGATTTCAAATCCTAGTCTACAGCGTGTAAGAGAGATTTTGCCCTAACCACTGTCTTACATATGCTAGTTAGTTGTTGGAAGAATTTGTTGGGGGGCGCCTGGGTGGCTCAGCCATTAAGCGTCTGCCTTCGGCTCAGGTCATTATCTCAGGGTCCTGGGATCGAGCCCCGCATTGGGCTCCCTGCTCCGCGGGAAGCCTGCTTCTCCCTCTCCCACTCCCCCTGCTTGTGCTCCGGCTCTCGCTGTGTCTCTCTCTGTCAAATAAATAAATAAAATCTTTAAAAAAGAAAAGATTTTGTTGTAGGGAGGCTAATCAAGAGATATTTTAAGAAAAAAATTAGCAACTTAATTATTTTTATTTGTTTATGCATTTGGGTTTCATTTAGTTTTGATTTTCCTTAAAATTCAATCATAATAACTCTTGTACACACATTACAAAATTGATACAAGGTCCAGATGGAAAGCAGGAATTCCTGGTTTTTCCAGTCCACAAACCACTCCCTACTGGCAACAACTTTCAGTTCTTCAAGTTATTTCTTCAAGTATTTATTCTGAAATTTAAAAATAATATACCATGCTGCTTTCCCTTAATTTATTCATTTCATAAATTATTTGTTCATATTTTGTGATGCTGGATGACCATTTAGCCTTCCCAAAATTATCACACTCTGTACTCAAATTAACAAATAATATTTACATTATTATAATGGTGACACAAATATTATTCAGAGCTAAGTAGTAGTCTACAATTATTCTTTTTTTTTTTTACATTTTCTTATTTTTCCTCCATTTACAATTTTTGGGGGTCTTTTTCTTTTACTTACATGGCTGACAGTTACAATTGAGAGCCTCAGTGAAGCATGCCTCTCTTTGTCCATGCCCTTTGCTATGTAACTTTGCTATTCATTGTTCATCCCATTAACAAACGGTCTGTTTCCCTTCCTCCTGAATCTGGGCTGGAATTTGACTTGTTTTGACCAATGAAATGAGAATGAAATGATATTGTTCTAGTTCCTAGATTAGGTCTCAAAGGACCTCCCTGGCGTTTCTGCTTTTGCTCTCTGGGAACCATGAGACAACATGATGTAAAGAAGCCCAGGTGGAAAACCACAAGGAGAGAGAGGTCAAGGCTGCATAACCTTTAAAGACTTTACAGATGAATGCAAATGCATAAGACCCTGCACAACCAGCAGAAGAATTGTCCTAGAATCCTGAGAGTCAATAATCCCTTGTTGTTTCATGTAAATTGCATATCCCACAGAAAAAAATGGAATAAATACAAAGAACAACATGGAGTGACCTCACAGTGTTCAAAAGAAAGTAAAAAAAAAGAAAAAAGAAATAGAATGAGATGTATCAGTCTTTAGTACTTACATTACTTAAATACATGCATTCGAAATAATACCCATTTTGTACAGTTACTATAGATACAGACAATACATAGCAAACATATCAAAATGGTGTCTTACAGTGAAGACATCTTCCATGTGACAAGAATGAAGAACATTCTTATGGTGAAGAAATGAAGTGTGGCATAGGGATAAAAAGAAATAAGAAAATTAGGAGTGCGATCTTGCAAAGACCAATGATGACAATGGCCATAAAATGAGGAGTGTGATGAGTTCAGCCCTCTGCCTCTGAGATACCCTCTCCCCCCAAAAAATCTACCACACACACACCACTTACCTTACTCAGATTCATTAAATCAAAACTTTGTTAGTGGTGCCCAGCCATTGCTATTATTTTAGAGCTCCCCAGGCAATGGTAATATGATAGGCAATAATGGTTGATAGATATTAATCTGGCATCATGAGGTTCTCTTCTAAATTTTAATTAATTAATTAATTTACTTATTCTCTGTGTTTTTGTTTGTTTGTTTTCCTGGACTTTTCCTCCTGGAATCTTCCACCTCCAATCTGCTTTCACCTGTAGGTTTATAGCCCATCCCGAAACTCTTTGCTACTCTCTTCAGTCAGTTACACTGTTTCTTGTATCTTAGCTTTTTACCTCAACCCGTTTACTAACTTCTTTTTATGAAGTATATTCTTCAGTATCCTAACAATAAAGTGTACACTGGAGATAAGTTTTATAAGTCTTTTCATGCTTATAAATGCCTTACTCTGCCTTTATACTCACTTCATAGTCTTGCTAGAAATAAATTTATGAATTAAAAATTAGTCTGTGCTCTTTTGCCTCTCATTTTTTTCCTTTTATAATATAATTGAATTTTATTTATTTATTTTTTCTTCCCTACATCTACCCCTATCAACCCCAACCCAGGAGCTCTTAGAGTTTAGCATTTGGCTTTTAAATAGGTCATGCAGATTTACATGTTTTAATTCCCACATACAGGAGAACTTTAAATTATCTTTTGTAATTGATATCTAGACTAAGACTATTATCAAAGAGTATACTCTGTATGATTTGAATCATTTGAAGTTTATTGAGACATGATTTATGGACTAACACATGATTAATATTTATAATTATGTCATATATGCTCAATGAATATTTTATAGTTGTTGGGTGAAATATTTTATATGTGCCATTAGGTTAAAATTGTTAAAGTGTTTCTTAGATCTTCTACATACTTAACAAATTTTTTGGCCTATTTCACTAATTACTAAGAGAGATGAGTTTAAAAAGAGGTAAAACCGTCCTAAAATTCCTATGGAACCACAGAAGTCCCCGAATAGCTTAAGCAATGCTGAATAAGAAGAGCAAGACTGGAGGCATCACACCTCCTTATTTCAAGCTATACTACAAATCTATAGTAATCAAAATATTATGGTGTTAGCCTAAAAACAGACATACAGAACAATGGAACAGAATAGCCCAGAAATAAACCCACTCAAATACATGAACTAATTTCCAACAAAGGCACCAAGAATACACAATGAAGAAAGGATAGTCTCTCTAATAAATGGTGCTGGGGAAATGGGATATCCATATGCAAGTTAATGAAACTGAACCTCTATCTTATATCACATGCAAAAATCAACTTAAAATGAATAAAATACTTAAACATAAGATGAAAAGCCATAAAAGTCTTAGGAGAAAACATTGGGAATAAATTCCTTGACATTGGTCTTGGCAATGATTTTTTTGGATCTGACACCAAAAGGACTGGCAAAAAAAAAAAAAAAAAAGTAAAAATAAACCAGTTAGACTACATCAAACTAAAAATCTTTTGCACAGCTTTGGAAACCATCAACAAAATGAAAAGGCAACCTACAGAATGGGAAAAATATTTGTAAATCATATATCTCATAAGGAGTAAATATCCAAAATACATAAGAAACTCGTAACTCAATGGCAAAAAAAAAAAAAAAATCCTAAGTAACTCAATTAAAAAATTATCAAAGTAGACAATTTTCTAAAAAAGACATGCAAATGGCTTATAGGTATATGAAAAGATGTCAACATCACTGATCATTGGGAAATGCAATTCAAAACCACAATGAGATATCACCTCATATCTGTTAGAATGGCTATTATCAAAAAGACAAGAGATAATAATTGTTAGTGAGAATGTAGAGAAAAGGGAACTCTTGTCTACTGTTGGTGTGAAAGGAAATGTAAATTGGTACAGCCATGGGGCACCTGGGTGGCTCAGTCAGTTAAGTGTCTGCCTTCAGCTCAGGTCATGATCCCAGGGTCCTGGGATTGAGCCCTGTGTTGGGCTCTCTGCTCAGCAGGAAACTGCTTCTCCCTCTCCCTCTGCCTGCTGCTCCCCCCGCTTATGCTCTCTGTGTCAAATTAAAAAAAAACATTGTTTAATAAATAAATAAATAAATAAGTACAGCCACTATGGAAAACAGTAAGGAGATTTCTCAAAAAAAAAAAAAAAAAATTGACCACCAATTAAAAATTGATTACCATATGTTCCCCAATTCCACTACTGGGTATTTTTTTAAAGGAAACGAAGTCACTATATTGAAAAGATAACTGCACCTCCATGTTCACTGCAGCATTATTTACAACAGCCAAGACACTGAAACAACCTAAGTGTTGATCAATGGATAAATAAATATTATTCAGCCAATAAAAAGGAGATCTTACCATACGCAATGACATGAATTAATCTGGAGGGCATTATGTAAGTAAAATAAACCAGAAAGAGAAAGGCAAATACTGTATGGCATCCCTTACATGGGGAAACCTATTTTTTTTAAAAAGTTGAACTCAAAGAAACAGAATATAGAACATTTGGTAACTGGGGGTTGGAGGCTGGGAGAAAAGGGGAGATGTTGGCCAAAAGGTACAAACTTTTTTAAGTTTTAAAAAGAATAAGTTCTGGAGACCTAATGCACAATGTGGTAACTATAGTTAATAATAATGTACATTTGAAATTTTCTAAGAGAGTAAATCTTAAGTGTTCTCACCACACACACACAAAATGATAACTATGTAATGTGATGAATATATTAATTAGCTTGATTGGGGTAATCATTTCATAAAGTAGAAAGTATATGAAATCACCACATTGTACACTTTATAAAATATTACAATTCTAATTGTCAATTATACCTCAATAAAGCTGGAAAAAATGGTTCTTGGTACACAATAGGCACTGAACAATTATTTGTTGGATAAATGAATCCCTAACTTGATATAGATGACAATAAATAAATAAACAAATAAACAAATAAAATCAACCACTATGATTATGGATTTATTTCAATTGCCTTACATAATTTAAGAACATTATTGAGACAAATTAAAATAGCACACTTTCCTGGTGAATTGAATCTTTTTATCATTTTGAAGTAACTTTTATTTCTAATAATGCTTTTTGCAACAAAGTATATTTTGAATGTCATCAATGTACTTAAAATTGCTTTCTTTTGGTTGGTATTTACATGCCTATCTGAATGTAAATGTTACATTAATCCTTTTTATATTACTCTATTTCAGATTTATCACAAACAACTTATGACTGGATTTTATTTTTTATCAAATAATTATCATCTTTGAATTCAAACATACTTGTACATTTAACATATGATTACCACAATATTTACATTTAATTCTATATCTTATTTTATGCTTTCTATTTGTCCTCTGTTTTTGCCTTCTGTAGAATTAAATGATTATTCTGTTACCATTCCACTTTGTCTTTTGTACCAATACGAGAGTTACATATTTTGCTTCTTTCATTGGTTACCATAGTGGAAAGGAAGGAGTTAAACAGCTAACCTCTAATTCATTCCTTTCCAGATTACAGGAAGGATGTACCCAGGGGAAAGAAAACAAGGCAGGTGACCTGGCCTAATTTCCTGATCAACATGACTACTGGTATTCTAGGTAAACAGATTAATGATATTTTCTAGGAGGTAAATCTTTATGGAATGTTTTAAAGAGGAATCTCAGGCTAAAGGATTACTTATAGTAATAAGCCTTTTAGAATCCATAAATTTATGAAGCATTTTTTTCTTTTTTTTTTTTAAATTTTATTTATTTATTTGAGACAGAGAGAATGAGAGAGAGAGAGCACATGAGAGGGGTGAGGGTCATAGGGAGAAGCAGGCTCCCTGCCGAGCAGGGAGCCCGATGCGGGACTCGATCCAGGGACTCCAGGATCATGACCTGAGCCGAAGGCAGTCGCCTAACCAACTGAGCCACCCAGGCGCCCATGAAGCATTTTTCTCTAAGAATACATCATGTAAACTGGAAGTATGAAATGGACATGAATGAACCCTCCCAGTTGTGTGAGGTGATAATTTATGTACCTCACTTAGAAATGACTTCCAGTCTGGACCAGAGACTGGATATCCCTTAAGAGAAGGAAAGACTTGAGTAGCTACCTCAATGCCCATACCTCCCCCTGCTCTGCAGATCCTCTTTATCACCTCTATTCATTTTTTTTTATGTTATGTTAATCACCATACATTACATCATTAGTTTTTGATGTAGTGTTCCATGATTCATTGTTTGCGTATAACACCCAGTGCTCCATGCAGTACGTGCCCTCTTTAATACCCATTACCAGGCTAGCCCAACCCCCACCCCCCTCCCCTCTAGAACTCTCACTTTGTTTCTCAGAGTCTATTCTTGAAATTAATAGTAAAACTTGATAAGGGTTAGGAGTTTGATTTGAAAATCAGGTCTTCTGTATTGGTTCATCTGGATTGCAACACACGTTCTCTACTTACCAAATGTAACTTGAATCAAAACTTTTGCTCTCTTACTTGATAAATTAATTACTTTAAATTACTGGAATAGTTTATTCTCTGTCAGTTTATGTACTATTTCTGTATTTGTTTTAATTCTCTATTTTATAATCCAAAACATTTTCTTGTTTTGGGTCTTTTTTCTTATTTGTTTGCTGGTTTTAGACAATTAATGCTCATTTGTTCTCCCTTCTGCAAATATTTACCCCACTGTTTTGGCTCTTCATTCTTTCCTATCCTCAAATCTTCCATTTTGGATCACTTTGCTTTACACTAACATATATCCTTTATAATTTACTTTAGTGTACTTCTCTGGGTGGTGAATTGTATGTTTATATTTCTTTGAAAATGTGTATTTTGAAGATTTTATTTATTTATTTGAAAGAAAGAGCACAAGCAGGGGGAAGGGCAGAGGCAGAGGGAGAAGCAGGCTCCCCATTGAGCAGGGAGCCTAACTCAGGGCTCGATTCCAGGACCCTGGGATCATGATCTGAGGTGAAGGCAGACGTTTAACCAGCTGAGCGACCCATGTGCTTGAAAATGTGTATTTTGAAAGTGATTTTGAAATATATATTCATTGGGTATAATATTCCAGGTTAGATTTTTTTTTTTTAAAGTTTTCTGGGGCACCTGGGTGGCTCAGTCAGTTAAGGTCTGACTCTTGGTTTCAGCTCAGGTCATCATCTCAGGGTCCTGGGATTGAGCCCCATGTCGGGCTCCATGCTCAGTGCAGAGTCTGCTTGACCCTCTCTCTCAACCTCTGCTCCTACCCACCCTCTCTCTCAAATAAATAAAAAAATCTTTAAAAAAAATTGAAGTTTTCTCATTCTATTGCAAATATATATTACAGAAGATATAAGTAATAGATTACTATAATATTTATAGTATCCTCAATGTCTATTTTCTATTTTGTATTTTCCATATCTTCTTTATATTCTTTAATAATTCTGATTAATAAGCTTCATTTAGTTGTGTTTAATCTATAGTTTTTAATTTTAATTTTTGTGTTTTTCACTTTCAGAGTTTCTATTTGATTCTTTTCTAAATCAGCACTTTACTTTTTATAGTTTCTTGCTGTCTGTAATTATTTTCAAGATTTTCCCCCATGTCTTTTAAAGTTGGTTATTTTATAACCTGTGTCTGATAATTTCAATATCTCAAGTTTTTGTGCTGTTTTTTGTTTTGTTTTTCACTGATTTTTATTTATTCTGTCTTATTGTGTGTCTAGTTATTTTAGGCTATAACTTGAACACTGTGTGAAAATTAATTTATGGGGTAATTTGAGGTCTGAGTTAGCAGATCTTTTTCCCAGAAAAGAATTTCATTAGCTTCATCTGGAATCCTAAGGGCACTATATTTCCAGGAAATATTTAGTCCAATTATACATGTGAAGTTCACTGGACCATTCAGGAGCCAGAACACTAAACTGAATTATTGATGAAGTCCTAATAATTCCAGTTAGTTTTGCCATGAAATTATAGCCAATCAGTTCTCAGCTTAAGATGGGGAAGGGTATCAGACTCTGTCTTGTGCATAAACCTGGTTTTTGGCTCTTATGTCTTTGTCCCTTAGAGTGCCAAAAACACAGCTCAGTTTCATAGCTGTTTGGTCTATATAAACAAATGTCCACAGGGTAAAGGTAACTTGTAGTGCTAGGTTTAAATATCCGGATTTTTATCCTTTCCTAAAAATTTGGACAGATTAAAAGTGATATTGTTAGCATTTCAGTTGCTTTTCTAAAGTTTTTTTCTTTTAATAATGGCTACATAGCTTATAGAATTTTTATTTAAAGAGAAATGGAAAACATTGATGTGATGTAACTTTTGTTTTTTTTCTATCATTTCTCTTGATAGTTCTTTTCTGATGATACTATATTGCTGCTGTTTTATTTGAAGTAAAATATAAGAATATGCTAATGGCAGGGGTGCCTGGATGGCAAATTGGTTAAGCGTCTGACTCTTGATTTCAGCTCAGGTCATGATCTCAGGGTCTTGAGATGGAGCCTGGTATCAAGCTTGGTGCTCAGCAGGGAGTCTGCTTGAGAGTCTCTCTCTCCCTCCCCCTCTGCCCCTCCCTCCCTCTCTCTCTCTCTTAAATAAATACATAAATCTTTAAAAAAAAATAATATGCTAATGTCAAAAAATGGTGACAAAATTCCCCATTTATAAGTCATTTACACATAGAAAAGCCAAGTGATCCCAAATAATCACTATTAATTCAGTACTAAAAATTATCAAAGTAAACAAATTCATAACTTGAATACTAATAAATGTATCTCAAACTAAATAGAAAATTATTCCTGAACTTTTTTATATAGCAAACTTTATATTTGTAAAAAAAAAGTTATTATAACTACAGGTATATAATCCCGTCCTTAAAATAAGTAGTTGTTTTTCTTGAAAACAAAAAGTAATATGAAGGATTGAGAATAAGGTAACTTCACCATTTTATCAAGTGGATTTACAATAGCTTATCCAGGTGGCTTTGAGTTCTCTTTCTCCTCTCCTCCCCAACGACCCCTTATCTCTTGAGTTTCAGACAGTCAAAAGTACATGGTTGGCTGAGGCTGATAGTTAAGGGGGTTTCATAATATATAACTCTACTTCCACTTTTTAACATTCTAATTTACTAGTTAGGCAAATGTTGAGTTTGTGAAATAAACCATCCAATTAAATTGTCAAGAACCAACTTCTTATTGGTAAAATTATGCTTCCCTTATTTGAATGGAGTTATATTGGATAGGTCTAAATATTCTGAATAATCTTGGAATAAACTTATAAAGTTTATATCTAAAAATTTAATAAACTTGTAAGTTTGTATTCTAGAAAAACAAAATTTAAGTGAACAATTATAGTCATTACCCAATTTTATTAATTCTTAACAAGCTGGCATATGTCCTTCTTAATGCAAGAAGTATATTCATGTACTAATGACTCATAAAACAGAACCCATAAATCTTATCTTAATGGAGAAGTATTTCACATTTATTTTAGAAGATTTGTCATGATTAGGAAAGTTGTATGCTTTACGTTGTTCCAAAATAACTTTCTCATGGGACATTAACTTCTGAAACTTTGTCCTACAATATTATATGTCCATAAGATATTTTTATTTCTTATGTATCTTTCTTTATATCCATGCCCAACTTTTAAAATTATTTCCTTAATAGAATCAAAGCTTTTTCCATGTCCTATTTTCAGAAGTAAAACCTAGTCACTTCCTTATAGTACAGCTAAGAGTTGTATATATTCTTGTGCGGGAGACAATGGTAGTTTTAGATGTGTATAAGGAGTAAGTTTACAGTTTTCTAAACAATTTGTGGGTTTAAAGTGTGTCACCCTAGTGGCTTATATACCTGCATTGTATTTTTCTGCCTTTTGTCCTGAAGATAAGCTAATTGACTCCAATGTGTTTAACAGGCTAATATAATAAATATTTCCAGAGGATAGTAAATTATGTTCAGTGCCACAGTGTTTGCACTGATTCATATTATTATGAGACAAAAATTAAAATTAAAATATCCTTAAGAGCAAAATCTATTCATAAGAATTAAAAACAAAATTTCACAAACAGAATGATTAGACAATAAAAAATGGTTAACTAATTTAAATTATCCTCAATTACTCCAATATTTTTATGAATAGATATATATTTTACATTTTTTATTGTATTAAAAATGCATGACCATAAAATTTATCATCTTAATCATTTCTAAGTATATAGTTCAATAGTGTTAAGTATAATCACATCACACAACCAATCTTTAAAACTTTTTCATTTTGCAAAACTGAAACCCTATACCCATTAAACAACTGCTTATATTCCTCTCCCAAATAAAACACACAAATAAATGAAGAAAATCTTTAAAATAGGACATAGTGGCAATGGTTTTTGCCTACACAGGATTCATTTCTCCTTTCTTTTTTCCAGTAGAATCCAAATTTAACTCAAGTAGTCTCTCCATTGCCAATTCCAGGGTGAGTGTAAACCAATAACAAAATCCCTATTTCTGGGGTGCCTGGGTGGCTCAGTCGGTTGAGTGGCTGCCTTCAGCTCCAGTCATGATCCAGGGTCCTGGGATCGAGTCCCATATTGGGCTTCCTACTCAGCAGGGAGCCTGCTTCTCCCTCTCCCTCTGACACTCCCCCTCCTTGTGCTCCCTTAAAGAAACAGGCTGTTTTAATTGTTACTAAAAAACACATTATAACTGATCAAGACAGCCTTAATAGTCCCCTCAGCTTAACTAAACTTTAGACAGGTTTCTTCCTGACTCAGCAGGCCATGACTTCCCTTTCCTATGACCTTTACTTTAGAAAACTTGTAATTGTAAATCTTTTTTTTGCTCTTTTGAGATATAGATCTTTTAACAAGACTCTTGTCAGTTTTACAAACCAGGACTGTCTTTTTCAAGGATTTAAAGCCATCTCCTTGAAATGTAATCCTCAAGGAAGATGGAGCCCCTCCCTCCCAATTCCATGGGTGAGTAGGAGCCTACCTTCTGCAAGTCCCTTTGCTCTAAGTAGTTTCTTTTTTTTTTTTTTTAAAGATTTTATTTATTTTCTTGACAGAGAGAGACATAGCGAGAGCAGGAACACAAGCAGGGGGAGTGGGAGAGGGAGAAGCAGGCTTCCCGCAGAGCAGGGAGCCCGATGTGGGACTCGATCCCAGGACGCTGGGACCATGACCTGAGCCGAAGGCAGACGCTTAACGACTGAGCGACCCAGGCGCCCTGCTCTAAGTAGTTTCAAAAGGTATGTGATAGCTTAATTTTCTTTTGGGTATAGCCAATTAGGCATTAGCCAATTAGGATAGGCCACACAGATGGCCTATGATACACCCCACCCTAGCTCTTAAAAATCCTCCCGCTTTTCACCATAGTTGAGTTTAGACTCAGTTCTGACCACTCTCTCCTATTGCAATAGCTTTGTTATTATTATTTATTGAAGTATAATTAACATACAGTGTTATATTAGTTTCAGGTGTACAATATAATGATTCAACAATTCTATACATTACTCAGTGTTCATCATGATAAATGTACTCTTAATCTCCTTTTTCTATTTCACCCATCCCCGCCTTTCACTTCCCCTCTAGAAACTACCACTGTCTTCTCTGTATATAAGAGTCTGGGTTTTTGTTCATTTGTTTGTCTCTTTTTTCTTTGTTTGTTTGTTTTGTTTCTTAAATTCCATATATGAGTGAAATCATATGGTATTTATCTTTCTCTGACTTATTTCACTTAGCATTACACCTTCTAGGTCCACCCAATAGCTTTGAATAAGATCTTCAATGTCTGTTTGACTTTGTCTAGTGCAAATTTTGCTTTGACATAATCATGAAGTTTGTCAGCGTGGGGACAAAAACATTGATGTAAGGAACAGAGTACAGACAAGAAAATCAAGAAGGAATAGAACCATAGCCCCAATGATGCCTGTCTAGAATTCACCTTATCTTTAGGCCTTCTGTCATGGGAGATACTAAGTGTCAAAAATGTTTGAGTCAACTTGACTGAGAATCTCGTGGACATTTACAGTCATTCACAGTCTTATATTTTAATATCAGATAATAAATATTAAATTACTGTTGACTGATAACAAATAGTAACTAAAGTCAGAAGGTGAAATAATTCTTACTTGTCTTCACTGCTAAATTTAGACTGACTAAAGATTAAAGCTGTGAAAATTATAGGGAAACATTATATAAAAGTTGAAAAATTTTCTTCCAGTAAGGATAGCATTTGTTTCCAAAAAGAATTGGGGCACCTAGGTGGCTCAGTCGTTAAGCGTCTGCCTTCGGCTCAGGTCATGATCCCAGGGTCCTGTGATCGAGCCCCGCATCGGGCTCCCTGCTCCACGGGAAGCCTGCTTCTCCCTCTCCCACTCCCCCTGTCTTGTGTTCCTGCTCTCGCTGTGTCTCTCTCTGTCAAATAAATAAATAAAATCTTAAAAAAAAAAAAAGAATATAAATTAATCATGTTTAAATAAATTCATTTTATTGTGATCAGTTCTTTTTTTTTTTAAAGATTTTATTTATTTGAGAGAGACAATGAGATAGAGAGAGCATGGGGGGGAGGGTCAGAGCGAGAAGCAGACTCCCTGCCGAGCAGGGAGCCCGATGTGGGACTCGATCCCGGGACTCCAGGATCATGACCTGAGCCGAAGGCAGTCGCCCAACCAACTGAGCCACCCAGGCGCCCCTGTGATCAGTTCTTAGGACAGCGTCCAAAGCCTCTGAACAATGAATAAATGTGAATTGACTGAATGACCATTCCCCTATACCTAATACATAGTAATTTTATCTAAGTCCTATTAAAACCAAAAGAGATTATTCAAAAAGAAAGTATATTTTCATAAGAAATTATATATCCACTTTTAGATGACTATCAGCACATTTTATATGTACTGAATGAATGTCTTCTCTGTCTACTTTGCAAAAAGAAAATCTTACAAATTAGAAGTCACAAGGGAATACAGATTCATTCACTGCTGTTATTTTTGTCTTTCAGTGAAAAGGAATCAGGTATAATACAGAATTACACAGTCAAATACCCAAAATGCCTTAGTGCCTATGCAAAGTACTTACGCAAAACTATCAGCTTAAAGGGGATCAACAGTAAACTGTCAAATTGCTACGTTGGTAACCGCAAGCAAGTTGGCAAGCAGCTTGGCAATGAAGAAACAGAAAACTCTACGGACATACATACCTCCCCTTTTGCTGCTGACATGATAGACGTGTTGCCTGTAGCCCATTGGTCCTGTGTAGTCAATTGGATGACAACAGAATGCTATCAGAGAGTCCTCATTCCTGTGTTCTGAGAAGTATCTGGCAAGGCCTACCCCTTTCTCGCAGGTGCTGTGCTCCACTGCAGGTGACAGAATCTTCCTTGAGAGAATCCAACTTCTGGAAGAAAAAAGAAAGCCAACTTCAGCTGTTGAGCCATAGCACAGAGTCGACAAGAGCTTTGTCACAACTTTTAAATATTCATGAATCTCCAGGAGTTGGAGGCAATGGGGAGACTAAGCTGGCCAGGAGAGGAATGCTGTCCCTGTGTTAATGTGATAAGAAATGGTATGAAAAACTTATCGTATTAAGCATTTCAGCTGTATCATATTAGCACTGTATCATAGACCTCGCTTTTCTCCAGCACAATACAGAACTCATTATTATGTTAAGACTTTCTTCCTAAGAAATAATTGGGAAAAAAGCTAATGGGATAGGAAATGTAAAATACATTGAGATTTCAACACTTTTCTTTAAAAAAAAGGGGGAATCTTTAAAACTCTTCCTCAAATCAAAATATATTTGAAAACATTTGGTTTACCATGTCTTCCAGAAATGTCATAAACTAATTTTGTTAGAAAATTTGTATTACTACTTATTCTTATTTTATCTATTGGCAGAAATGTGGGTATATGTACTCGTGGATGTGTGTGGGAAGTCTGTGTGTGTGTGTGTGTGACTGCATATGTGTTAAGGTTTGTGTGGGATGTGAGTATAAGGTATGTGAAAGTGCTCTTACAATAGGCAGTAACCATAAAATTAGAGCTGGAAAGGGTCCATGAAATCATGTGAGATGTTGACCTTCAAATTTTCCAAATGACTTGTGAAGAAATACACGTCAGATATGTACTATAGAATTCCTATTCTGTTCTTTATAAAAATGGACAAATTTTAATATAAAAATTCATGAGTAAATCAACATTCAATATCTGTAAGCAAAATTATCTAAAATGTTTCATCCATAAAACGGTCCAGCTATCTTATTTGAATATAGAGAATAAAAAGAGCTATTTTTTTCTATTTACTAATTTCATTTTGAGAAGTGGGAGAGGTGGAAAAAAGGAAGAAAGAAAGGAAGGAATGAAAAGAAAGTGTCAAAAGTTAAAAATTGCTGAAGTAAAACCAATGAATTACTGAAGTAGTAATTGGTAAACATTCCTTGTGCATACACCAAAAAGACAGTTTGTGAACCCAGAGCCCTCAGACCAAAACATGGAATGAAGCTCAGGGGCGTATTGTTATAAAGCAGCTTATACAGTGAGAAAGCAGTGGCGGTTTACTCTTCACAGTGACTGGTTATAGTATTAGAATTCTCTTAAATGATAGGGAATTGATTAGTGGTCCCCTCATATCAATTTTGGAAAAGAGTTCAAGTGTCCTGATGATTTCCAGAGGCACAAGCAAGAAATGACCCAGGTCACGTTAGTCTTGGAAAAGAAGCTAACCTAAGCTTTGTTTGTATGACTAAATTGGTTTTGTCTGCTCAGGGAATTCTCAAGGCTGGTCTCCATTTGTTTTTTATTTTAACAAAATAAAGGAAAGAAAGAAACAAGGTGGGAGAAAGAGAAAGAGAAGAAACCAGAGTGAAAGTTCTGATCCTGGTATGTACATAATTAGCCCATAAACATCTGGGCTTCCCTAGGCTAACTACTGAAAGTTCCCCTCCCTAACCACTCTCACACATCCTCAGGCTGCCTTCTGTGATTTTTTCCCCCAAAAAGTTTAGGGATTAGTTTCAGGTTAAGAACAAAGAAAAAGATGCCAAGCACTAAATTCAAGAAGAACCTGTTTTAGACAGTCAGAACTGAAGTCAGAGTAACAGGAAAGGATTTCAAGGATTCTCAGTCCAATGGCTTCACTATACAAATGGGTAAACCAAGTAAGCCCTGGGACACTGTTTCAGTCAGTTGAAGCTGCTATGATGAAATATCATATAGGGGCGCCTGGGTGGCTCAGTCGGTTAAGTATCTGCCTTCGGCTCAGGTCATGATCCCCGGGGTCCTGGGGTCCTGGGATAGCAGCCCTGCTCATCCAGGAGTCTGCTTTTCCTCTCTCTCTCTCTGCCCCTCCTCCCCTGCTCCTGCATGTGAGCATGCTCTCGCTCTCTCTCAAATAAATAAATAAAATCTTAAAAAAAAAAAAGTATCATATAGACTAGGTGGCTTAAACAACAAAAACTTATTTCTCATGGTTCTGGAGGATGGAAGTCAGAGATTAAGGTACCAACATGGTCAGTTCCCTTCACACAGACTTTCCTTGGTGTCACAAACTGAGGGAGATCCCGTGTCTCCTCCTCTTTTTGTAAGGGCACTGATCCCATCGTGAGGGCCCCACTCTCAAGGCCTAATCCAACCCTATTTACCTCCCAAGTCTCCCCCACACACACACTTCCAAATAACGTCAACATATGAATTTGGGGAAGACACAAACCTTTAGTCTGTAGCAGACCCTGAGACTTGCCTGAGGACCCTGCCTCAGATATTCTACAAATTGGTCTAATATAATTTCCACTGCAAGATGACCCAATACCTGTTATTCAAAGGGGTTAAAAAGAAGGGAAAGAAACAAGTTATCAGGGGATTCACTCAAATCTAATCTTTTGCAGGCATATGATTCAACTCTATCCTATCCCCCTCTTTGAAGGCACTGAGCCATCCACTTTCCCATCTTCAGTTTATCTCTCCCTCTATTCTATAAACTTTTCTTCTTTTAATTCCCATCATCCCACTCAACTACATCCCTAGTGCAATTCTTTTCACGGTCAAATGCTACAAAATATTCTACATTCATATCTCCACTACCGTATTCTCCACTGCTCCTCGGCATAGGCCTACTGCGGTCTGGTTTCTATCCTTCTCATTCTTCAAAAGTAGAACTGAGTAAAATCACACATGAAGGGATTGCAAATGTTATTTAAACTTCTATTATCCAATGCTCATAGTGACAGATTTTATGTATGTTGCTCAATTTACCCATCCAAAACAAATTGAGGATTATTTACATTTCAGAGAGGAGAAAACTGATACTGAAATATTAAGTAACTTGTCCATTATTGTTCAGTTTGTCTAACTATACAGATCATTGCTGCCTATCATCTTTGTCTTATAATTTCTTTGTAACCCTCTTACCTCTAAGTTACATTTAAAAAATATTTTTCCATAAATTCCCCAAGATTTAATTGATTCCTCATTCTAATACATCAAACTTGCTCTTACTAACTACTAAATCTAATGGCTTCTTTTTCAATCTTGATTTCATTTTCTAATTAATTTCCATTTGATTAATTTTTGGCTTTGGGCATTATCAGCTCTCAATCTCTTCTGGTACAGAGGGGCATTTAAGAGTGTGAGCTGCAGTCAGAACAGACTTTCAACTTCATCGTTAACACTTACTAGATATGTGTGGCATTACCATATTTAACTGTTTTCTGCTTCATTCAACTCATTTTAAAAATTAAGAACATAACATAGTATTTCAAAGACTGTGGGGGGGTGTGTGTGGCATGAAATAAAGTGTGTAAAGGGCTCAGTACAGTCTAACACCTAAGGACTCTATTAAGAGTACCCTTTATTCCCTACTGAAATGATTACCTCTTTTGTTAGCCCTACCAATCTGATTTCTCTTTCTCAGACTCTTATGGCAGCCTCTTGATTATTATAATCCAGATTTCTGCCTTTGACTCTCTCATTTCCCTCACCATTATCCCAAGATGTTTTTATCCAGTCCATGGTTCACCTGCCACTTCTAAGCTGATTTTTTAAAAATATAATTACATCTCTAAGTCTCACCTCTCCCCAGAAACTGGCCTGCATGTCTAAGTACTCTTGCTTGTCATTCTTTCTCAAATAAGGAATATGAAACCTAACAAGTTTAACAGATTATTTGTCACCTTTTCCCATAAAATATGCTCCCACTTATCAAGGAAAGAAATCATAGTCATCCAGAAATTTTCTCAATTCTTTACCAATTATTATCCAAATGTATTAATATGGAGGGCACACTTCTCATATCTTGATTTTCCTCTCTATTAACATATCCCCACCACTCTACTTCATGGCCTCCAAATGTCACACTCCCTGGGCAACTTGCTCTCCCCAAAATGTTTTGCTTTAGTATTCCTGAGCATCTTTGACCATGCTGTTTGCTCTACTTCTTTTCCTGTCTAGTAAATTCCTTTTGTTTTATTTTTAATTTTTAAATGCCATTGATTCCCTAAGACTTAATGGGGATTTCTTTTATGTGCTTCCATTAAAACTTTACAAGTGCTCTTCATGTGATATTATAATCATTTGATCCCTCTGCTTCCAGCAGTCTGAATATTATTCACTTTTATATACAACTAGATCTTGAAGCTCTCTGATACCAATTCATTGAATGTTAGTTTATCACCTAGTAATAATTTTTTCCCTTTGGGGAAAAACTAACTCATTCTTACATAAAATTTCTTATAGTTTCCAGAAAAAATTTTAGCAAAAAGTTGAGATTCAGTTTATAAAAGTACACGTGTTATACTTACCACATAATGTTTACACTGCATAGTACTTGATACAAACAAAAGAATATGTCACATATAAATAAATTCTGAATAAAAATGATAAATTAACCCACTACCCAACTTAACTAGATCAAACCCCAAGATTTTTCAATCTTTGTTCCTTTTTTATGCCATCCCCTGCCTTGCTCTCAGATATAACGACTAGTCTGGATTGTATATTCATAATTCCCTTCTTTTAAAAAAAAAGTGCAGTTCTTTTACATATGTAAGTATCCTTAAACAGTGTTAAATTGTTTCCTAAGGTGGGAGGGATCAATTGATCTACCACCAACAGGCCAGCAGTATATGAATATTCCTACTGATTCTCATGTTTACCCATACTTGCTTTGGTCAGACTTCTTAATTTTGACCAATTTAGCAAGTATAAACATACCATCTCAATGAAGTCTTAATTTTAATTTCTCTGATTACTAATAAAGCTAATTCTATTTCTTTATTGGCCCTTTGATTAAAATAGGATCTTATATTTTCTACCTGTTGCTTCTTGCTACCCAGTGTGAGTTTTCAGTACAGGACTATGAACTTAGTACAGTATGATGGGATTAGTTTGGCCAAATAACTCCAAAGTCTATGTGAATTTAAGGATCAGTTGTCTTTTAACTAGTGGAATACAAGGAAAAAGTAGTCAATTCATAAAACAAAGCTATTCTATATTTCACTGTTATCCAATATTTAAGTTATAAAGGGTGTTACAGAAACTCTCAGAGTCAGAATTTTTAAGTAATGAAATTTAGAGATTCTAATCCAACACATTTTTAAATAAATTATAAAACTGAGACACAGAAGAATGTCAATAATCTGGTTAAGATCATAGAAATGGTTAGAGAGAATTAAAGTCCACATCTTGTTCCTGTTAATTCAGGATTCTATGCTATCCTACAGGATTCTACGCCAGCCAAAAGTGGGACTAGTTTATAGCAGACTCAGAGAAAGAAGATTAGAAATCTATGAGCAGGTAGAGATAAATTTCAATATGTTATTAATATTTTAGATCTGTTTTAGCTATTGTTATATATTAATTGCTGACTGATAAGAATAGAAAGACTTCCTCCTGTCCTGTGTTGTTTTGGAACAATGCAAATAATTTCTCTGAAGGAATGTAGTACTAAGAGATATTGAAATAAATATTACAAAAACAAAACTTTGAACTACCATTAAAAATGCTTTGATACAAAAAAGTAAAAGCTTGTAATTACACTAATTTTTGCAATAAAAAGCTATTTTATGTAATTGTTCATTTCATAATCTCATAGACCCTATAAGAAAAAAGGATTTCTTCTTTGAGTTGACTAAAATAGTATTGAAGGAGTATGTGGAATAGAAGGAATATGTAATATGCAATATCCTTATGTGGAATAAGAAGGTGAAAAGCCAATTCAGCCTTCTAAAGTCACAACTAAATTCATTATAATGTTGTTAATCAGGGCCTAATTCACTATATGCTGATATAAGGTTACTTCTGCATTGCCTCAATGCTGTTGTTGCTTATTCCATGAAACTTAAGAAATTTGTAGTAGGCATCTTCGTCTATAATTATAACAGATCATAATATCCACAATTGAAAATTTATCAGAACTGTAATTCAATGAAAGATAAAAGACAAATATGTAACAATGTAAGATAACTGTAAATAGAATTCACTTCTTCTACCTTGCCATTAGTGAGACATTTAGAGGCATGACCTTCACCTTTCTGAGCCCAGTTTTCCCTATATATAAAGTGAGAGGTTTATAACATGAATCAGGCCCTAAAGCATCTAAATGTGTATAAATCTAATGGATAATTCTAACTTTGCAAAATGTACAAGACAACCACGTCTGAGCTTACCTACATTTATTCTATTTGTATTGTTAAAGGGTTTTATTAAATTTTTTTTTTTTTTGCGGGCGGGGGGTTTGTTTGTTTGTTTTCCTGGCTGGACTTTTTTTTTTTTTTTTGGTATTATATTGTTGTCAATGATTTCAATATTTTTCTGACAGAGTAATAAAATAATTAATTAGAATGAGTTACAATTTAGGGGCACCTGGGTGGTTCAGTCGTTAAGCATCTGCCTTCGGCTCAGGTCGTGATCCTGGGGTCCTGGGATCGAGCCCCGCATCGGGCTCCCTGCTCCGCGGGAAGCCTGCTTCTCCCTCTCTCACTTCCCTTGCTTGTGTTCCCTCTCTCACTGTGTCTCTCTCTGTCAAATAAATAAATAAGATCTTTAAAAAAAAAAAAAAAAAAAAAGAATGAGTTACAATTTAATCCAAATCAAAAGAAAGACACCAATCTCTAAGCACAAAAAATCAGGACCTTCAATATTCTAAATTCTTTATTTCATTGTTGCACATACTTTTTCTAGCAGGCCCATACAAATTTGTAACCTTATCTACACATAAATTCCCTTGACAATAAAATGTCTTTCTTTCCCCTTGTCACACTTTAGAATGAGTTTAACACACCAGGGAGCACTTTTATCCATTCCCACAAGAAATTCAGCATCTTCTTTAAGACTTTATGATCCTCATATTATTTGCTGTTGAGCAGGCAATAACAAGAAGATATTCTGAAATCTAATGTGTGCTCAGTTTTTTGTTTTCCTTGACTAGACTAAAGGTATGGATAGGAAAATCAAATCTCAGCATTTATAGCTTTTGCAGAGTCTATGTAAATTATAATAAAGAAAAACTGAAATTCATCTGTTGTTTACTTAGGACACTCGGCAGAGTTTGCGCAGGCTTAGAGTTACTAAAATATTGTTTTCTTTGTAGACTGAGAAAAAAAGAATTTCGATGGCCCCAGGATATGGGTAGACTGTCCTGAATGCTTTGTCCTCCTTCTTGACCAGTAACCTTACAAAGTAACAGATATAGATTGACATTTAAGGATCTGAAGAGAATGAGCAATTAAGGTACACCTCTTTAAAATATCAGGTAGGTCAGACAGACATTGGAACAGTCTCAGTGATTACTGTTTGTTGTAAATATCATACATATTTATATGTTAATTATATCTGATACTTATATACAAAATTTACATATATATAATATTTATTTGAGAATACGCTCAATAGCTGTAGTCACCTATGGAGGTATAGTAGGTAAGAGTAAATCTATGATTTTTTAAGAAGCCATTTCTTTATTAATTTTTAAAGCAATGGATATTTGGAATAAATGATTCCAAAATAAGTCAATAAGTATATAATTTGGAGCAAGAGTGGAGGTCATAAAATGACATCAGGTATTATCAGATATTAACAATAGTGAGGCTGTTAAGAGTACAGGGTCTGGAGCCAGTTTGTCTGGATTTAAATTCCAGTTCCATTATTTACAAGTTATTGGACCATGGACAAGCTACTTAAAATTTGTTGAAATTATTCTAAGGTTTTAAATCTGATTCTATTCTCCTTCCTAAGCACAAGGAAGGACTGTATTTCCTCTATCTCTTACAAATGAGCAAGAGATGTGATGAGTTCTGGCCAACGGCCTATGAGTGGAAAAGATACATGCATAGTAGGGCAGAGATCAGCATGAGTTCTCCATGTTTTCTCCTTCCCAATATAGTGTCCCTCAAAGTTAAGAAATGGGATGGAGGGGTCATAAGCAATGGAAATTCGATCAACTTGGTCCTGAGTAATAATACATGGAGACCAACAGTGGACATGTAATATAAGCAAGAAATAAATCTTGGTTGTGTGAAGCTGCTGAGAGCTTGGGATTAATTTGTTACTGCAGCATGACCTTGCCTAATTTGGCTAATATATTCATTGTGTCTCAGTTTCCTTATCTGTAACTGGAATAATAACAGCATCTAATTATTTCTATGATTGTCAACAAGACTTTATTGAAGCATAAGATCAATACAGGGTTTTTTTTTTTTTTTACACAATATTTTATTTATTTATTTGAGAGAGACTGAAAGAAAGCACAAGTTGGGGGGTGAGAAGGGGGAGAGGGAGAAGGAGAAGCAGACTCCCCACTGAGCATGGAGCCCAATGTGAGGCTCATTCCCAGGACCCTGAGATCATGACCTGAGCTAAAGGCAGACACTTAACTGACTGAGCCACCCAGGCACCCCGATCAATACAGTTTTTTAATTCCTATCAATAGTAGTAGTTTATATACACCCTCAATATTAGATTATAGAACATACTACCTGTCATAAAGTCCAGATTTAGCCAGCAGTGAGTTCACATTTCTGCAATGCTTATCATCTCAAATTAAAAATCAAAGTCTCAAATTCTGCTGTAATGGAAAATAGCTCTACTACGATATATAATACTTTTGTCATGTGAAATATCTGTATGTTGACTGACATATCCCAGTTACTGACTTACTAATGATATGTTTGATGTTTAGAAACAAGACATTTTTTCTCTTATGCAGTGGAAATACAAGCCAGATAAATGGGAGAAGTAGGGGAGGGTAGAAAGAGACAATAGTGAAAACTAATCGACACTGCAAAAGATTACTGCAGGATTCTTCTGTAATGCTCTGATGATAGCTTTATCTATCAAGATTTGGGATTGAAGACTACTTGAACCCTAAGAGTGAAAAAAGAACTTTTTTTTTTTGCTTCAGAAATTTAAGCTCTTTATAGACACATTTTTAGTTAATCTGCACATCAGAGAAAAGTGTTATTTTCTGTACTTTGCAGATAAGAAAAATACACCATAGACCACAGGAGGAATAAAAGAGAGTCACTCCTTACCCAAAGGCATTTACTCTACTGGGGCAGCAACTCTTAAGTTTTCATTTTCATTCAGTTGGTCATTTACTGCTCTCCCTCATGTTTTAAACTACAGCCAAAAATGAAAAGAACAGTGTATCAAAGCAAAGAAAAAAAGGAAACATTTTCCCTGGAGGAGCAAAGTATCTTTACATTACTCATTTTGCTGAACTCTAGGGAAGAATTTATTGACCAAGGAAAGGAACAAATGGATTAGCAGATCTCACGGGACCAACCGTCTCTGGATGCTAGGAGGTCCCATCCAGCAGAGACAAAAATGAGAATATGACACTTCCTATATTGAATTTTGAAGGAAAGAATTTCATATTCCTTCAGTAAACAGAGTTAGCCACATTACACTTTAACTCCGGTAAAGGAATATTAATTACACTGTGTATGCTCACATTAGAGTACTACATAACACATATTATAGTCAAAGTACATTAATGTTAATACACATTATTATATTCATTAAAATTAAATAAATAGTGCTTACAAGTACTGCATAAACAGGCAGAGTCTCCTGTGTTTAGAAATTTACTATCTGTGTTGCTAGTGAAACTTAAAGACATTTTAAAATATCTAATAAATAATTAAAATCTAAGAGATTAGTGCTTTTAGCCATTTAAAAATTATTAGTTGAACATTAACTATTTGCCCAGTCTGTGTGAACCATGATATATACGGAGCTTGTTATTTAATTGGGAAATACAAGTCAAGACAGAGCAAATAATTAAGAAATTTACCAAACATTTGAAAGAAAAAAATGGCACCATGACCCCTATTGTATAATAAAATCTATAAAGCAATAAGAAAAACTACCAATTCCCCCCAAAATGAAAAACATAAAAGAAATTTTCTATTTGCTCAAATTATTACCATTCCAATAAAAACAATAATAAATTCTATTTGGAACTATCATATTAGAAATAAATGAAAAATATGTATGTTATCTAGTAGTGATATCACTGTAGACAAATGAGTACCCTCATACCCTACTGGTGCTATCATAAACTACCAAAAAATTCTTAAGATAGATTTACTGAAACATACCAGAAAACCTTACATTTTACATCCCATTTAAAACACATATCCAGGGATGCCTGGGTGGCTCAGTCAGTTAAGCATCTGCCTTCGGCTCAGGTCTTGATCCCAGGGTACTGGGATTGAGTCCCACAACAGGTTCCAGGAGCCTGCTTCTCCCTCTGCCTGCAGCTCTCCCTGCTTGTGTTTTCTCTCTCTCCGACAAATAAATAAATAAAATATTTTTTAAAAAATAAAATAAAACACATATCCAATATTTAGTAACATACTAAATAATCTAAATGTTGGCAAAGTTGTGGATAAAGGATGCTTCATTGAAAAGATATTTATATGAAATATTGAAATAAGTAAAATGTGTATATCCACATGGCAAACCTACATGAGTAAATTCTATTCTGTCCAAAAGTGATATAGAAGAATGTGTGGAGACATGCAAAATGGTCATAACTTATCCCAACAATCTAATTACAATAAAACTCATAGGAATCAAAATTGACATGGATGAAGGCACCAACAAAGTAGAATGAAAAAGGTCCCATGCACTGGACTGTGAAGAATAAGCATGTTTTGAAAAAAGTGAAGCAGACAATATAGGACTTTCTATTGAAGAATAAGGTATAGAAACAGTGATAATTATGTGGCGTGGGAAATAAAAAGAACCATGATCTAATTTGAGTGAAAATGAAGGATGGGAAGGAGAAGGAAAGGAGTTAATGGAACTACAATTTTTACAGTTAGCATTGATTGATCCTTACTCTGTGCCAGGGACTGTGACATGCTCTAAATGAATCCTCTCATTTAAATACGTACCACTAGTAAGTAAGTGCTCTCAATCCTGTGTTATTGGACGAAGTACAGGGGGGTCAGGGAGTGTAGGTTCTGAAGGCCCACTGCCTCATTTCCAATCTCAGCTCCTCCACTACCGGCTGTGTGATCTGGGGCAAGTTACCGACCCTCTTTATACCTCCTATTAAAATAGTGACCTTTAACAATTCCTAGCTTATAGGATTGGCATGAAGATTAGATACTTTAATACTGGTAATGTTCCCATGACAGTGCCTGGCAAATGGCAAGTGTGGAAAATTTTCAACCATTTTTATCAAATGGAAAAACTGAGTCTTCACAATTCTAAGTAAAACTCAAGGGTACTCCACCGGTAACTGGGAGAACTGGGAATTGAAGCCAGGTCCGTCTGACCGCAAAGCCTAGGCTCAAAGGCACAATGTGGTCCCCTTGTCCCTACCTACAGGCTACAGTGAAATGCCCTTCTATACCCTGGCCATAAGGTAAAACGCCCTCTTGCCGATCACACAATCAGAGCAGAAGCATGAAACTGCTCACTAATGAAAGTAGAATGGTTCCCAGACATCAGGCTTCTCGTCATACCCTGAGTAAGGTATCTATGTTTTGTTTTGTTTTGTTTTTTAAAGCATGTGTTCATCAGCAGAGAGACCAGCCAGCTTTGGAAACAATAAAGGGAGCATCCCAGAGGAAGTATGCATCGAACTACTGAGCCGTGACCCGGAACTGAAGCCAAATGGCTGTGGTATCCCATTTCCATCAGCCTGCTGTGAATAAACATTTGATTCACGTTATAGTTTGATTCTCCTAGTTCTTTTGTTCCCCACTTAGATCTGTCTTCAGAAAAGAATGCACTGACCATGCCACAGAAGTATGAAAGTCTTTGTAACAGTTATATTTTCATTGCACATCGAGCTTCTATACCAATCTTGTAAATATGGCTCACTTAAGTTGGCCTTCTATTTCATTATCTAAACCACAGTATTTTAGAGTAAAAGAGAGTATTATTGATGCTCTGAGACAACAGGCTAAAACAGACTTAGGAAATTGGGACATATAGTCAGGCTGGGTCAATATGAGTTAAGCCTGAGATTTTAAAATACTCTGTCTCTCCTCCTTCCCCAAATTAGATTTTTCAGCCTGTGCAACTATATAGCCTAGTAATATATAGTGCCTGAATTAAGATAATGTTTGGAAGGTTTTTAACATGGCTCTGTGGGGGTGCCTTGTTGGCTCAGTCAGTAGAGCATGCAACTCTTGATCTCGGGGTTGTAAGTTCAAGCGCCATGTAGAGATGACTTAAAAAGAAAAGAAAAACTCTTTAAACATGGCTATGTGATCTTGGATAATGTACATAAAGCTTTAAGCTGTAATGTCCCCATTTTTAAATTGGAAACAATAATTCCTATTGATAGGGCTATTGTGAGAATTTATATACAGCACACACATACACATACATACATATAAATATGTGTGTGTCTATATATGTGAATATGCATATATATATATATATATATATATATATATATATATATATACAGTTGGCCCTTGAACAACATGGGATTGAACTGCATAGGTCCACTTATATGCAGATGTTTTCAATAAATAGAGTACGGTATAGTGTAAATGTATTTTCTCTTCCTTATGATTATCTTAATGACATTTTATTTTCTCTATCTTACTTTATTGTAAGAATACAGTATATAATACATATACAAAATATGTGTTAATTGATTTTTTATGCTTATTGGTAAGGTCATTAGTAGTTAAGTTATATGTGCATTTTCGACTGCGTGGAGGGTCAGCCCCTGAACCCCTGTGTTGATCCAGGGTCAACTGTCTATCTTAGTCCAGTGAATGCTCAAAAACCAGTGGCTGTTATTATATCCTTCCTACTCCAATTCAACTCTCTGGGGCCTCTTGTGAGGTAGGCTGCTGACTTTTCTCAGGCAACAATGCTCTGTACTGCTGGGTGATTTCTTCAAACTTCTGTATCTGCTATGTTTCAGCAACAGTCAGCTCTGTATGTATTGATAGGGTGAAAACAAAACTGGGCACCTCAGTTCTGCCTTCCGTCAACAAATGGCAAGATTAGTTATTGGTTTCATAATATTTACAAACTACCCTTCAGTAATTAGTGTTTATAAGCATGGATATTTCTGTTCTGTGCTAGAAGCACTGTCACATGTTACATTATTTGACCTAGAAACAGGCCACTTTGAATAAGAAGGAGCAAGTATCGTCAGGGAGGAACTTAGGTGTCACCTGGGAGAAAGGCATTTTCAACCATAGATGACTTCAGGTGACAGGAACAGTTTTGGACGTGTAGAATTTAGGGGCATTGGGAAGCCTAAATATAGAAAGAGATGACTACAATTATAATGGAAGGGCTCCCCAGTGAGTGACTAGAAGGAAATAGAATCTTTGGAGAAACGTATAGTTAAACGGTGAGAAGAGGAAATCCAACAAAGTCAATATAGGTCAGAGGTATTAGATACAAAACATACTTAAGTGTAGCGTCACAGAGTTGGGAAAAGTGGACTCTGAACATGTAAAGTCAAGGAAAGTGGGCTCTAAATAACCAAAAGCAACGACAATAAAAAGAGTCTAGTACCTTCTATGTTGTTTCTGCCATCCTTCAGCATCTCATGACGTCTAAGGAATAGGTTGTCTTCTTGCCAAAATCTATTGGAGGGAAAAATATAAAGGTGACTCAAGAGAGCTAACATTTTTTGATTAACAGTAAGTGGAAGTGAAAATCTGTCCTTTTACAAAAAAAAAGAAAAAAAAGAAAAGGAAAAAAAAAGTCACTGCTGCTTTGACTACTATTAAGAGGTTAACTGTAGGCTGCAGTGTCACACCTCACAGAGCCAGACTGGCGGTGATCCAGACTCCAAGGATCTGTCCATGTCCAGCCTAGAAGAGCTTCTCTTACATATACACGGATATGTGGAGATGGCACCTGGAATCAATCTTGATCCAGAAATACCACAAAAATGCTAAAATATTCACGCTCGCAGCTAGCAAGGCTATCTCAGGTTTCTTGGCTTTATGACTAGTAAAGGTTGTGTGTCAAATGCCTTTTACGATCATTACTTAATCATTTAACAAGCTCTGACCGGACTCTAATAGATTTGGGTGTTTTTTTTTTTTAATGTATTGGAATACGGAAGTGGCAATATTTTTTTTGTTTCAAGAAAACACGTCATATATTTCCTCTTTTAGAATAAAAAAATTGCTTCTATAGAGAATATATGTCATGCTTATGGCACATTCGAGGCATTTTAAATCCTTTTCATTGAGAGAAAAATACCATGGAAAAAGTTTGTTTCCCATACAAATCGATCTTTTTTTTTCTTTTTATGCTTTTTTTTCTTTCTAGCTTTCTTTTCTCCTTTGTGAGTGTTAAATAGCACAAAATCTAAATTCTGGATAAGATCAAATATTAATCTAGTAATAGTCACCTTATCTACATTTGTCTTATTTTAAATCCTAAAGGCACATACAAATATTTAAAATAAAATTAGTAATACAATTTTGTCATTAAAAGCTAATTATTATTAGTGATGCCTCACTAAAATCTAGTTAATGAATTTATTTACACATAAAGGGGAGAAAAAAATATATTTACTAATATTGTATTTTAAATAAAGTTGATACCAACTTGATCAGATTTAAATATCTATAATTAAGAATTAGATAGCCTTTAGGATATTTATGATTTCATTATCAAGAAGCATATTACTTTCACCAAATAAATGTCTTATTGGCATATAACTCCAAACCATTAATGAAAATTCATTTATAAAATCGAATTCCTTTTCTTGATAATCTGAATAAAGAAGAAAATATGTTATTTCATAAATATGACATTTACATTTCATCAGTAATTGTTCAATTTTTCTACAAGTTTGGTATTTTTCAATGATTCTGTTGCTATCACATTCTATGCATTGTTTATAATGCGTACATATTCAATATTCAATATGTGTGCTTATTTCAGTGAATATATAGGAGAAATTTTCACCAACATTACAGTAAACTACCTCAAATTTTTCCTGTTCAGTCCTAGCTTGGCCACTTCCCAGCTGTGTAACCTCAGGCAACCTACTTACCCTCTGAAATTCTCAGATTCTGTATCTTTAAAATGGGGTCATCATTAACTTTCAGGGTGCTTGTGAAGATCAGAACTAATGCTCACCGTGCACCTGGCAAAAGTTACATGCTCAGTAATTGGTAGATGTTAGCAGTAAATGAGATTGAGGTCAGCACTCTCTCGCCTCTTCCTAAAAAGATATCCAGAAAGAAGAAGTTAGTGATCAGAGTTCTACCCCGTGAAAATGTTGACTTTTTACGTCACTGAAAGAGCCTTTCTTTGACCCTGCAATACTAGCTCAGTGCTTTCATATACCATACACACTGAGATCAGAACGGTCACACAGGCTTTAACAATCCTACCTTAGATTCAAAGAATCAGATAAAAAGAGATGTTATAAAGCCAGGCAAAAGATCTGTCGATCTGTGTAAAAACACGACCTGCGCACAAATTTTCATGAAGCTTTTCCAAATGTAACACTTCAGCTTGTGAGTGAAGAATTGGTATCTGAAGAACACAGGGCATGGGATCAGTGCCCTACAATAAAACGTAAAATGATTTCTCTCCTTCAGTGGAGTTGTTTTGCCCCTGACCTAATTTCTATGCTAATTTACAGGGCTTGTGATTACTTTATCCTCTCACAGCCCATACCTCTCCCTTCTTTCAAGTCTCCCAGGGTCCGATTCCAGGAAGTAAGGCATACATGTCATCAATAAACTGCCTTCAGTTAACTGTTCATTATTCAGCGACTGCTGATCCACTTTATGGATTTTCCACGCCTTTCATTTTGTCTCCTCCTCAATCCTACTACCTTTCTTTTGATGATTTCACTGCTCATTATCACCTCTACCAGAAGTGAGAAGAAAGAATGTGAAATTTAAATGAGTTGGAAATGACTTTTAAAATTTATTTTGAGGATCAGGAGCGAAAGTTGAAAATGTGAGCTAAAATTAGGCCTGGGGTTTTCTGATGACTTCGCCCAGCTATACTTATCCCTGTTAAAGTGAGGCTAATTAAGTTCTGAAACTAAAGAACTGTTCTACCCTACCTAACTGTTCTACCCTACTCTACCCTTCCTATTGGAATATGTGGGGAAAGAGGAGAAATGTAAGATCCATTTATTTACACACAGTTTTCTAAAACAAAGAGAACGTACTAGTTAGTATCGACTAAAGTCACATAAATTGCACAGTTGACTGTTAACTGTTTTAGAATACAAGTCTGTATTATAGTAAATTATCTTAATTGCGTCCTTTTGTACAAGTAGTTTAAATAGTATATTTATTTACTAAAGCAATTATACAGCTTTTTTAGCAAAAGAACCAATATGCTAATTTTCTATTAGCCTCACAATCTCTGAGTTGTGTAGGGAAAATGCAATGTAGGCTTATTTTTTTTTTTAAGTTTGATATACTTGAACAACAATTTATCTAAATTATCACACCCCACCCCCCACCTTTCCTTCAGTTTTGCTTCCAGGGGTTTTAGTTACCCACGGGCAACTGTGGTTTAGAAGCAGATGATCCTCCTTCTGACGTGTGATCGGAAGGCCAATAATAGCTTAACGCTAGTCACAGTGCCCGCGTTATTCCCTCACCTCATCTTATCATGTGGCCATTTTATCATCTCTTATCATCACAAGAAGGGTGAGTAAGATGTTTTGAGAGAGAAAGGCCACATTCACATAACTTTTATTACAGTATATTGTTAAAATTGCTCTACTTTACTGTTAGTGATTTTTCATCTTGTACTGTACCTCACTTATAAATTAAGCTTTATCACAGGTCTGTATGTATAGGAGAAACAGCATTCGGTACCATGTGGGCTTTCAGGCATCCCCTGGAGGTCTTGGAACGTCTGCCCTGCAAATAAGGGGGAGCCCCTGCAGTACTGTTTCTTAAATATATTTGTAAATTGGAAAAATAAAATAATATAAAGTAACTAACTGGCACTTATGGCAATGTTTAAGATCAAGGCTTTTGGAAGTCATAGATGATAAGAGAAAATAACTGCTCTTTTTCTAAGTTATCCTCTAAATTCAGAGCTGATCCCGAGGCCAAAGTCTGCTATTCCAAGAAATAGGAGTATTTTTAAGATTTGAATTAGTTATGCACCACTTCTCTTGCTCTCAACTAATATATAAAATGAGGGTTAACTAGGCAATCCATAAAATTACTTAGAACTTTTCAGGACTTTCAAGTACACACAATATATCTACACACATAATATATTCTAAGTCTGCAAGTCGTAAGAAGAGTGAAGCTGGCCAAACACAGAGGAGTTTGTGTTTCTGTATATATATCTGTTTAGAACATAGTAATTGACTAAAGAAGTTTTTACTTCAAAAAGTTATCATATAGCAAATCTAGGCCTCCAATGTTTTTCTTACTGTAGATGAGTGATAAACATTTGTTGGCTTGAAATACATTTAAATGTATATAGGCCCTAGATCCATCCATTCAGGTGAGAAGGGTGTACCAGAGTAGAAAGAACATGCACTTTGGAGGCCATGGATAGGGGCCACAGATACTGATAAGCATGTAACTTACAGCTGTAAAATTGAAATAATAATACCCTACATTATAAAACTGTTATGAAGAGTAAGCAAATACACATGTAAAGCACCCAGTAGCATGTTCAAAACATTACTGACATGCAATAAATGGTCGATTTTATTATTTTTCAAATATTGTACTGGTTTTATAAATGTGATCATTTCTCAGTCTTGATTGTTGGATCAGACAAAGAATGTGTGTGTGTGTGTGTGCATACACACATACATTCCATATATATATATATATATATATATATATATATATAATGTAATGTGTATACATATGTAATTTATATTTACAAAAGAATGTATTGTTAAAATATGTTATATATAAAAACATATTTAATTACATATTTATAATTATTTTACATTATACTATATATTATATTCCTATATTTTATAGGATTTACACTTACATATATATAATATATCCATCATAAATATACACACATACATCTAAGTCATCTAAAAGGATCGCTAATTTCATATATTAATAAGCAAAAATGGAATAATCTTAAAATAAGGTCATATTCTAAATTTATACTTATTTACAATCATCAATTAATTAAAACATTTATAGAACTATGATTCAAAATAGGTTTAAATATCTGTGTACATATTAATTATATGAAACTTGTGGATACCATACTGTTACTAAAATACTTCAAATGGCTCAATTATAAAAGTTACCTGGAAAACACAGCACTTCAAATATTTTTAAAGTTTTAGAGTATGTTTGATAAATGGACAAAGTTTGAAGATAGTATCCTGACATACATTTACAAGCATGCTCACACTTTATAAAGAGGTAAGACTACAAGGAGAGAAGTCTTGCAGTAAATGAAAATTATTACTAACCTTCAGTGAGATCATGCAATAAATAATTATCAAAGTCACCTGTGTATCATTATTCAGTGTCTGTTAATGACAGATATTAGGTAAGCCATTTAATGCATATAAGTCCATGTAGTATGTAGGGGTGTATTTATAGGAAATTTGAAACAGAGAGGTGTGATTACTTACCTAAAGTCACACAGTAACCTAGCAGCAACTCAGAGAATGGAATCCAAATTTCCTGGCTCTGCTCAGTGTACCATCTATTGTATAAAATTGTTTTCCTTGTCTAAAGAAAAAATAGGTTTGGGAGGTATATAATCTAACTATTCTTCCAGATCAATTTTTACAAAACACCTGGGAAGCAGGCCCAGAGCAATTGAGACATCTGAGAAGTTCGTAAGTATTATTTTCAAGGGAGGAATAGCACAGAAGCTCCCCAGATCATCTTTAGAAGAAATATGTGACGCCAGATGGTAGGTCACAGGGCTGGCATCATAAGGAACAGGAGTTTGGGAATGTTTTCACTGTACCCAGGATGAAGGTACAGGAGAAGAAAGAAGGGTATTGGCCTTTTTTTTTTTTTTCCTGAGGCCCAATTACAGTGTAACCCTGCATGAAACCTCTGCTTAGATCTTCAAAAAGGAAAGATAATAACAAGTAGCTCAGTTAACAGTCTGGATTGTGACATGAAGGTTTTACCTCAAATTGTGCCAGGGTCTTCCAGTTTTGATGACAAACTTCCATCCAGGGACTTTGCAATCACAGAGCAATGGGAGTTATTATTGTCATTCTAAACATTATCTCCAGAAGGTTTAACTTCTGTGTTTCAACTTCCATTATATTTCATATGGTCATGCTTTTTAGAAACACTCTAGAAAAGTTATTGCTAAACCTATGTATTATAGAATACACAGATTTAATTTCTTGCCTGCTTAATGAAGGGGAGGAGAAGCACTAACCTTTTCCATAGAGATCAGCTGGATGATATGGTCAGAAGAGCAAAACTCTGCTGGGATGTGGTATGGGGACACTGGAAAATAGTGCATCTATGCCAAAAGTATCCACGGCAAAGGAGAGAAAGAGCGAGCTTAGGAGTCCACGGAAAATTAAAGACAGTCAACAAAATAATTACAAAGAGGCAATGTCACTTCAACTGGATTGTCTTCATAAACGACAGCTCCTATGTAGTGTCATTGTAAACAAAGGACAAATTAAGGAAGGAGATTCCTATATTTTCACCAAACTGTAAGGTGAGTGATTTTAACCTATAGGAGAGGGCATGAACTGTAAGGGGGATATGCAGTCTATCACGGCTGCTGTCTGTAGAGATGTAAAATTAATTCAGGCTGTGGGTCCAGCCTGCATGTACTCTCACTGCCGATGTATGGCCTGCTTCTGGCCGTGTCCCCCAGACTTCCAGAAGATGTGGGTATTGAGCGCCGCGAAGACATAAACACATTTCTGAAGCAGCTTGGTACTGATTTTTGGAGTCAGCCATGTTTCAGCTAGAGGTCCCTCAGTAAATATTTACCAGTTATGGTAAAAGTTCATCTGGAGGGCAGAATTAGCAGCTGAAGAAGAGACCTATCCTACTTCCCTGACTGTGCTTTGTTTATCAGTTGCATAATGGCTTCACACCCACGTGTACACGTTCCTCTGTGTGTCCACCTCTTCACCAGCACTCCAGTTTCATTCTAAAGAGCCTGAAGGGGCTAATTTTATAAATCAGATCCATATCATATGCCAGATATGTATTACAGGGAATTTTGTTTGTGGACTCCATGTATGGTCCCATTTGTGCAATAAGCAACTGTTACACACACCAGATGTTTTGATGTAGTGTGTTGTCAATATTTAGGACTCCATGTCTCTAGAATTAGCAGAGATGGAGAGAAAATAAGGAGCAAAACAATTAGTTCAGCCAACCAATTTAGATTAGATTCTAGTTAGTATAAGGTAGAATAGGAAAATTAAAGTGGTTCCTATGGAAAGCACAGGATGTCAGATCTTTCTCTGACCCAAAAAGAAGATTTTTCTACTCTGGGCTCAGTCACTAAATATTGGGTGGGGAGGATTTTATGTTCAGGGCAGTGCAGAGGCTATCTGGAAACCCAGGGATGAAGAGAAATGTCTACTCAGGGAAATGCCAATGGTCTTTTCCATTATTTATATGGCACCCTGCAGATCAAAAAGTGTTTCACAGACTTAATTCACTGGAGTCTCTCACCAGCCCTGATTTTATAAAGGAAGAAACAGGTCACATGGCTCTGCAGTGTGAGAATCAGAGGAAATATCCAAGCATTTTTGCACCACACCCCTCGAGGATTCCTTTCTAAAGGGCCACTTTCCCAGTAAGCATTCCAAGGGAAAGAAAAAAGCAATAATTTGAAATGAAAAGTAACCAATTTTTGCCTCCCTTCGAGAAGTATGTTAAAATTGCCAGCGGGCAGAACTACTTGTGTTAGTTACCACACAATTGTTTCCACTTTCGGGGCTCTTTCCCTTCCTTGGCCAGAAGCCACAACCATCTCTAAAGCAAGACCACAAGGCAGACACCCAGAGACCCTTGCGCCTCCAACTAGCAAACTAGCAGAAGCTCTGCCACCACCAACAACGAAGATTCAAAATTAGAGCATGTCAAAACCCTCCCCAAATTCATCTATTTGCTTTTCCGGTTCAAACCACCTTAAAAAGAGTTTGAAATTCCTTCCCTCCTCACAGAAGCGCGGCTTTTCTTTCTCTGTGCACACAGGGCTGGATGCAAGTCTCTCCGAAGCACTGGTGGCAAAGCAAGCGTCTTGGGGATCGCTCCTGTGGCTGCTCTGTAGCGCCGACTTCTTCTCTCTATATATTCAGATATACATGCGGGCTTATTTATTTATTCTAATTCTCCCTCTCGCGCTCGCAACCCGTGGACTTGGGTTCTGAGCGGTGCGGCGAGGAGGGAAGCTGGTGGGCACGCACTCCGGTGCCCGACCGGGGGGCGCCTGGTCGCAGTCTTCAGAGGCAAGTCCCCCGTTCCGGCTCCTCCGGCGGGGTCGGGACTTAGCTGCGCCCGGGGAAGGAAACCATGACGGTGCCCTTCTGCCCCGCGCCTTTCTGCCCCCCTTTAGCTCCCGTCCTTAATTGACGAGCCAGTGACTATTGGCTGAAGTTCCCCAGCGATTTGCATGAACAGAGAGGGAGTGTCTTCCGCCGCCCTCCCGCCAGGAGCGCGCCGACTGCAGCCTCCCTGGGAATGCGCGGCCGAGGGAATGCGCGCAGCTCGCGGGCCCTAGCAGTGAGCTGGCGCCCGGCGACCTGGCTCCCGCGCCTGGATATGGGGCGTCTAAGTCGTCCCAGGAGCAGCACCAGCCACAGAAACCTGCCGGTAAGGGTTGGGGTCCGGGAGCCCTGCAGCCCCGACAAGTTGCTGTGCTGTGAGGCAGTTCCTACTCCTGATGGTTTTTCAAACCTTTTCCCTTAATCCAAACTTTATGGGAAGGTTGGGGGGAGGGAAAGGGAGTTTAGGATAAGGTGTCTCCATTTTAGCAAGGAATAGGCAAGTCCTTGGGTCGGGAGAGTAAGTTTCTGAAATAGAAATTGTAGGCAGATGAGGTGGGGGGGGCTCGATCCGCTTGAGATACTGGGGTGAGGAGATATCCTGCTGTCGGCACCTGCTAGGACTGGCCACTGTAATTGACAAATTGTTTTTTTGCGTAAGCATTTTCCGCGTTTACTTCTTTTTCCTTAGGGGAGGGGGATTAGGAAGGGCTTGATAGGAGGTGGAGATCCAGATTCTTTCGATTTGACACTAGATGAGAGCTAAAATGAAAATCACTTCTCTGACCTAAAGTGTTTATTTAATGGGGCGGGGGTGCTTCCAAAGGGAAAGTGTCACTATGTTTTCCATATTATTATTATTGATATTGTTGTTGGTGATGGTGTTCTCATAATAAGGGATGTGACACATTTCGCGTTCCGGAGACCTTAGTGGTAGAAACATTTCAATGGAAATAAATTGATGGATTGCCCATCATCGCTCAGTCCTCTCCTCTACCCACCTCCTCCCTCTCCATGACCTACCCCGGTGGTTTCCCTGCGGCGTTGCGCAGTCCCTGAGTTGAGTGCTCTCCACTCTGGCGTGTGTTTCCAGGGATGCTTTATGGCTTGGGATTCCGATTATTAACTGAATAAGGGTGTTGATGAGGAGCGGGGGAAAGGAGGGGGAAGGGTAGAAAGTGAACAGAAAAAATAAGTTTGGCGACAGTGTTGCAAAGATCTCTTCTTTGCAGCAAGTTTCCTCTTCATCCCTCTCTCACTAGAGGGTTTGCCTTTGGTAATGGGGACGGGGGTAAATATGACCTTGTGGCCCTGGTTTCTGACTCCAATCTCCGTGGTCCCGCGTGTGTGTAACGAGCCTTCTCCCCTCCCCCCACTTTCAGCATCTGTTTCTGTTTTTCCTCTTCGTGGGACCCTTCACCTGCCTCGCGAGTTACAGCCGGGCCACGGAGCTTCTGTACAGCCTGAACGAGGGACTGCCCGCGGGGGTGCTCATCGGCAGCCTGGCCGAGGACCTGAGGCTCGTGCCCCTCGCCGCCGGGAGGCAGGACCAGTTGTCGCAGCTGCCGGAGCGCCCCGTGGCGGAGCGGAACCCCCCTCTCTCCTTCAGCCTGGCCTCCCGGGGACTGAGTGGCCAGTACGTGACCCTGGACAACCGTTCCGGGGAGCTGCACACTTCTGCCCAGGAGATCGACCGGGAGGCCCTGTGTCTTGAAGGAGGTGGAGGAGCGTGGGGCGGCAGCATTTCCATCTCCTCCTCCCCTTCCTCTGACTCTTGTCTTTTGCTTTTGGATGTACTGGTCCTGCCTCAGGAATACTTTAGGTTTGTGAAGGTGAAAATCGCTATCCGGGACATCAATGACAATGCCCCGCAGTTCCCCGTTTCCCAAATCTCGGTTTGGGTCCCAGAAAATGCACCTATAAACACCCGGCTGGCCATAGAGCATCCTGCCATGGACCCAGATATAGGCACGAACGGGGTGCAGACCTACCGCTTACTGGACTACCATCGCATGTTCACCCTGGATGTGGAGGAGAATGAGAATGGGGAGCGCACTCCCTACCTAATTGTCATGGGACTGTTGGATAGGGAGACCCAGGACCAGTACGTGAGCATCATCATAGCGGAGGATGGCGGGTCTCCACCACTGTTGGGCAGCGCCACCCTCACCATCGGCATAACTGACATTAATGACAATTGCCCTCTCTTCACGGACTCACAGATCAATGTCACTGTGTTTGGGAATGCTACAGTGGGCACGCCGGTTGCAGCTGTCCAGGCCGTGGATAGAGACTTGGGAACCAATGCTCAGATCACTTACGCTTACAGCCAGAAAGTTCCACAGGCATCCAAGGATTTATTCCATCTGGACGAAACCACCGGAGTCATTAAACTTTTCAGTAAGATTGGGGGCAGTGTTCTGCAAACGCACAAGCTCACCATCCTTGCTAACGGGCCAGGCTGCATCCCTGCTGTGACCACGGCCCTGGTGACCATTATCAAAGTCATTTTCAGACCACCTGAAATTATTCCTCGTTATATAGCAAATGAGGTAGATGGTGTTGTTTACCTGAAAGAACTGGAGCCTATTAACACTCCGATTGCATTCTTCACCATAAGAGATCCAGAAGGTAAATACAAGGTGAACTGCTACCTGGACAGTGAAGGACCATTTAGGTTATCACCCTACAAACCGTACAATAATGAATATTTGCTGGAAACCACAAAACTGATGGACTATGAGCTACAGCAGTTCTATGAAATAGCTGTGGTGGCCTGGAACTCTGAGGGATTTCATGTCAAAAAAATTATTAAAGTGCAACTTTTAGATGACAATGACAATGCTCCTATTTTCCTGCAGCCCTTGCTGGAACTAACTATTGAAGAAAACAACGCACCCCATGCCTTTTTGACTAAGCTGTACGCAACGGATGCTGACAGTGAAGAGAGAGGCCAAGTTTCCTATTTCCTGGGACCTGATGCCCCCTCATATTTTTCCTTAGACAGTGTGACAGGAATTCTGACAGTTTCCACTCAGCTGGACCGAGAAGAGAAAGAAAAGTACAGGTACACAGTCAGAGCTGTTGACTCTGGGAAGCCGCCCAGAGAATCAGTAGCCACTGTGGTTCTCACCGTGCTGGATAAAAATGACAACAGCCCCAGGTTTATCAACAAGGACTTCAGCTTTTTTGTGCCAGAAAACTTTCCAGGATATGGTGAAATTGGGGTAATTAGTGTCACAGATGCCGATGCTGGACGAAATGGATGGGTTGCCCTCTCGGTGGTCAACCAGAGTGATATTTTTGTCATAGACACAGGAAAGGGCATGTTGAGAGCTAAAGTCTCTTTGGACAGAGAGCAGCAAAGCTCCTATACGTTGTGGGTCGAAGCTGTTGATGGGGGTGAGCCTGCCCTCTCTTCGACTGCAAAAATCACAATTCTCCTTCTAGATATCAATGACAACCCTCCTCTGGTTCTATTTCCTCAGTCCAACATGTCCTACCTGTTGGTACTGCCTTCTACTCTCCCCGGCTCCCCAGTTACAGAGGTCTATGCTGTTGACAAAGACACAGGCATGAACGCTGTCATAGCTTACAGCATCATAGGGAGAAGAGGTCCGAGGCCTGAGTCCTTTAGGATTGACCCTAAAACCGGCAACATTACTTTGGAAGAGGCATTGCTGCAGACAGACTATGGACTCCATCGTTTACTGGTGAAAGTGAGTGACCATGGTTATCCCGAACCTCTCCATTCCACGGTCATGGTGAACCTGTTTGTCAATGACACTGTCAGTAACGAGAGCTACATTGAGAGTCTTTTAAGAAAGGAACCAGAAATTAATATAGAGGAGAAAGAACCACAGATCTCAATAGAACCAACTCATAGGAAAGTCGAGGCTGTGTCCTGTGTGCCCACCCTAGTGGCTCTGTCTGTAATAAGCTTGGGTTCTATCACACTGGTAACAGGGATGGGCATATACATCTGTTTAAGGAGAAGGAAAAAGCATCACAGGGAAGACGAAAATTTGGAAGTACAAATTCCACTCAAAGGAAAAATTGACTTGCATATGAGAGAGAGGAAACCAATGGCTATTTCTAATATTTGATATTTCATCATGGAATAAGAGATGTTTTAGCTGACTTTGGGTAGTCTTCATCACCTTAAACAAGAGTGTGTAGATGACAGTTCCAATGAAGGACGACTAATTTATAACTTGTACTATATTGTAAGTAAGCTGTTTACAGGTTTTTAAATTCAAAATCAGAGGTTATAAAATGTGTACAGCATTTTCTAATGAAAGTGAGTGCTAACAGCTATACAACTGTTATTAAAAAAAAAAAAAAAAGCTTGGACATGATTTGCAGCTTTCAAAGAACCTGGGAATAAGGTAAGAAAATGGTACATTGCATTTTTTTTTTTTTTGTCTAAAAAGTCCTTTAACCACAAGAGGGCATCAGCTGCTCCTTTGCAGGGAACTGTTTTGAGGTATTGTACAGGACAGTTGTACAGGAAATTAATGAAAGAGTATATTTTAAATATATTGTTTTTAACATTTAAGAGATATGAAATTGAAATAAACTGAATTTCACCGCACTTCAGTGTATGATAAGAAAGAAAAGAAATGCATTTGTAAACAGAATGTTTATTACCTCACAAGTACATCATGTATAGTTTGAAAGAGAAGGCGTTACAAAGAAGCGCAATTTGTTTTTAGCAAGGGTGAAAACGTGGCCATGTGTTAAAGAGTTGACCTGCTGAAGAGTATTTTGCTTTCTGTGTACTCAGATTGCTCTCTGTTCCCTGTGCCACTGCGCTTGCTAGTATTACAGGGGAAATGTGTATATTCTCCCTTACAGACATTGTAACTGGAAATTGTGTCCAACGAAAACAGCCAGGAGCAGAGACCTGTTTCAATCCTTAGTTGCTTCGTAGGCGTTCACAACATTTTGGTGCTTTGACAACTCGTCAGTAGTATTTCACACTTGGGTTATATATTAGGTTTCTATGTGCTTGAACTCATTTATCACATGAGAAAATAAAAATCATATTAAAACGGAATTATTCTAGAAGCTAGTGTACACTACCGGTCGCTTTAGTTGGGCCCTTTATATAAAAGTTATACTTATCTTTTTGTTGTTGTTTGGGTTTGTTGGCTACCATTTCTGGCTTCCTTTCTTTGGCTTTGGACTAGGTCCAAGAGTTTATTTGTAAGCCCAGCAGCAGATTTCTTCGATAACTTAGCTTTTACTGAATCCTTTGCCATGAAGCAAGCTGGTTCCTTAGTGATTGATCTCTTTCACTTCATTGTGTTGAGCTGGGAATTTTATTTCATATGAGAGCTATAGCAAAATATCTGTGTAAACAAGGAATGTGTTAGCTTAAGCCGGATCATTCTACTTTTTTGGCCTCATGTGTCTGTACTATACCAAACGTGTTTATATGTCTGCAAATTAAAGGTATATATTTTCATAACTTCTTTCTCATTTTTACCATTTATATTTGAACATGGGCTTGGTCTTTCACTGAAGTGCCTGTTATTGGCATTTGTTTGCTTTTAAAGGTAAATGTGGGTAAAGTGTAAATATTCTGTTTGCTAAAGTTTATATTAAACTAATTCATTACTCAATTAAACATTGGGTAAATCATTGAATATGTGTGTAAATAGGGACACATACATATGATAGAGAGTATGCCTAATTGTTTGACAGGCATTCATATGAAAATTTATACCCATGCATGTGCACATGCATATTAATTTTTGGCTTAGTATCAACTATAAACATTCATTTTACTACATATTTCTGACAAATCCCTTGTTAGCTGTGTTACAATAGCTTTCAATACATTTTAAAAATACATTGCAAAAAAAAATTGAATGCAAACACCCAGGACCTTTTGAATTTGTATTAACTCATTTTTCTTGTTTTCTTCGGTCTGACAATTTGAATAAATAAAATAAGTGTAGGAGGCAGTACTGTTTGTTACAAAAAGGAAATATATTTTTATTGGAGATTCCTTTTGTATGAGAGGCACCTGAGCTTAGAAACTAAGATCATTTAACCCCCAAAACTTTTCATTCATAATTGATGTATAGCAATGGAGGAAACCATCCTCTACCAATCATTTTCATATCTTCTTTCCCTTTTTTAAAGGAAGGAACTACATATGAAATAAGTAGCACCATTAATTTAAAAAAAATCCTCCTAAGTGCAGTGATTTCACCATAAGTAACAAAACATTCTATTTATTTCTAAATTTGAAGAAAGTTCATGTGTTTGGGGGTATAGGCTTTGTCTCTAGCACGAGAAATGCCTATAACATTAATAAAAAGACGTATTTCTGAATAACTTCTTGTGCCAGGATTTCCTTTACAAAAACATCTCATTCACATTAAAAGCATTTATAACAAGGAAAGTTAAAGTAAATTAAGCTCAAAGATAAAAGCCCCTTTTTACTAACACCTTGTGCTAGAACAGTTGCCAAAATGTATGCTAATCATGTCAATGTTGTTAGTTGAGCTGGCACAAAAATAAATGTTCCATTCATTAAAAACCCTAATATCCATTTAACAGTTTGAGAACCAGTGAATCCTCTTTGCCCAATTTAATGAAGAAGAGATTGCTCTGATCTTTGCACTGCCAAAGCCATTCTTATATTACAGAGAAAATTGTTCATTAATTTGGATTGGGAAATTTAAAAGCAACATAGCCATTTCAGCTATGGGGAAAAAACAATTTGTTAGTTGAGTCTTCAGAGTAGATTCCCTGACCCTATTAAAAAGAAAAAAGTTGTCTTGGCAGTTATGCTTCTATCAATGGTGGTTAAAAAGGAAAAAAAAAAATAGATCCTTCTTTTAAAACAGTTTTAGTGGTACGAGTGTAATGAAAATAATAGCCAAATCCTTTGTGTTTTGGGTGTTCTGCATGTGTTTTATGAAAACAACGGGCATAATCTTGCTATAAAAAACATCACTGAAGCTAATATTAGGGATGGTATGAAGTTGACTTGATTCCAGTAGGTCACCTCATAGTGATTCCAATTTGTGCTCCCAGAAAATGTCTCAGTTAACAACTGTAAAAGGAGGAACTATGCAATCCTCTCCTGAGTCAAAGGAGACTCAGGTTCCAATCTCGTTGGAGAAGTGAAGATTCTGTGGGGTCCTGATCTTTGATAGACATGGAGGATGTAAGGAAAGACAGTACTGAACATAGGGTGCTTTTCAACTCAACATTGGGCAGTCTCAACTCACAGAGGCCAGAGACATAGATATCTGAGCATTTTCTTCCAAGTTAGATTTTCTCACTTCAAGAAAGCAGTCAATTGCTGCAAAATACCATTTTGCTGACTTGTGCAATCTCTGCCTAGCTATGTGCCTTCACAGTGTGAATTATAAATAAATCTTTATTAAAAGGTAGAGAAATGACAGTCATGCAAATAGACTTGAAGCAGGAAAAAAAAATTTAAAAATTGGTAATTTCTCAGAGAAAAGACCTCCTGTAATGTCTTTCCTAGTTGTCTCTACATCTGATAAGAAAAGATCATATGTATTTTTTGGATCGATATATGCATACATGCATATAGTCTATAATAATTTTCTAAATGTCAGTCATTGTACAGAATTGTTTTTAAAATGATAGCATTTTTTTTTTCTCTGATAAACCCCTAAATTGGGAATGCATTCCTTTATGGGTATAGAACAAAATTGGATGAAATTTAAGCCTTAACCCACTAATGTCAAGAAGTAAGAATACTGGGATGATTAAAAAAAAAAAAAATCAGTCATTCATTCCATTCATATTTATTTTAGTACTCTTAATTACCAGGGATTTAACTGAGAACAAGACAGAATCTTTGATCCTCAATGACTTTAGATTATGGTGCAGAAGGCCAATAAGAAAACCCATCAATCTCAAAACATTGTGTGGGATAAATGCCTACTCCCAGGATGTCAAGTGAACAGGACTTAACCCAATTTTAGAAAGTATTGGAGAAAGCTTCCCAAAGAGGCCAATTTCTAATTTGGGCCCTCTCAAAGGAGGTGATGTCTAATTGAAAAATTTAGCCAGGGGAAGTTGGCAGAGGAGAGAGAAGGGCATTCAAGGAAGAGGGAATAATGTACAAGCACACAGGCCAAAGTGAGCATGTCATGATTGAAGAATCATAATATTTGTGGCTGAAGGGATGAAGAGAATGAATAACGAGCTTGGAGCTGTAGGTGTACTGCAAATAATGAAGGGGCTCATTGTCATACTTGGAGGTGGCAATTTTATCCCAGAGAATTTGTGTTTTAAAAAGATCATTTTGGGAGTACCTGGGTGGCTCAGTTGTTTAGCGTCTGCCTTCGGCTCAGGTCATGATCCCAGGGTCCTGGGATCGAGCACCGCATCAGGCTCCCTGCTCCACGGGAAGCCTGCTTCTCCCTCTCCCACTCCCCCTGCTTGTGTTCCCTCTCTCACTATGTCTCTCTCTGTCAAATAAATAAATAAAATCTTTAAAAAAAAAAAAAAGATTTTGGCCATGTATGAAGCTTCTGTTGAAGAAGATTCTAGAGCCTCACGACAAGGTAATAGTGGTAATTCAAGGGAAAAGTTGGGCCGTAAACCAGGGAATATGAATGAGATATATTACAGTATGGAATACAGCAGGTAAATAATTTATAGCTGATAAAGCTATACACTAAAGCTATAAACTTATGATATCATTAGAAATTAAAAATCCACATGTGAGAGACCAGAAAATTCACAATTTTCATAATTGGCTTTCAAGCCTATTTTACAAATTTGAAAAGGATAGGGAACTCATTTACTAAACATTAAATGAGCAATGAAAACACTGGAGCCATAACCCCCTTTCTAATGTTGGGTTTTATGACACAGATGGAATTATAAACTAATTTACCCAGTTTATTTCATATTTATGACTGTCAATTCTATTCAATTTAACAAACATTACTGTGTGCCCATGTGGTAGCTATTCCAACATGAAGTTGCCCTCATGAAGAACATTTTATCCATTTGCAATATTTTGCTTGTTAGTTGCACTAAACATCTCCACAGGGAGAAGAGTCATACTAAAAATTTAAGAAAAAGGGCAACAAAATGTCAAATGGACAATATAAGATGCAAATACAATTTCAAGTGTTGTGTGCATATCAAGAAACTGATATGTCTGTTGCAGGCAATTCTGAACAAGATCCAGGAACTAGGGGCAGGTGCAATGGGTAGTTATAGTCAAGAAGTACATAGGTCTTGAGGTTTAACATCACTTTTGGATGAAAGAAGTCATTTAACATATCTTATGCCTCAGTTTATCTTGTGTAAATGAATAATTTACTAGTATCTAGCCCTCACTGGTGGAAGCTTCAAACCCAGGCTAAATAAACATATAACAGATGTAAAAACAGTATTGTATGCAGTCCTCGCTTCAAGAAAAGTCATTTGTCCTCTCTTCCAAAAAATTGCCCTTCTTAAGACTCATCTGCATGGAAATGATGAACTTGCTCTATCTCCTCATGAAATTTTGAAAATCAAATAAATTAATTCATGCAAAATATTTCACACAAAGGAAGTGTTCTACAAGAAGTAGCTATTAGTATTGCTTTTGGAATTAGTGTGCCATGAAATTGTCTTAGTAGTTTTTTTGTTCATTCTTCCATCAAATTCATTAAATCAACATCTTTATTACACAACAAAAATCCATAAAATTAATACTGTTTTAGATTGAAGGCCCATATGCTCAAAGCAATCTACTTATCCATTTCTTAAGCCCTTTGACTTTTTCCCCCCTTTCTTCTTACAGTTAATTCGTATGTCCTTTTTCATTTGGAAATCTCATGAGGGCCAGGACTTTGATTTAAAGTGTCAGACCACGGAACTTTAGAGATAATGTAGTCCAACCCTCTCATTTTTCAGATAGAATAAAGATAGAACAGCTAGAAAAAAACTGACAATTTAGGAGATTAGAAGAAAAAACAGGAATCATGAATGAAAAAAATATTCAAAAATCCTACTAAAAATCCAACTTTTCCTTCAAATATTTCCCTTAAAACATATACTTTAATTTTACCTTCATCAGAAAGTTAACCAAAGAGTTATAAAGACAATAGCAAAAATTAAAATTAAAAAAAAAAAAACCTCTGAGATGAAATCTCAGCTAAAAATGAGGTAATCAAAACTATTCATTTGAATTACTGAGTTTCATTTATCTTCCCTGCATGCACTGGAAGAAAAAATAGACACAATTTTAAAGATAAAGTTACTCCTCATAAAGAGAAAAATATAGAAAATTATATAATTATGTATTTTTTATTTTTATAATTTTTTAAAGATTTTATTTATTTGAGAGAGAGAGAGAGTGAGAGAGAGAGAGAGAGCATGAGTGGGGGGGCAAAGGGAGAAGCAGGCGCCCCGCTGAGCAGGGAGTCTGATGCTGGGTTCAGATCCCAGAACCCTGGGATCATGAAGTGAGCTGAAGGCAGACACTTAACAGACTGAGCCACCCAGGTGCCCCTACAATTATGTATTTGACAAATATAATAACTGTAAGAAAATAGTAAGAAAACATAAAACTTTAAGAGATTAGAGAATAGGGGAGAATAATCAAGGACCATTTTATGAACCCTACACAAATATAGAAGGAATAACCTTGATTTAAAATATGGGAATGAATATTTACTTATGCAAAATTCATGTATATATTATAGAAAATCCAAGTGTGGATACAGGGATATGACTGATCTGGAAATGAATTGGGGCACCTGGGTGACTCAGTTGATTAAGCATCAGACTCTTGATTTTGGCTCAGGTCATGATCTCAGGGATATGAGATCAAGCCCCACATTGGGCTGTGCACTGGGCATGGAGCCTGCTTGGAATTCTCTCTCTCCTTTTCCCTCTGCCCTTCCTCTCCCCTGCCCCCTGCTCACTCTCTCTAAAAAAGAAAAAGAAAAAAAAGTAAGAAAATGAAGATGACCAGGCTTACATATATAGTAAGGTAAATGAAGGTAAACCCAGAATGACTGAATATTAGAAACTCACTAAATCACAAACTTTACAACCGCAAAGGAACTTTGGATTATTGTCCTTCTCCTTATAGATTTGGGTACAATATCCTGAATCTTCAACAAAGATAAAAACTATTATCATTAACTATTTATTTACTAAACACATTTACTAAACATATTAGCGAATGCTTATTACAAGCAAAACATTGTGCTAGGCACAAGGGTAAGTCTTCTTCCACCCTCAAAAAGATTACTCCCCAGTTTGGGAAAAACTAATGTAAACCACACAAATATAGAAGTGAACATGTTGCTTCTCCCATCTACTCATCCCCTGTGCCTCTTACCTGTGTACCTCTACCAGAGAGACAAAGATAATGATAGCAGGTCAGAGTGCTTCCCAGAGATATGCAGTATATCTATAGCTATTAAGGAGAATATCAAAATTATTGGAGGAATATCATCTTTGCAGTGTATATGAATTAATAAATAGAAATTGTTTTCTGTGGGTAGAATGGGCAAATTTAAAGACTTTTATATATTTCTTTTACTCATTTTGAAAATCGGAATTCCTTATAACTCTCAAAGGAAATTTTCACTTAAAAAATTAAAGAAATAAATGAGATAGGCACTGTAAACCAGTTACTCCCTTCAGAAAGATCATAAATTTTAGGTTTCAGAATAATTAAAATGTAACTATGATATTCCACTGACTCTCCATATGTACAAGCAACCTGCCACGATGTTTCACAAATATCACTGATTTCTATTTTGTAAATATATTTTAAATCATTTCAAATTCATAATTTTGTGTTAATAAGCTTTCTTAAGGTGCTTTCTTGGCAATGTGAAGTTTTGATTTAATGGGAGTGTAAAATGTACTTTGGGAATTGTTATGTAAATCTTTCAAATAATACTATGTAACAGTATTTTTCAAAGTTATGAGATCTGGTGAAATGTATGATGAGAGGACATTTAAATGTTAATATATAAAAATTATTGCACATACATTCTGAATTCTCCATTTTATTAATGAAGAAAAAATACTCCAGAGAAGGTAACTCTAGAAAATTCATGGGAAAAAACATTGTATTTTTAAAGATGGGCAGAGGAAGAAAAATTTAAGTGAATAATAATTTTAAAATTCTAAAAAAAATTAAATTACTCAAAAGTTTTTTTCTTTTGAAAAGCATCACCCACCCTCCTCCTCACCACACGCCACCCGCCTTATTAACTTGGGAAACCAGTTTCCTTCATGTTTTTTTAGTTAAATTATAAGATCCTAAACGTTTTCAGAGTCCAAATGAATGTGGGCAATGCTAACCATAAAACAGTTGCTAAAAAACACTATTGCTTTGAGACAGCTTTCAATTTATGATCCTTTCATTTTTTGACAGTAAAAAACTCCATTTTATTTACAGAATTTTTGTAAATAGCAGTTAACATTCACTGCAAGGAGAGGAATTTCAATAACAGGTATTTCGCTTATCTTTAAAATATTTACAGTGAATCATCTAAGCATTCAAATTTAGCAAAGCCAATGATCCTGCCTATGTCTGATTTCTCCATCTAGTCCACAAAAGACTTTTTATCCTACAAAAAGCACTACAGAACATACCATTTTCCCCATCTCATTTACGAGTGTGGTTAGCAATTTAAAGTACAGATTTCTGGGAAGAATAACTGAGTATAAGTTGCCTTGTAAGATTCTTTGAAATAAAAGATTTAATACAACTCAAGTGGATCAAATTAATTTCTTTTTTGTGCTTTATGCCTGACTCAGGACACACAGTTTGAAGTGCCATGTCATACCAACATTCTCAATCAAACCGTTAGGTGGGGATTGTCAATTAGCCCAACTGGAGATAATTTCTAAAAGACCTTGGTGGTGAAGGTACATATTGGAAAAGACAGGTAAAATATCTACGAAAACTTATAAAATATCTGTCTCATTGAACCAGGAGGAATCTTCAGACATCAATGTTTTCTTCCCCTTTGAGCTTCCTCGATCGTAATCAACCATTCTGTCGGTGTTTCATAAGGGAAGCTCACTATTCTCAGAATTCCTCTATTAGCCTATCTGTAAGGAGAATAGTACCCCCAAAGGTACCATGCCTTCGTGCAAGGAATCTATGGATATGTTATGTAACACGGTAAAAGGGGGCTTGCAAATGTATTTGACATTATGGACCTTAAAACAGGGAGATAGCCAGACCTAAGGAAATAGAAAGATTCCTAAGTCACAGTCAACAAGAAAACAGGGAGGGCTTCAGTCCTATAACCATATGAAACTGAATTCACAAACAACCTGAATGAGCTTGGAAGTGGATTCATCCACAGAGCTTCCAGAAAGCCATATAACCCTGCTGACACCTTGATTTCTGCATTGCAAAGCACCAAGCAGAGGACTGATTGAGCCACTCTGTACTCAGACTTCTGACTAGAGGAATGGGAGTTAATAAATGGATGTTACTCTGAGCTGATAATTTTGTGGTAATTTGTTAAAGCAGTAATAGAAACTACTACAGTCTCCTGAAAAATACATGACAGATCCATTAAAGGCAGAGTTTAGTTGACTGATTATAACAAAATCTGGTTTTACTTTTGGGAACTTTTACAATAGATGTTTAAATTTTCCTTTACAAGAGTATTGAGTACATACCTAATTATACTTTCCTAAGTAAAGAAAAAAAAAAAAAAACAAATCTTAGAATAATCAGTATAAATATACATGGAAAATAAAATCATGTATTGCAAACCTATTGTGTTCCAGTCAGCAAAACCCTGCCAGTTAGACTCTATGTTTATTTTACTTTTACTAAGTCACAGAAATAAACAGAAAACCAGAGGTGTTTTTATTTCCACAAAGGATTTTCTCAGTTGAACAGAGCTGGAATGAACAGTGCTGAATTGTTGAATTCATCTCAGACCCAGTTTGGGATGAGATGAACTGAATGGCTGATATTTGTAATTGAGATATACTGTGGGTGGATGTGTGATGATTGCATATGTAAAAGGTTGCTCTGATTTAAAAAAAGATGCATGTTAAAATGTATCTTTCTTTTGTTATTGCAGACAAAAGAGCCTTTCTAATGGATGAGTCTCTCTAATCAATGGATCATTTGAAGTGACTTGTCATCTTTAATTCTTTGAAAACAAGCGCTTTGGGAGTTTATTTAAAAAAAATCACATTCTTATTCTACTTTTCTACCAACTTCACTTCCTATTCAAAAGCTGCTTAACTCTATACAATAAATTCACAGTAGAAGATGTAGTTCATTAGAATCATTGATTTAGTGTGCACTGACTTTTATTGGGCATTTATTATTGGCATAACCAATACATAATAGTCCAATAGGATTATATTATAGAATACATTTTGTACTGGTAGAATGATATCATTTTGCAAGTGCAGTCAAATATTTTGGATTCCTATCAGGACTCCTGTGACTGAAAAGTTAAAATGCAAAGTCACATTATTCCTCATTTGGCAAAATGACAGGTCCCTTTCTTAAATGTATACATTTCTCTTTCATTTTGTATGTCAGCCATTTTTGATGATTGTAGGGTTTTTGTTCTAAACTCTAATCTAAGAAAAAAATTGGAGACACCTGTTCAAGTGCGTTTGAAATTCAAACATTAAAATTTTTAAAAATAAAAACGTATTCCAAGAATAGAATTTTCACATAGTTAAGAAAAAAAGAATTGGGGTGGAGAGACAAGGGATCTTATGTGATCAGTTAGAACACATTTTTGTAAGAAACTGGGGTGATCACTCACAGGGCTAAATAGCTCATTTCTAAAAGTTGCCTGATTCTAAGTTATACTTCCACAAAAGGAACAGGTCTTTCCTACCATCCTCTGTCTAACCACCCACTAGGTTGTGGAACAATTTGTAGTCGGCTTATTCACTTATGAAACACATTTAGAACAGGCAGAAGCTCCAGAGCTGGAGTTCCACATGTAGATGAAAAGCCTGGCCTTTTCTTCTCTTCTGGAGGCTTGGCCATTGGGTAAACATGAGCCACATGTCCTGATGATGGTATTTCCCGCAGACCCTGAAGGAGATCAGCACCTGCAGATGTAGGTCCCAGCAGTTCCTGCTCAGGCTTGGGTTGGGAAGGGGAGGTTTTCAAACTTAGAAAACCTATGATGTTGCCATCTCTTCCCTGAAAGCTTTTTACACGGCCCTTTCACCGAACACTGACATGACCCCACTGTCCTGAATGGGGTTTGACATAACCACTGCCCAGGAAAGGGCTAGTGGCTAGCTCCAGAGCTCTTCCAGCCCTGCTAAGGTGAGATGTGTTGGTGAGAACCTTGCCACTCCATGTGTGCAGCATAGATCAGCAGTAGCAACAGCTGGTTGCTCCTGGGACATGAAGAACCTAGGCCTGCCCGGGATCTATTACACCAGAATCTGTATTTAATAAGATCCCCAGTTGATTTGCATGTACATTAAAGGTTGATAAAGATGTGTTTGGATCATTGGCTCTCGAGCTTGTCTGCATGCTGAAATAATGCAGGGAGTTAAACAAATAAACAAAAATTACAACCTGATACCTAGGTCCCACCCACCAACTTTCTGATTGAATGGGTTTGGGGTGTAGGATGGGAATCAAGATTTTTTAAAAAGCTCTCCAGGTGACCTGAAGTGAAACAAAGTTTGAGAATCACCAGGTGTGAGTCCCATTATTCCTGTAATTTGCCGTTTTTACTTGATACTCTACTATTCAGCCAATTTGGGATTTATTTCATCACTGGCATTCTCTCCAAACCTGCTATTAAAAAAGACGCATTTTCCGGGCACCTGGGTGGCTCAGTTGGTTAAGCGACTGCCTTCGGCTCAGGTCATGATCCTGGAGTCCCGGGATCGAGTCCCACATCGGGCTCCCTGCTCAGCAGGGAGTCTACTTCTCCCTCTGACCCTCCACCCTCTCATGCTGTCTCTCATTCTCTCTCACACAAATAAATAAAAATCTTTAAAAAAAAAAAAAAAAAGACACATTTTCCAACACTCCCTAAAGACTGAACCTATAAATTAGCATGAATCAGGTCTTTTTTTTGTCATCAGAATGTCATCGTCATCATCATCAAAAGCAGGCAAAGTAGCTAGAATGCTAACTAGTATGTCTGTTCATACCTTCTGGAAAGTTTGCTCTAGGACAGTTACTGGAATATAAGCCTGAGGTGCACAGCAACTTTGTTGTAGTTCTAGAACCTAAATAATGTCTTTTACCCAGAAGAGACTTATGCAAATATTTGTGGAATGAATGAAAGCAAGAATGGCAGGTGCTCCTTACACATAAATTGGAATAATTATGCACTTCAGAAGAAAACTATCATATCTTGACTTTAAAAGGCAATTTAGAGCTAAGCCTGGAAGTGCCATTCGAAGGAGGGTCTGCCCCATCATTGTACAGACCTTATGTTCTGGCTCATGCAAAAGTGAGGGAGTGGGTAACAGAAGTATCATGTATGGCCACTGGGGCAAAAAAATGTAATTATTCAGAAGGCTGTCTTTTCCAGGATCTGGAAACCCTATTTCAACTACCAATAGGAGAGGTATTCAGTAGGGAAGAAGAATAGGAGAAAAATATGGAACATCTATTTTAGGCATGAAAATCTGAGGGAGACAAAAACAGAATTACTATCAATTTTAATTGTTAGGAATGAAAGAAGTGCTGAACAAGCTCACTATTCATCCTCTCATTTTATATGACTGGGAAGAAATAGGAAAATACTGTCTAGCTCCAGAAAGTAAATAAGGACCGGCAACATTTAACAAGGTAAAAAAAAAAAAAAAAATAGGCATTTACTAATCCTGGATCTTCCAACTACCAGTATTAAAACCTTAAGGACATTTCATAAGTATCTACGAGCCCCATGTTCCCCAAGTGTACCCCACCTTATTTAAAGTATGACGCATCAAGGGCATAGAAATTTCCAAGGCCAATTTTTATATCCTCAGGGCCTAGCACTAAATATTTGGTGAAATGGACAAATAACTTAAAAAGGTGGTGGGATGGGCACCTGGGTGGCTCAGTCGTTAAGCGTCTGCCTTCGGCTCAGGTCATGATCCCAGGGTCCTGGGATCGAGCCCCACATCGGGCTCCCTGCTCAGCGAGGAGCCTGCTTCTCCCTCTCCCACTCCCCCTGCTTGTGTTCCCTCTCTCGCTGTGTCTCTCTCTGTCAAATAAATAAATAAAATCTTAAAAAAAAAAGGTGGTAGGTTTTATTCTGAGTTTCAGTTGCTTTGAATGGGGGATGGGAGGGAAACCCATGAAGACGTGAAAATTGATTCAAAATTAATTTACTAAAAACTCTCATTAAGCATCTAGGATGTGGCATGTACAGACATACTTTCCGAATGTGCTATCAGAACTCTTCTTTGGAGCTCAGAGTTTAGTTAAGGACACTGAAAATAAAACTACAATTTAATGTGATAAATATCTTAATAGGGGATGCATAAAGCCAGGAGAATCAATTGAAGCATTTGGCCTACAGTATTTTGTATGCAGCTGGTTTCAGTTTCAAAATTATTAATAATCTCAAGGCTGAGTACATTTCAGCGAGAGTCCACGTACATTGTTACAGCAGAACGAGCAGGGAAGGCAAGCTGAAAGATTTGGGGGGTTTGGCTATAGAGGCATCATCTGCTCCTTAGTTTACAAGACTTTTCTTTCTTTTTCCAGCCTCCTGCTTCCTAATTACATCCAAATGGTTCTCTCATTTGTTTTCCTGGCCCTGCCATTTGAGACATGGTGCCAGTAATATATGCCATCTTCATTTGGCTCCTTTCTCTCTGATCTGCACTGCTAACCTATTGTTTTTGTAAAAATGTTGGATTTGTCAATTCCTTCTTACACCTGTCATACTGCTTGAGGTAGATATACTGACATATTTATGATTAAAAATTAAGTCACCAGGGGCGCCTGGGTGGCTCAGTCGGTTAAGCGTCTGCCTTCAGCTCAGGTCATGATCCCAGGGTCCTGGGATCAAGCCCCGCATCGGGCCCCCTGCTCGGCCAGAGCCTGCTTCTCCCTCTCCCTCTGCTCCCCCCTCCCCAACCGCTTGTTATCTCTCTCTCTCTCTCTTTCTCTGTGTCTCAAATAAAGAAATAAAATCTTTTTAAAAAAAATTAAGTCACCAGATAGTAAAAGTGCTAAGACAACCATCTCTTTCACCCTTTACTAACCAAACCATAAATGGACACATTAAGATAACTACAGACAGATCCTGCTTTGTGAAAATACCCACAAAGAAATTCTCTTCTAATAGAATCATATTATCATATTGACAATTACAAAGCTACATAATTTCAAGGAGTTTGTGTTGCTGGAAAATTTAAACAGGTAGATTGCCAATGCAAGTCAAAACCGGGAATTATCTTCTGGAAGGCTATTGGCTAATATGTATACATTCTAAATTGTGCATTTTTTTTCCCTTTGCACTTTCACTTCTAAAAAGATAATCAAAGAAAATAGCTTCAAACTTGTGTGTGCAAGCATACTTTTTGCAGAGTTTAATAGTCATGGAAAAACCCTATATTTACATGAATCTATAATTGGTTAGATTATGACATAAACATAGTAAAGACAATAATTGTCTGAATTGTCACAAATGCCATTGCAATTTTTTGTCTCCCTGTATTATCTCTAAAATTACTAGAGTCATCTTGTTTTTCCCACATATGAATTTATGATGCTCCTGACAAAGGCTCCCCATTCATTTGGACACGGTTCCTTAACCTGGTACATGTATAACTGAAATATGGGTAGACAATAGAAAAGAAAGTGGGACAGGCCAGTAGGGGACACATTATCAAGCAATTTGCATTCATTCACAGGACAGTAGTCATAAAATGAATACATACTTTGTGATCCAGGAATATGGGAATGAGTTTCACTTAGCACTGCTGGTAGCTATTTTGATTTCTCTGTGGTAAAAGCCTGTGTGAGGATCAGGCTAACACAGAAGCGAAAAGAGGGAGAGGGAGGGGAGGAAGGAAAGGGAGAGAAAGACAGGAGAGGGAAACAGAACAGAGAACTGATGGCATCTTTTAAATCCTCCCATCCATCTGTGCTTGAAACCAGCCACTCTGGAGACTTTCCATTGTGTGAACAATAAACCCACTCTGCTGATTTTAGTCCTCCAAACTATTTTGAATTGTCACCCTGGTAATTATATTTTTTAAAGCCTTGACTAATACTTTATTGGGACAACTGGTTGTAGTTCTTTAAACAAATCAGGATATCTGTGTTTCTGCATTTTGCACATGCTGGTCCCTCTGCTTACATGCCTTTCCTCTCTTACCCATCTGAAAAACATCTGCAATCCATTAAGTCTTAGCTCAAGTACCATTTCTTCTGAAAAGCCTGCTCCCAAGGGCTTATTTTCTTCTGCTTTCAGGGCATTTCACACAGACCAATACCATAGCAATGCACTGAAAACTCTTGTGGATTATAACTATTCTTCTGCATGATTTTCTTATCACCAAAATATAAGTTTCTCAATGGAAAGAGATTTATAAAGAAAAAGAGAAAATATTGGAAATTTTTTTCCAAGTCAGATCAGAGGTCTATCATTCGGTATTTGTTTTTTAAGCACAATCTAGTTTCTCACAATGGGTGAGATTTTACTCTTTCACTATTTTGTTTTGTTTTTTTTTTTTAGATTTTTGCTTGAGTAAATTTACATTACTTAGGAGGAATAGTCTGTCTCTAACATGTTCAGTGTCTTTATGTTTGCTCAGAAATTCATGAGGCCAAACTGTTCTCATTAGCTTCCCCTTTTCCCAGAAATTTCTGGGTCATCTAAATTATTAATAACTTCAGATGCTGCGGCATCTGCTATCAATGTAGGCCATGGAAATATAGGATATTAAGTAAAAAATAAGTTGAAAATATCCATGGAATAATGAATATGAGAAGATAACTGATTCACCTTATTTTATCATTGCAAAATATAGGATCCTGAGTCAGAAGCCCTTGATTCAAGATCAACTTTTGCCAGCTATAGTTATGTTTGTGATGTTGACCAAATCAGCTTTCAGAGTATCAGTTTCTTATTCAGAAAATGTAGATAATACTACGAGGCTGAAATAATACTAAAAGAAAAGCAGGCAGGTGAAAATAATTTGTATATTCTAAAATGCTAGATTTGATTTAGCAGCAAAGAAGTCACTGTGGCCTTGACAAGAGGAGTTTCTTTTTTTTTTTTTTTTAAAGATTTTATTTATTTGACAGAGAGAGAGATAGCAAGAGCAGGAACACAAGCAAGGGGAGTGGGAGAGGGAGAAGCAGGCTTCCCGTGGAGCAGGGAGCCCAATGCGGGGCTCAATCCCAGGACCCTGGGATCATGACCCGAGCCGGAGGCAGACGCTTAATGACTGAGCCACCCAGGTGCCCTGACAAGAGGAGTTTCAATGCATGGTGCGGGTGAAGGCAAAATGGCAGTAGAATTTAGAGTCATCAGAAAGTAGGGGCAGACAATTCCCTTCAAGAAATGTGGCTTTGAGAGAGAGGGGAAATATAGGGCAAAGCTGAAGCAGTATATGGTTGAAGGAGGTTTTCTTTCCCCCTGCGGAAAACACTGGATACAGTGGAATTAATATGAAGGGAGATTCAGAAGGAGACAATAGAGAAGAATCAGTAGCTCAAGTCGAAGATAATTCAGGAGAGTGTTATCAAAAGAAGAGGTGGAGGACAAAGATGGGTGAAATTGTAGAATGGCTGAAATTATAAGTTGGTTGAAGGAACTTAAAGAAGTAATTACCTATTCTCTCTGTGAAGTACAAAGAAGTAGAAAGATGAAAGCATCTGTTGAAAATTAAGGGGAGACGGGAGAGTTAGAAATTTGTGGAGAGTGGAGGATATTTGAAATAACTGCTTTTGGAAAAGGAAAAGGAGCTAATCATGGAAAGGACAGCAATGGATGCTTTAAACATGAGTTGGCGTGGTTTTGTGATCTTCTAAATCACTCTTCATGTACACAGATCCCAGCATGGAGAAAGGGGACCTATGAATCTCAACCAAGACAGATTTTGCGAGACAGGAGTGATGAAAAGAAAATGGAGCAGAGGAGATGAAGATACTAGAAGATACCAGGGTGGTTGAAGTAGACATAACACTAAAACTTAAGATATACATAAAACAATTCTGAAGAGATTGCTGCAGTGGAGAAAGCAGAGGACCCCAAAGGTTAAGAATACATAATAAGGCGGAGGCATTGAGTTATTTAAATTAAAAGAGTGGGTTAGAAGGTTGTGGTCAGACAAAACAATGTATTTCTTATTTTAGAAGTGGAGCAGTTCTGGCCAAATGCATGGTCCAAAGTGTGCCCAAGGGGGCAGAAGCTTACACTGTGTGGGTAAGGGTGTCACTGGATAGAAGGCAATGAAATACTATAGTAGTGCCTGGATCAACTACCTGGATTATAAAGTAACCCAGAGAGTGTCAGGACTTAAGGAAGTAGGGATGACTATGAGGAATATGCTGTACCTTCAATGAATAAGTGGGAAGACGCTGAACTTTGGGGTTGGCAGTGACCAAGAAAAGTATAGCAGAATATAAACGTATCCTTCTAAAACACTATTTGTGGCATGAAACAAAAAGCTTTTGTTTTTCCCACTGTTCCTTAGCACTTATTAATTTACTCACTGTGCCCAGATGAAAAATCACAGGTCTTATGACTTCTCTGATGAACCCTAAATTATTTTTTAATTAAAAATTTAAAAAAACCACCTTTTATCAACTCTAAGTATCAAAACACTAGTTTAACTCCAAATCCCCTTTCATTCATCTTCTCATTCTCAAGCTTTCTATACCCTTACATTGAATGGCCATTTAAAATCACACAACTGGTTTTATCTAAATTATTTGAAAATTCTCACTTTTGTTATCACAGTTTGAAAAGTGATGTCAATTATATCTCATTAGATCAGTGTCCACTTTAAAATTCCATTATATAAATGCCCTGAATTTTTGTGTTTTTTAAAAAGATTTATTTATTTATTTTAGAGGGAGAGAAAGAGAAAGAGCATGTAAGTGGAGGGAGGGGCAAAGAGAGAGAGACAAGCAGACTCCCCGCTGAGTGGGGAGCCTGATGCAGAACTCAATCCCAGGACCCCAATATCATGACCTGAGCCAAAATCAAGAGTTGATGCTCAACTGACTGAGCCACCCAGGCACCCCAATGCCCTGAATTTTGGGGCATGTCCATGAGAGGAGTGTCCACAGGAGATTTGGGTGATGAGAGTTATTCCCAGGGTCAGAGAGTAAAGAGGACGCATGGCATTTCTTGACCCTAGGCCACATGAAGTATGGGGAAATAGAGAATTAAGGGCTTTAGGGAAGTAGCACCATGTGGAAAAAGCCATATTTCTGCTTAGTTCAGAAATGAAGGAAAAACTTAAAGAAGAGTATGAAGATGTTAACTGAGTGTGATAGAACACTGATCTGAGACATAAATTGTAGAATCTTTTTTCTGCTACCCCTGATCACTGAAATTCAGAGTGTAAGAGCCAGGATCACCACGCATAGCAGTGAGTAGCTGGATTCAAGCCAGGGAGAAAAGACTAACATTTTCCATTTCTAGGAACAAAAGCCTAGGATTCAGATGTGAGGAAGAAAGTCCACATGTACTGGCCACGGGCATTCTTCCCTGAAATCTCTGACCTAGAAAACTCAGGATTTGTAAAGAAAGGAGAAAAATTGGGGGGGGGGGGGGAAGCTAATGTGTTAGAAGTAATCTGTGTGTGCAGCAGAGGACAGGTGGGTGGGAGAGGGTGGGTGAGTCGTGCTGGAAAGACTGCCTTCATCTCCCAGTCTGGAATCCACCTTCAAGTTTGGAGTCCAAGAGTAGGGATAACCTGTGCTTCCGTATCTGAGTTCAGATGAGGCAGAAACAAAAAACCTGGTGCTGGAGATGAGAAATCTCATTAAGGAAATGTGTAGCATTTGAAGGCTTCTGATGTCTAGCAATCACTCATGCTGTCTGGAATTTGAAAGCTCTCCTTGTCTCCAAATAACGTATACAAGGTCACTGAGAGAAAGCTATTGGGCCTGCCATGAAATGGTTTTCCCAGTTCAGCCTGGACCATCCCCACTGGAAATTTTATGAAGATATAGCTCATGTATTAGTGGGTCATTAGCAGCAGAAAGCAAAATGGAAATGGAATAATATACTTTAATTTCATTCAGCTCACCATTCTTATGCCCAAGCATAAGACCTCAGCTCTATTTTATATCCTGAAGAATCTAGAGAGTCCTATGTCCACAATGACCCTCTAGCAACAGGTGTGCCTAGCAGGACTTACAATTTAATTAACCTCATTATGGGAGGGTAAGGAGAAAACCTGAGAAGTACATTTAATCTTAACATGATTCAATTACAAACCCATATTAAACAGAAATAACAAAGTTGACTGAATTTACTTTGAATTGGAAAGATTGTTTTCCATTACTGAGTAGAATGAGGTTTAAAATAAAAGTTAAATTGAGTTATAGAAAAATAGTTACATTTTTACACATGTGAACATATAAACAGTAAAATATGTACCTGCTACAAACACAATAGAGTTTGGGTCAGGCAAGTTAAAAAACTATGAGACAGATGGAGTAGGAAACTGGCTCAAAAGAAAGGACAATATGAATTGAAAAGATGACTGAAGAGGCATGCATCTACAATATAGACCACGAAAATATAAAATGGCGGGTTTAAGATGAACAAAATTACTCCTGATAGTCCCATAGAGAATAGGAGGTGGGAATTTGGGAGAAGAAGATACTCGAGACACTTAGGGTTTACTTGTAGATTAAGTTACACAAAGGATCGAAGTCTGTGAATATTTTTACTCCAGTCCTGAAAGGTACTGATTATGGTTTGGCTGAATTCAAGAGCTTAAGCAAGAGGACCAAGACTCAAGACCATGGGTATTTCTTTTAAAGCTCCATGGAGGATCCCAAAATTGATAGTAAAGGCCATATCTCATGAATTCTAATAGGCAAAATTTTGTACATGTATCATTTCTAAAATAGAGAAGGATTTTACACTTGGAATTGGCACTGTTTTTGCAATCTTGGCACTACATGTTATAATCAATGATACCTAAGTTTCAATAAAATACAAGATGTATTACACAGATTTTCAATGAAGAAACCACAGTTTCATATCTTATTCCCTCTTGATTGGAATGCAAAAGTGATTAAATCTTGGCTCTTGTACTCAAATCATCTATAATCTAGTATGAAGACAACTAAATAGAATATGTTTGTGAAAGACTATCTGTGGCTTGGAGTGCAGCTCTAAGTCAGAGTTAATTGACTCAGGCACAAGACCTTGACAGCACTGAAATCTTACTTCTAATAAGTGGAATAATATATAGCTCAATCCTAACTTTTTTTTATTATGAGCACTATATTTTACCTAAAATACTCTAGAATTTAGAGACTTTTTAAAAGTTAGCAAAAAATGACAAAATAATGTTATATATTTATAAATTTCATATTACAAATTCTCATATGAATGTGTAATGATATAATGTAATTTAATAATTACTTTTAAATTTTATCACTTGAATTATGATCTTTTTATCATTATTTTAAAAATCCAGAATTTTGACTGTTTTCAAAAGATTGGGTTTCTTTCTTCTTAACAGAAAAAAAAGCACTTAGAATTTGCAGAAACCCTCATCAGGTAATGTTAGGTGACTTTCTATAACGGTCTTTTAAAAATTTAGGACTTTTGATAACTCGGGTAAATTGTTTTGCATTTAGAGGTTTTTCTTCAATTAGAAAAACTAAGCTAATGTTTAATACCTTTAAATTAAAAATTTTAAAAACTCACTGTCCTTCAGTTTTTATATTAATTTTGTAAGTCTTTTATTTGTAGGTCTGGCAATTTTAACAGTTATTTTTGAAAAGTGATTGGTCCCATTTACGAACTTAGAAGAAAGACATTAAATCTTCTTTTTAAATTATGTTATGTTAATCACCATACGTTACATCATTAGTTTTTGATGTAGTGTTCCATGATTCATTGTTTGCGTATCAACACCCAGTGTTCCGTGCAGTACGTGCCCTCTTTAAATCTTAATACAATATGAGATAGTTTTCTTTTATCATGTTAAAAAAGTAATCTCACACTACCAATCTAATTTCTTTTGAAGAATGAATTTTGAGTATTAGCAAATATGTTTCAGCACCATATTTTTTTCCCAAATTTTTACTTAAATTCTAGTTAGTTAACATATAGTGCAATGTTGGCTTCAGGAGTAGAATTTAGTGATTCATCACTTACATATAACACTCAGTGCTCATCACAAGTGCCCTCAATACCTATCACCCATTTAGCCCATCCCCCACCCACCTCCCCTCCAGCAACCCTCAGTTTGTTCTCTATAGTTAATAGTCTCTTACGATTTGCTTCTCTCTTTTTTTCCTCTTCCCTATGTCCATCTGTTTTGTTTCTTAAATTCCACATATGAGTGAAATCATGGTATTTGTCTTTCTCTGACTGACTTATTTTGCTTAGCATAATACACTCTAGCTCCATTCACATCGTTGCAAATGGCAAGATTTCATTCTTTTTGATGGGCGAGTAATATTCTATACACACACACGTGTATATATATATATACCATTTCTTTTTTATCCATTCATCAGTTGATGGGCATTTGGGTTCTTTCCATAATTTGGCTATTGTTGATAATGCTGCTATAAACATTGGGGTACATGTGTCCCTTCCATCAGTATTTTTGTATCCTTTGGGTAAATACCTAGTAATACAATTGCTGGGTCATGGGATAGTTCTATGTTTACCTTTTTGAGTAACCTCCAACTGTTTTCCAGAGTGGCTGAACCAGTTTGCATTCTCACCAACAGTGAAAGAGGGTTCCACTTTCTCCACATCCTGACCAACATCTGTTGCTTTCTGTGCTGTTAATTTTAGCCATTCTGACAGGTATGAGGTGGTACCTCATATTTTTTTAAAACACTATTGATACTCATTTCTGATTTTTCTTGAATATGGTGTTGAATTATTTTGAGGCATATTAATTAGGATTCTGCACTTACATTCATAAATGAAATCAAACACAACGGAAATTGATTTCTTCTTTTATTTATTTATTTTTTTGGTTTTTCTTCATTCATTGCATTCTTTAACAACCTTCACAATTCAGGGACAAACTAAAATTGCAAAATGAAACATTTCCATGTGTTTCATCCTTTGGAACAGTTAGGCAGCATTGAGCTTAGAAAGGATTGAGTGGAGGGGCGCCTGGTGGCTCAGTCAGTTAAGTGTCTGACTCTTGATTGTGGCTCAGGTCATGATCTCAGGGTCGTGAGATGGAGCCCCGCATCAGGCTCTGCACGCAGTGAGGAGTCTGCTTGAGATTCTTTCCTCTGCCTCTGCCCCTGCTCTCTCTCTCAAATAAATAAATAAATCTTAAAAAAAAAAAAAGAATGAACAGATTGAGTGGAAGCATCTCACACTGCCATTTGAGTGGCAGTCTCAGGAATGTTTGGCAAAGTCAGCCATCTAGGAGTCCTGGCAGCCATGTGTCTACCAGAAACGGGTTTGCCTTAGTATCCCACCAGCTAAGTCATGGTCCTATAGCAGCCTGTGTGAGGTACAGCCTGGGCACAAACATGGTAACGGATTTCAAAGTACAGCACCTAGAACCCTTGTTCAATTTCATCCTCTGTAGCAGCAGAATACCAGGTGCGTTCTCATGACAACCATAATGACCACTTTTAAAAAGTACACCTCGTCTGTGAAATAGATTAAAAATATCTTCTTCCCTAGTTTGTTTTCAGGAACAAACAGTGCATGACTACAGAAAAAAAAAAAAAAATGCCTGACACAGAATAAGTGCTATAAAAGGGTCTTAAAATTAAATTAAATTGAAATGTGCAAACTGTTCCTAAGAATACTCCCTAGATATTCTATTTACAAGTGCAATGTCTTCTTTGTTCACATGGAGAACAGAACTCACAGTGTTTTCTGTTTATAAGTTTAAATCTATTTTGAAGGAAGGCAGCGTCTCCAAATCTCTAGAGACCTGGTTGCCACATACGTTTTATCAGTAGGATGTTTTTTGTAGGATAGGCTTTCTGTTGCTCGTGTTTTCTAGAGGAAATCTATGCTTGTTCAGTATTACAGCAATGTGGGAAGTAGGCTGTGTTCTGTGAAAGATTGATGTGATTCTCTAACAGAATTTTTCTCAGATCTCTGGTGTGGATTAAAAGAGAATGTTATACAGAAGACACATGCGCACACACACACTCCTCACACACAGGAAGATGCCCAGCAGTAGCTTCCATTCGAGCCAGGAAGAGAGGCAGGACAGATTCACATTTATGGAGTGTCCTGATGCCTCTGTGCCACAAATAGGCCCCAGTTGTGAGTCTCTTGACGGACCTGGAGTTTGCCCTTAGCACCACCACCGTCTGTTCAGGACCTGTTACTCTCTGTGTAACTGAATTAGAATATACTAAAGTAATTGTGCATTTCTTTATATGCCTCTTAAATAGCATATAGTGCACACTACCTACAATCATTTGAGTTTGTCTTTTCATGAGCATTAGTATTTCTTTCACAAAAGATCACTTGAAATGTGTCTATAATTGCATCAATTAAATAAATGACATGAAGTCTAGATTAAAATAATGCTCTTTCTTGCCTTTTTATTCATCAAAATAAATCATTTTTCTAATTTTACATGAAATAGAACTGGTGACTTTTTATTAAACTATTATTATACTGATGGTTAATATTTAATAACACCACTTTAGAAATTTGGCTTTGAATTATTTTAATGTCAGTCACCCTTCCTCTTCAAGGTAGCTGGTCATTTACTTTAGTCTTTAATAGGAGCACATGCCACCGGACTTAGGAAAAGAGAAAGGAGGCTGAAGTTTTAAATAATAAATACAATCTAAGGCAAGTGCTTACCTGGCATTTTCAATATAAAAATTTGAGCTTATTGAGGCACCCGGGTGGCTCAGTCGGTTAAGCATCTGCCTTCGGCTCAGGTCGTGGTCCCAGGGCCCTGGGATCGAGCCCCGCATCGGGCTCCCTGCTTGTGGGGAGACTGCTTCTCCCTCTCCTCCCCACTCATGCTCTATCTCTCAAATAAATAAATACATAAAATCTTTTAAAAAATTGAACTTATTTTCCTAAAAAGAGAAAAATGAAAAATTTTCAAAAAGCCAGTAATTTCTATTCAAAGTAAGAAATCATTTAGTTCTATCTTCAGTTGTGTTATAAGCTCACAGTAAAATAACTGGGCTTTTTTCTAATATTTTGATGATTTAGAATATTTATTCTCTGAAACATTTTTTTAAATCCTTCACAATTGGGTTTACCCATAACAGATAGAGAGCAAGAATTTTGGAATATTATCTCCCAGTACTTACATCTTGTGCTCTTCTAGCAGGTACATGGAACTGCACTCGGCAGATCATTTATAACAACCTATCTTCTATCTCTTTAAATAATTTTTGATATTTTGCTCTTTGGACAGTTTCACTTTTATAATAATTTCCGAAATTGGCATTTCAGTTTTATTCCTTCCTATTTGGTATTTCTTAATCCTTAGAATTGCTTAAAGAAATTCCAAGTCAACTTCAGAACAAACACATACTAGATTTTTTCCAGCTTTATTGAGATATAATTGACTTATTGTGTAAGCTAAAGGTGTACAATGTGACGATTTGATATGTGCACATATTGTGAAATGATTACCACAATAAGATTAGTTAACACATCCATCCCCTCACATAATTACCTTTGTGTGTGTGTGTGTGTGTGTGTGTGTGTGTGTGTGTGTGGTGGGAATATTTAAGACTTACTTTTACTTATTAATTTTGGAATATATAATACAGTATTGTTAACTATAGTCATCATACTGTACATTAGATTCCCAGAACTAATTCATCTTATAACTGGAATTTTAAACACTTAGGCCAACATCTCCCTATATCCCCCAACCCATAGCCCCTTTCAACCACCAATCTACAATCTATTTCTACAAGGTGGGCTCTTTAAGATTCCATGTATAAATGGTATTATACAGTATTTGACTTTCTCTGTCTGACATAGTTCACCTTACATAATGCCCTCAAGGTCCATATATGTTGAAGCAAAGACAAGATTTCCATCTTTTTATGACTAACTATTTCATTGTATATTACACGCACACACATACATACACACACCACACTTTCTTTATCCTTTCATCCATTGATGGACACTCAAATTATTTCCATGTTTGACTATTGTGAATAATGCTGCAATAAATATGGTGATGCAGATTCTCTAGTCAAGATAAGTAATCTCATTTCCTGTAGATGTATGCCCAGAAGTGGGATTGTTAAGAACAGATGGTAGTTCTATATTTAACTTTCTAAGGAACATCAATATTGTTTTCATGGTGGTAGCACTAATTTACATTCCCACCATCAGTGCACCAGCATTCCTTTTTCATCACCTCCTTGCCAACATTTGTTACCTCTTGTCTTTGACAACAGCCATTCTGACAGATGTGAGGGGATAGCTCACTGTGGTTTGGATTTGTTTTTCTCCCATAGTTAGTGATGTCGAGCATCTTTTCAGGTACCTGTTGGGCATTTGTATGCCTTCTTTGGAAAAATGTCTGATCAGATCCTCTGCCCATTTTTTAATTGGATTATTTGGGTTTTTTTGCTATTGAGTTTTATGAGTTCCTTATCATATTTTGGATATCATAATATATGATATGGACATCATATCCATATCAACTCCTTGTCATATTTATGGTTTGGCAATACTTTCTCCCATTCATTTGGTTGCCTTTTCATTCTGTTGATAATATCCTTTGTGGTGAGGAAGGCTTTTAGTTCTATGTAGTCCCACTTGTTTATTTTCTACTTTGTTTGTGCTTTTGGTGTCATTTAAAAATTTTTGTTGCTAAGACTGTTAAGGAATTTTTCCCTATTTTTTTTCCTAGGAGTTTTATAGTTTTAGGACTTACATTTATATCTTTAATTCATTTCAATTTTTGTGAGTGGTATGACAGGGGTTCAGTTTCATTCTTATGTGAATATCCAATTATCTCACCACGCTTTACTGAAGAAACTATCCTGTTCTCACTGAGTATTCTTGGCTTTGTCAAATGTTAGTTGACCATATATGAGAGGATTTCTTTCTGAGTTCTGGATTCTGTTCTATTCATCTATGTGTCTGTTTGCCTTACTAATGCCAGTGCCATACTGTTTTGATTACTGTTGCTTTGTAATATATTTTGAAACAGGAAGTGTCATGTGCCCAGCTTTGTTCTTCATTCTCAGGATTGCTTTAGCTATTTGGAATCCTTGTGGTTACATAAAATTTTAGGATCTTTTCTATCTCTATAAACCTTGCCATTAAAATTTTGATAGGGATTGTGTTGAATTTATAGATGACTTTGGGTAGTAGAGAAATTTCAGAAATAGTCATTCTTCCAATCCATGAACATGGAGTACCTTTTATTTTAATTGTGTATTCTTCAATTTCTTTCATCAATGTCTTACTCTTTTTAGTATGAATCTTTTACCTCCTTGGTTCAATTTATTCCTAAGTCTTTTATTGATTTTGATGCTATTGGGAATAGCACTGTTTTATTTTTCTTTCAGATAGTTTGTTGTTGGTGTATAGAAATGTAAGTGATTTTTCTATCTTGATTGCATCTTGCAACTTCCCCGAACTCATTTATTAGTTCTGAGAGTTTCTTGGTAGAGTCCTTAGGTGGAATTATATATATTTTGATCGAAGATATCTTAGAAACATAATCATTGCTCTACGTTTACAATTCTGATACATGCTTCATTTCCTAACTGAGAGGAGGTGAGATAGCTTGTTCAACACGAATAAGAGAAAGAGCTCCACAAAGTTCTGTAGTTTACAGCACATCTAAATAGATTGGAATTCTTCTCTAGCACAATATGCTGGATGGACAATGCTCTATTTAAGATCAGAAGAGAATCCCTCCTAAAGTGATTATTACATATCTTCCCTAAAGATATGTAATACCTTTAAAGCCCTATTACATATCTTCTTCCCTTGTTACCATATTTTACTGTACAATAGATTGCATATTTGCCAGTGTATTTATAAAATACTTTGCCAAAATACAGGAAATATTATTAAATGGATATCTCTTATGTCAACTCTACACAAATAGGGAAGATAAAGTATTTTTGTGAGCAATACTTTATATATTATAGGTATTAAATAATATACATGCCATACATAATTTTTTTATGATCTAACTGGAAATAGGAAGAACTTGAAGAACAAAAAATACAAGACACCTTATGAAAGTCTTGACAGACTTCTGCATTAATGTAGCTTCTGAATATAATCACCTGCATAACCTTCCAACCAAAGTGTCTACACATATATAGAAAAATGATCAAAGTAACTCCAAAAACTAAATGTAAAGGAAAACCTAATGTCAAAATATGGGATGCTTAGCCAATAAACACAAGGCAGATAGAACTGAATTGAAAGCAAATAATGAAGGAATCTGTATCATTGAAAAACCAGTTTGGGGCACCTGAAAGGGAGGCTATCTAAAATTTATTAGAAAGATACTGTATAGTTCTATAATGTTTATCACTGAACTCAAGCAACCAAGGTTTATCCTACTGAAGAAAATGGGCAGCTATTCCTCTATCCCCAAATGCTGACTTCTCTTCCACTATCAAATGAGTTTAGTCAGAGTACCACTCCCTCACAGCCAACATCCCACCATCTTTTTACTTTTTTTCATAAAGAAAAATCCCAAGAAAATCAATATACTCAGTTCTCGTTTCGTCCCTTGCACCATCTGGGAAGCCCCGCTCATTCCATATCTAACATCTTTGCATGACCTGACACTTGTTGGACACATCCTCCTTTTGGAAATTTCTTTCCTGATTCCTACGACAGCATGCTTTCAGATGTATTACTAACTTCCTGATCACTTCTTATTAACCAACACTAACCATTGTTTTTTTTTTTTTCTGATAGGCTGCATGTTAAATTTTGAAGAAAACGAAACTAAGGTTAAACAGCTATCTTAATATTTAGCACCATGCTTTTAGGTGACTCAGTGTCAAACACCATCTCCTTAAACATTACGTTCTTCCTCCTTCATTGTACGATATATTCATTAACTATTTCTTTCAACCACATGATGTAGGGACAAGAGACTGAATTTTTAAAAGAAAGCAAATAAGTAAGAAAGATAATGAAGAAACTATCCTGAGATGGATAACAAACATGAGAAAATGAGGTATGAGATAAGCAAAACCCAAAAGGTTAAAAAAAGACTGACTGAGAATGAAGAGAAATACTGGGGAAGGAACTGTTGTGCTGACACGAGTTAAAAATAAAGAGCAGTGATGAGATGGTATGAGTGCTCCATTTAGAAGGAGCAGAGAATGGGAAAGCCCTAAGGCCTTATGGCCCAAGGCAACTGACCTGAATGTATCTGTGGAAATAAGGTGAGGTGATATGGGAAGAGAATGCCGTAAGATTAAAAATGGAATGGAGTGGTTAGACAAACAAGATACACGCAAGTCATGGTAAGACTTTAGTTCTTACGACAAACATGGTGAGAAGCAATAGGAAGTATTTAAGCAAAGGATTAATGAATGTGATGTCATTAACTATGCTAGAACAGAGAACTTACAGAACATTTGGGGTGTTGAAGATGACAGACATGTGTTTTGAATATGTTGAAATCAGGATGCCTTTTAGACAACTAAGTAGACAAGATAAATATATGGTCAGCTTTGAATCTTAAGGAAGAAGTCAGGATTGTATATAAATCTTGGAGTTATGCATTTTTTTTTTTTTATTCATTTGAGACACAGAGAAACAGAGAGAGGGAGAGAGAGTGCACGAACAGGGGGAGAGGCAGAGGGAGAGGGAGAAGCAGGCTCTCCGCCGAGCAAGGAGCCGGACGTGGGGCTCGATCCCAGCACCCTGAGATCACGACCTGAGCCGAAGGCAGACGCTTAACCATCTGAGCCACCCAGGTGCCCCATGGAGTTATGCATTTAAACAATTATTAGGTCCATGGAAAATAAATGAACTTATTTTTTAAAAATGTAGATACAAAAGAGAAATCTAAGACCAGAACCCTTGGGGTTCACCAATACATCAAGGCCTAAAAGAGAAATAGGAGCTGGCAAAGAAAACCAATATGGATGGTGTGTCCCCTGAAGTGGAAGAAAAACCATAAATGAGTGGAAAAATGGTATTCTGATAACCAAGTGTTAATGGTATTTCAAGACTAAATGAGTAAACAATTTTGTTAAAAGTTGCTGAGATGTTGACCACTGGATTAGCAAACTGAAATATTTTGGGCCATGAGAAGAAGAGCTTAAGTGGAGTGGTAAAGAGGAAAACTTAATTGGAATGAATTAAAACGATAATGGGTATATGAGCAAACACAACCTTTAAAAACTCTGTTTATTGCTGGTTCTCCAGAAACTGCACTCCAATGACAGAAAAAAAAATTAAGGGAAAAACACTGAAAGAGAGAATTTGAGAGGAAGTAACAGATACAAAATTTTAGATACAGAAAAAAATTGAAAAAGTGGCAAGTGAATGAGCAGATTTGGGAAAACTGAAAATTCAGCTGACCATGGGGAAAAAATCAAACAGTGCATTACCGAATAGTACCAGGTTGTTTTTGAAAGTGGTTGAACAGGTTGGAATGAGTACAGAGATATAATATATAAGAGGCAAATAGATCCCTAAATTTCCTCTCCCTCTTTGCTCAGATGGAGGACTACTACTTCAACACAGAAGACTAGAAGAGTACTTTCCAGTAGGTGCACGAGAGGGCTTAAGAAATATGGAATATGCCACACTAAGAACAGAGGCGCTGCACTGAAATCAGGGAGATTAAGTAAAAAGTACATTCTGATTGTTAATATCCCAAGCTCCTTTTCCCCACTTGACACCCAGAGCACCAGAATGAGGCTTAATATTATCATGGTGGTGTAGACTAGGACGGTAGCAGCACAGGAAATAAAAAGTCATGCGCAAGATGTAGTACGAGAAAGAAATCAAGAAGGATTCCACAGGTTTGGGTCTAAACACAAAGTCTAAAGGTGCCATTGGCTGGGGCACCTGGGTGGCTCACTCATTAAGCATCTGCCTTTGACTCAGGTTATGATCTCAGGGTCCTGGGATCGAGCCCCACATCGGGCTCTCTGCTCAGCAGGAAGCCTGCTTCTCCCTCTCCCACTCCCCCGGCTGTGTTCCCTCTCTTGCTGTGTCTCTCTCTGTCAAATAAATAAATAAAAATCTTTAAAATAAATAAAGTTGCCATTGGCTGAGACAGGGAAGAGCACGGAGGAAGATAAAGGTCTGGGAGGTGTGTGGAATAAGGAGTTGAGCACTGGAAATGAAGTTTCAGATATTGAATTGGCAGCTGGAACAGACAGCTCCAGAGTTTAAGACAAACACTAAGCTAGAGATACACATGGATTTCATTAGTATATGGAGACTATTAAATGCCATGAGACTGGTTGTGATTACCTAGGAATACCATATATATAGAGTTCCACGGATGGAATCTAGAATGCCAATACAGAGATCTCAGGTGGAAGAAGGAACTACAAAGAACCCAGAGGAGGCAATAGGAGATGGGATTGAGGATAGAAAATAAGGGGTGCATTTTTACTGCTCTTGAGTCTTTCTTTCTTCCTTTCTTTCCTTTTCTCTTTCCTCTTTCTGTCTCCTTCCTTCCTTCCTCCCTTCCTTCTTTCCCTCCTTCCTTCCTTCCTTCCTTCCTTCCTTCCTTCCTTCCTCTCTCTCTCTCTCTCTCTCTCAGAAATAAGAGGCCAGAGTTAGGCTAAAAATGAGGACTACAGAGGTGGTGTTGTTGGGAGAAGAGATGACATGTGATAGTCCTATAATGGAATTTATTAATGAAATTATTAAAATATAACTCCCATACCATAAAAGTCTACTATTTTAAGTATACAATTCAACCACTTTCTAGTATGTTAGCAGAATTTTGCAATCAGCCTCATAATCAATTTTAGAACATTATCATCACCTCACAAAGAAACCCAAGCCCATTTTACCCCCTCCCTCCTCCAGCCCACTATTTTACATGGGATTGTTTTCTTACTCTCATGTTCATACTGTTCACTGCTAGTGTAAGAGTATAATTGATTTTGCATATTGATTTGTGAGCTTGCAATGTGGTTGAACTCATTTGTTAGTTCTAAACTGTAAGAAAAATTTAAAAGTTAGTTTACAGGGAAATAAAGTAGGACTGCTGGTCTCTACTGAACACTCAAAGAAGATTTTAGAGTGTTGCATTTAGAGATAAAAGGTAAAATGTTTTACTCCATTTGAGTTCAGTTGCCTGTGTAGGAAGTATTATAAAACTGTGCTAAATTTTTTGACAGTTGGATGAAGTGAACAATGAAAACTATGAAAAAAATGTCTGAAGTCTATTTGAAGAACCTCACAATATCAAAACCACAAAGAATTTTTTAAAACCGCTTTTCTCTCAAAACTACTTGAGCAACTTTCTGTGAATGGTAATTCAAGCTCAAATAGAATAATCATTTTCCTTTTATGTCTGTACTATCCTTGAGAATAAAACCCAAACATTCATCACTAATTGTCAACATCTTAGAAAGTGCTTACCTGTCAGCAGGCATTCTATAAATGTATATTTAATGAATAATGAATGAATGAATTGTTAGTTTGTCAGGATAAATTAAGTAAAATTGTACTTGAACGCACTTACTGCTTGAATGATATAATTAGGTATTATTCATTTAAATTCATTCATTTAAATAGTTGAGCACTGGTTCTCAACACCCTCTGAACAATGGAGGTGACTGAGGAGATATTTTAAAATGCCAGTGTACAAGCCCTTCCCCTAGAGTTTTCGATGCAAATTATCTGGGTGGGACCTATGTTCTTGAGGGCCACCCAACATTAGCTTCTGCCAAATCCAATGACTTCCATTAAAGTTTAATTAATGTTGACATTAAAAACTATTTTTATCTCAGATAGTCATCATATTTAGCTATGTACAAGTATACAACTTATTCTACAAGAATGAAATCTGTATGATGGACACAACATACTGCCTGACATACATACTAGGCAATTGATACATTTTACTTACCTAGACCCTTCCCTTCCTGCTTGCTGTGCTTTAATAATCTGCATTTAAATGTTCTAATCACGGTAAAAGTGTTTTATGTGCTAATTATAAATATACCATCCTAGGATATGGCTTTTCTTCATGTGCCTTTCTTTCAAAATGCTATATAGTAACATAAGGATCTCACTCCCAAATAAGTGTTAGCTTTTGGGGAATGAAGATTCCTTTGAGAATGTGAAGAAGCCATGAACTCCAGAAAATTTTGTTTCTCGTTTCTGAGGTCCATCCCATTTATAAATCCCCACAAAATCCATGGACCCTGATTAAGGAATTCTACACTGGAAGAAATGATTAGATAATTATAGAGGCAATAAGACCATCTTCTAAATTCTCAACATGTTGCATAAATAGTAAATAAATTTCTATAGTGATATTAAATTTGAATTGTAAAAAGATACTTTGTAATTTTATTATTGTTCTTGGCAAAATTCTCACCAAGGCACTCAGGATTAGATTATTATTATTCTCATTGAAGAAGACGGGACCAGCAGAAAATGTCTGGGTCATGCCCAGAGGAATCCAGATGTCCCTAATTGCTGTCTCCCTCCTGTAAAAATCTCTAAAATACTGCCTTTGGAATCTAAAATGCAACAGGAACAGTAAAAGCCACCATCTATCAGGTTATTCAGAAAAAACTCCATAAAATTTGGAAAATATCTGATGTTAGTAGGTTCCTTTTGTGAATTATTGGCTAATCACTAAACTGGAAATGACATAAATATTTTTCATACTAGTCCTACTACTTCTAGTTTTAGTAGAATCCTCTTTGATTACCACACTAAATGACTATTTCTTGGCTTGCCTTTAAATCTTTTCTATTCTTGCTGGATCTAATTTAAGTTAAAAACCCATGGGCTATATAAAACCTTAAAATGGTACTGACATTTCTATAATCGCACAGCACAGGGAAGTAGCGATTACCTTCTTTTACGGAATTAGATCAAAAAGTAGCAATACCTCTTCCTTCATTCATACTATGTTATTACATTTTTCCTCCTGTTGGACCACTATTTGTAATTTTTATATCACTTTGACAGCCCTGTCAGAATTCCCTTTGAGGAAAGGGAGGACAGATTAGAGAGTAAGAGAAACAAGTAACAAGATGACTTCTCATTTCTCCTCGTCTTTCCTAGACTAGTTTCACTATAAAATTTTGACAAATTCAAAATGACAGGGAAAACTCTTGTGAAGTGAATCCACCAGTCACATGGTATACCAGTATTTTGCTATGTCCCAGAATATGATGACCCTCAAGGACTAGAGCATGCATCTGTTTATGTATATCCAATTCCCTTCTGCTGGCTATAATAATGTATAATAATTCATATGTTAATCTCATTATTACAGGTTTTTATTTCATTTACCAAACCTAGTGGAGGAGATAAATTTGCTGCACATACAGAAGTTGTAATTCCCCAGATTAGGTTTAATTACTATGTAATTTTCAAAAAAAATTTTTTCTTTCCTGATTTAACCCAGATGAACACTGTCTATAAATATGAGCAGTGCCCTATTGTACAGCTCTGGGAATGCAAGCTATAACAAATGAGGAAAGACCTATGGTAGATAACATACACCAAACAGGATCCCATAGATAGGTTATAAAATTGTGAAATGTTTTTTCTTAATCTTTCAAAATAAATCTTAACCTCTCAACCATATTAAAATATCATTCTCTGTCACATATATCCAAGTGAAATGTGTTGCCACAGATAAATGGATGAGCAGATGCTTTTATATTTTTATGTTTCACATGGAAAGTATTATATTTTTTGTAACCAGAAATCCAACTGTTTCTTATAGAATATATCATGAAACATCATTAATGTGCAAAAAGGGGAAAAAAAGATATCCTAAATAATTTCAGTTTCAATAGAACAATGCTAGAAAGAATATAGGTTATTAATGTTTTTTTTTTTTTTTTTTAAATAAGACCTATTGCAACTAAATCACATCCATTTTAACAAAAGTTTGTTGAATGTTTACTACATGACAACCACTTTTCACTTAAGACATAAGCCTAGGGAAGGTGTGTTATTCTTAAGGTCAGCCATTTGGTAGGTAGAATAAAAAGGAGAAACATTAATATGGCCATTTCTCCCACTGTAGCTGCAGCCAGGATCCTTTATTGTTGCTAATGCTACTTATTTAAAAAGAAGTTAAGTACTCAAATCCCCAACTCTATGCCTATGTTAGTGAGATATACAACAAACTACCATTTTTATGCCTCATATCCTATGTCTTAATTATGTCATGTATAAAATGGAGATAATTCCTTTCCATACTTCAATGACTTAAAAGGGATTTCATAAAGATAAAGACTGGAACAGCTTGTTAAAAAAGAAAAGGCATTAAAAGATAATATATTTTTGTCACCATGCTATTAAAAGAAATTCCTGTGATATTAAGGACTTACTTTTCAGTAATGATAGACTAAAATTGGATAAAGTATTCTGCTGGAAAAATATTTTTAAGTTCTCAAATGTTTAAGATAATTTAAAAAACATCATAAATTAAGAACTGATAAGAATTGATAAGGAGAAAGACACTGGCCCAGAGAAGTAAGACAAGAAATTAGAGCCCTCCATTGAAGAGATGGGCAACTGAGAAACTGAGATGCTGAGAGATAAGTTAATGGACTAGGGCACTCAGGGGTACAGAGGTGTAATCAAAGGACTCTTTAAAAGGTCCTTGATGAATGTCCTTGCTTTGGCTGAACTAACAAGGGGCTCAAATTTAGGCATAAATCTGAGCAAGAACTGACAGACTACCACTAAGACTTCAACTCAGCTTCCAACTAACTCAATATGTGAAACTGATTGCTGTGATTCTGGATGGTTACTTTCTATGGCTGACCAGCAGAAACAACTGTAAATCCTTCTTAGAAGAATAATATCATGCCAGGCATACAAATACTTCTATGAACAATACTGCAAATTCAATGTCTAATACACTATTAAAATAATCTGAAATTCGAGTAAATGAAACAAATTAACAAAACCCAGAGAAACAAAAGAAAATAGAAACAGACCTATAGGCACTACAGATACTGGAGTTATTAGCAAAAGACTTAAAAAAAAAAAACCTGTAAACCTATTGCAAACAATATAATTGAAAAATTTCATCAAATATAATAATCTGGTCTTACAAATGGAACATTTAGTTTACTTACTTTTGATACTGTTACTTAAGTGTACCATTTTATTAAGTGATTTCTCTTTGCTTTACCTATGCTTTTTTCTCACCTTCCTTGCATCTTTCAAGAATGACTGTGTGTATTTTGTTTTATTTTTCTTTTTATTAAATAGCTTGAAAATTAAATGTTCCCTAAGTATTATAATACACCTCTCTGTCTATAATAATTTAAGTAGACACAATATTCTTTCAATTTTTGTTTTTTCTGAATATATATATATATATATATATATATATATACACACACACACACAAATTTACTTGAAAGTGAATTTTAAAGAATATTTCTAAGTTGGAAGGAAAGAAAAAATGGAACAACAACATTCACACAATCACTTCCAAAAGAAGCAAGACAGCACAGATGAAGCAAAGACAAAACACTTCATAAATTGGGAGATTTAAACTGAAACAAGTGAGAAACAATATTAAATATAAATCATCTAAATGCTTCATTTATAAGATTGTCAATTAGATAAAAAATAAAACGTCAATTACATTCTATTTATAAGAGACATATTTAAACATAATTATTCAGGATGGAAAGCAAAGAATAGAAAGATATATTCCATGGAAAATGTAATAAAAATAACATGTTGTTGTTAATTTCAAAGTAGACTATAAAGCAAAACTATCACTAGAGATAAAGAAGGACAGTTCATTGTTATAAAAGGTTCAATTCAGCAATCAGATGTAACAATTTAAAATTTAGAATGATGTAGCTTCAAAGTATATAACCATTGACAAACCTACCAGGAATATATCTATATATGATCCTGGTGGGAAATTCTAACATACTTATTCTCAATGACTGGTAGTATGTATGCACAAACATACACATAAGATATAGCCAATGGTGCTGGTAAATGTGTAATAACTGGCTCTCAAGAATAAGAGCCCTGGTTAATTACTATTTTTGTGGCATTAGTTCTCCCACCATGGCAGATTTCAAGCTCCCCACATCTGTCATTAACCACAAGGTCGGAAAAGATAGGCACATTAGGCTCAGGAAAGTTGGCTTGAGCTTTCCAAACCACTTGATACATTATACTGAACAAAAGAGATTAGTACATTGATCTTATAAGAATGTGCATGTAGGCCATTTCCCCTACTATTAATTACAATATACCTTTTTGTACATAGATAACACTTACATGACTTTCCTATTCTTGGCAATTAAGGGAAGAGATGGAAATCATACAAAGTATTTCTATGATCACAATTAAGCTAGAAACAAATGAGAAAAGATTATGAGGAAATCTAAAGGTGTGTGGAAACTTTAACTCATTGATTAAAGAAGAAGTCATGATTTAATTTTTTTAAAAGTACTTTGGTGGGGCGCCTGGGTGGCTCAGTCAGTTAAGCGTCTGCCTTCAGCTCAGGTCATGATCCCAGAATCCTGGGATCAAGCCCCACATCAGACTCCTCGCTCTGCAGGGACCCCGCTTCTCCATCTACTCCCTGCTTGTACTCTCTTACTGTCTCTCCTTCTCTCTCTCTCTCGAATAAATAAATAAAATCATAAAAAAAAAAAGTACTTTGGGGAGGGTATGTGCTATGGTGAGCCCTGTGAATTGTGTAAGACTGATGAATCACAGACCTGTACCTCTGAAACAAATAATACATTCTATGTTAAGAAAAAAAAAAAAAGAAGAAGATAGTAGGAAGGGAAAAAATGAAGTGGGGGGAATCAGAGGGGGAGGCGAACCATGAGAGACTATGGACTCTGAGAAACAAACTGAGGGTTCTAGAGGGGAGGGGGTGGGGGGATGGGTTAGTCTGGTGATGGGTATTAAAGAGGACAGGTATTGAATGGAGCACTGGGTGTTATATGCAAACAATGAAACATGGAACACTACATCAAAAACTAATGATGTAATGTATGGTGATTAACATAATAAAATAAAATTTAAAAAAAAGTACTTTAAATGCATGTTAATGAAAACAGCACATATTAAAACTTGTGGGGTATGCTCTTCCTCTGCGGGACTTCACTGCCCTCCTAATGTCTCTTGACCATGAGTTTCCTCTCCTCTATGTCATCATCCATGTACTGGCCATGGGGACCACTATAAAAATGTAAGTTTGAGGAGGAGGAGCAAGATGGCAGAGGAGTAGAGATCTAAATTTCGTCTGTTCCCAGGAATTCAGCTAGATAGCTATCACACCATTCTGAACACCTATGAACTCAACAGGAGATCGAAGAAAAGAATAGCAACAACTCTCTGAACAGAAAAGCGACCACTTTCTGGAAGGTAGGACATGCGGAGAAGTGAATCCAAGGCGATATTTGGGAAGATAGACCGCGGTGGGGGGGGGGAGCCTCCATCAGCCGCTACCGGCAAGTGATAGAGCAGCAGAGCACAAAATCAGAACTTGTAGAAGTCTGCTCCGCTGAGGGACGTCACTCCAGTGGCTAAGCAGGAGAGTGGAACCCTCGCTGGAACAGTGTGGTCTCAGGACCCTCGGGGTCACAGAAAGACTGGGGTTGCCTGAGTGCGGCAGAACTCCCAGGTATCAGAGTGGGGAAGCCAGCTGCAAAGACTGAGCCGAGGAGTGGGCTCTCAGCTCGGGGTTGCCATAAACCGTGATCCGCGGCACAGTCAGGCCACTGCTCCTCCAGCAGGGTCCCAACAAGCGGCAGATCCGGGGAGACTCCCCTTCCTCCCCCGGGAGGAGGAGCACATGAGCCCGCCTCAGGAATCTGGGTAGTGTGCCAGAGAAAGAAATGCTCAGTCACAGGACATGTGAGCATGGAGTGCAGCCGGAGACCAAGGAGACAGGAGTAATTGACGGCTTTTCTCTGGGGTCTCACTGAGGAGTGGGGCCCCGAGTTCTCGGCTCCTTCGGGGCAGAGATTGGGAGGCCACCATTTTCACTCTTGTCATCCAAAGCTGTACGGAAAGCTTGCAGGGAACAAAAGCTACCGAGGGCAAACACAAGCAGATGACTTAGCCCAGCCCCCAGCAAGGGCAGGGCAATTCCGCTTGGAGCAAACACATTTGAGAACCACTGCAACAAGCCCCTCCCCCAGAAGATCAGCAAGAACAGCCAACCAAGACCAAGTTTACTGATCAATGAGAACGGCAGAACTCCAGCACTAGGGGAATACAGCACATAGAATTCATGGCTTTTTTCCCCATGACTCTTTCGTCTTTCAAAGTTAATTTTTTAAATTTTCTTTTCTTTTTCTATTTTTTTTTGAATTTTTCTTTTTCCCTTTTTCAACCAACATCTTATCAATACCTTTTTAAAAAATCTTTTTTATTTTTCATTTTTAGGGTCATAGTCTATCCCTTCACTGTAGTTAACCTTATTTTTGGTATATATATAGGTTGTTCTCTCTTTAAAATTTTGGGATACAGTTTCTTCTAACCAAAAATACCCTAAATCTCTAGTGTATGGCTTTGTTCTAGTCTCCTGACTGATCCCATTCTCTCCCCCACCTTTTTTTTTTAATTTCTCTTCTTTCTTTTTTCAACCAACTTCTTATTTTATCAATTCCTTTTATAAAATCTTTTATAATTTTCATCTTTACAGTCATATTCCATCCCTTCATAGTATCAACCCTTATTTTTGTTCATATATAAGTTTTTCTTTCTTTAAAATTTTGGGAGGCAGTTTCTTCTAACGGACCAAAATACACCCAAAATCTAGGGTGTCGCACTGATCTATTCACCAGCCTGATCATATCTGATCATATCCTTTTTGTCTTTTTTTCTTTCTTTCTTTCTTTCCCTTTCTTTTCCCCCAGTTTCAGGGCTCTTCTGATTTGTTTAGTGTATATTTTTCTGGGGTTGTTGTTACCTTGTTAGCATTTTGTTGTCACATTCATCTATTCTCCTCTAGACAAAATGACAAGACAGAAAAACTCACCTCAAAAAAAGAACAAGAGGCAGTACTGACTGTCAGGGACCTAATCAATACGGACATTAGTAAGATGTCGTAACTAGAGTTCAGAATGACGATTATAAAGATACTAGCTGGGCTTGAAAAAAGCATGGAAGATACTAGAGAAACCCTTTCTGGAGAAATAAAAGAACTAAAATCTAACCAAGTCAAAAATAAAAAGGCTATTAATGAGGTGCAGTCAAAAATGGAGGCTCTAACTGCTAGGGTAAATGAGGCAGAAGAAAGAATCAGTGATATAGAAGACCAAATGATGGAGAATAAAGAAGCTGAGAAAAAGAGAGATAAACAACTACTGGATCACGAGGGCAGAATTCGAGAGATAAGTGATACCATAAGATGAAACAATATTAGAATAATTGGGATCCCAGAAGAAGAAGAAAGAGAGAGAGGGGCAGAAGGTATACTGGAGGAAATTATAGCAGAGAACTTCCCTAATTTGGGGAAGGAAACAGGCATCAAAATCGAGGAGGCACAGAGAACCCCCCTCAAAATCAATAAAAATAGGTCAACACCCCGACATCTAATAGTCAAACTCACAAGTCTCAGAGACAAAGAGAAAATCCTGAAAGCAGCTCAGGACAAGAGGTCTGTAACCTACACTGGTAGAAACATTAGATTGGCAACAGACCTATCCACAGAGACCTGGCAGGCCAGAAAGGACTGGCATGATATATTCAGACCCTAAACGAGAAAAATATGCAGCCAAGAATACTATATCCAGCTAGGCTGTCATTGAAAATAGAAGAAGAGATAAAAAGCTTCCAGGACAAACAAAAACTAAAAGGATTTGCAAACACCAAATCAGCCCTACAAGAAATATTGAAAGGGGTCCTCTAAGCAAAGAGAGAGCCTAAAAGTAACATACACCAGAAAGGAACAGAGTCAATATTCAGTAACAGTCACCTTACAGGCAATACAATGGCACTAAATTCAAATCTTTCAATAGTTACCCAGAATGTAAATGGGCTAAATGCCCCAATCAAAAGACACAGTGTATCAGATTGGATAAAAAAAAACAAGACCCATCGATATGCTGCCTGCAAGAGACTCATTTTAGATGCAAAGACACCTCCAGATTGAAAGGGAGGGGGTGGAAAACCATTTACCATGCTAATGGACATCAGAAGAAAGCTGGGGTGGCAATCCTTATATCAGACAAATTAGATTTTAAACCAAAGACTATAATAAGAGATGAGGAAGGACAATATATCCTACTTAAAGGTCTATCCAACAAGAAGATCTAACAATTGTAAATATCTATGCCCCAAACATGGGAGCAACCAATTATATAAGCCAATTAATAACAAAAGCAAAGAAACACATCAACAACAATACAATAATAGTAGGGGACTTTAATACCCCTCCTCACTGAAATGGACAGATCATCTAAGTACAAGATCAACAAGGAAATAAAGACTAAATGACACACTGGACCAGATGGACTTCACAGATATATTCAGAACATTCCATCCCAAAGCAACGGAATACACATTCTTCTCTAGTGCCCATGGAACATTCTCCAGAATAGATCACATCCTAGGTCACATATCAGGTCTCAACCAGTACCAAAAGACTGAGATCATTCCCTGTATATTGTCGGACCACAATGCTTTGAAACTAGAACTCAATCACAAGAGGAAAGTCGGAAAGAACTCAAATACATGGAGGCTAAAGAGCATCCTACTAAAGAATGAATGGGTCAATCAGGAAATTAAAGAAGAATTAAAAAAATTCATGGAAACTAATGAAAATGAACACACAACTGTTCAAAATCTTTGGGATTCAGCAAAGGCAGTTCTAAGAGGAAAGTATATAACAATACAAGCCTTTCCCAAGAAACAAGAAAGGTCTCAAGTACACAACCTAACCCTATACCTAAAGGAGCTGGAGAAAGAACAGCAAATAAAGCCTAAACCCAGCTGGAGAAGAGAAATAATAAAGATCAGAGCAGAAATCAATGAAACAAACCAAAAGAACAGTAGAACAGATCAATGAAACTAGGAGCTGGTTCTTTGAAAGAATTAATAAGATTGATAAACCCCTTGCCAGACATATCAAAAAGAAAAGAGAAATGACCCAAATAGATAAAATCATGAATGAAAGAGGAGAGATCACAACCAACACCAAAGAAATAAAACAATTATAAGGACATATTATGAGCAAATATATATGCCAGCCAATTAGATACTCTGGAACAAATGGGTACATTCCTAGAAATGTATCAACTACCAAAACTGAACCAGGAAGAAATAGAAAACCTGAACAGACCCATAACCACTAAGGAAATTGAAGCAGTAATAAAAAAATCTCCCAACAAACGAGAGCCCAGGGCCAGATGGCTTCCCAGGGGAATTCTACCAAACATTTAAAGAAGAATTAACACCTATTCTTCTGAAACTGTACCAAAAAATAGAAATGGAAGGAAAACTTCCAAATTCATTTTATGAGGTCAGCATTACCTTGATCCCAAAATCAGACAAAGACCCCATCAAAAAGGAGAATTACAGACCAATATCCCTGATGAACATGGATGCAAAAGTTCTCACCAAAATACTAGCCAATAGGATCCAACAGTACCTTAAAAGGATTATTCATCACGACCAAGTGGGATTTATTCCTGGGCTGCAAGTTTGGTTCAACATCCACAAATCAATCAATGTGATACAGTACATTCATGAAAGAAAGAACAAGAACCATATGATCCTCTCAAGAGATGCAGAAAAAGCATTTGACAAAGTACAGCATCTTTCTTGATTAAAACTCTTCAGAGTGTAGGGATAGAGGGTATATACCTCAGTATCATAAAAGCCATCTATGAAAAACCCACAGCAAATATCATTCTCAATGGGGAAAAACTGAGAGCTCTCCCCCTAAGGTCAGGAACATGGCGTGGATGTCCACTATCACCACTGCTATTCAACATAGTACTAGAAGTCCTAGCCACAGCAATCAGAGAACAAAAAGAAATAAAAGGCATCCGAATTGGCAAAGAAGAAGTCAAACTCTCACTCTTTGCAGATGATATGATACTTTATGTGGAAAACCCAAAAGACTCCACCCCAAAATTGCTAGAACTCATACAGGAATTCAGTAAAGTGGCAGGATATAAAATCAATGCACAGAAATCAGTCGCATTTCTATACACCAAGAACAAGACAGAAGAAAGAGAAATTAAGGAGTTGATCCCATTTACAATTGCACCCAAAACCATAAGATACCTAGGAATAAATCTAACCAAAGAGGCAAAGAATCTGTACTCAGAAAACTATAAAATACTCATGAAAGAAATTGAGGAAGACACAAAAAATGGAAAAACATTCCACACTCATGGATTGGAAGAACAAATATTGTGAAGCTATCAGTGCTACCTAGAGCAATCTACACATTTAATGCAATTCCTATGAAAATACCATCAACTTTTTTCAAAGAAGTAGAACAAATAATCCTAAAATTTGTATGGAACAAGAAAAGACCCCAAATAGCCAGAGGAATGTTGAAAAAGAAAAGCAAAGCTGGTGGCATCACAATTCCGGACTTCAAGCTCCATTACAAAGCTGTCATCATCAAGACAGTATGGTACTGGCACAAAAACAGACACATAGATCAACGGAACAGAATAGAGAGCCCAGAAATGGACCCTCAACTCTGTGGTCAACTAATCTTCGACAAAGCAGGAAAGAATGTCCAATGGAAAAAGGACAGTCTCTTCAACAAATGATGTTGGGAAAATTGGACAGCCACATGCAGAAGAATGAAACTGGCCCATTTCCTTACACCACGCACAAAAATAGACTCAAAATGGATGAAAGACCTAAATGTGAGACAGGAGTCCATCAAAATTCTAGAGGAGAACACAGGCAGCAACCTCTTCCACCTTAGCCACGGCAACTTGTTCCTAGAAACATCACCAAAGGCAAGGGAAGCAATGGCAAAATTGAACTATTGGGACTTCATCAAGATAAAAAGCTTTTGCACAGCATAGGAAACAGTCAACAAAACCAAAAGACAACCAACAGAATGGGAGAAGATATTTGCAAATGACATTTCAGATAAAAGGCTAGTATCCAAAATCTATAAAGAACTTACCAAACTCAACACCCAAAGAACAAATAATCCAATCAAGAAATGGGCAGAAGACATGAACAGACATTTTTCCAAAGAAGACATCCAAATGGCCAACAGACACAGGAAAAAGTGCTCAACATTGCTCAGCATCAGGGAAATCCAAATCAAAACCTCAATGAAATACCACCTCACACCAGTCAGAATGGCTAAAATTAACAAGTCAGGAAACGAGAGATGTTGGCGGGGATGCGGAGAAAGGGGAACCCTCCTACACTGTTGGTGGGAATGCAAGGTGGTGCAGCCACTCTGGAAAACAGTATGGAGGTTCCTCAAAAAGTTGAAAATAGAGCTACTGTATGACCCAGCAATTGCACTACTGCATATTTACCCCAAAGATACAAATGTAGTGATCCGAAGGGGTACGTGCACCCCAGTGTTTATAGCAGTAATGTCCACAATAGCCAAACTGTGGAAAGAGCCAAGATGTCCATCGACAGATGAATGGTTAAAGAATATATATAGTGGTATATATATGCAATGGAATATTATGCAGCCATAAAAAGGAATGAAATCTTGCCATTTGCAATGACGTGGATAGAACTGGAGGGTATTATGCTAAGCGAAATAAGTCAATCAGAGAAAGACATGTATCATATGATCTCACTGATATGAGGAATTCTTAATCTCAGGAAACAAACTGAGGGTTGCTGGAGTGGTGGGGGGTGGGAGGGATGGGGCGGCTGGGTGATAGACATTGGGGAGGGTATGTGCTATGGTGAGCCCTGTGAATTGTGTAAGACTGATGAATCACAGACCTGTACCTCTGAAACAAATAATACATTCTATGTTAAAAAAAAAAAAAAAAGAAGATAGTAGGAAGGGAAAACTGAAGGGGTGGAAATCGGTGGGGGAGATGAACCATGAGAGACTGTGGACTCTGAGAAACAAACTGAGGGTTCTAGAGGGGAGGGGGGTGGGGAGATGGGTTAGCCTGGTGATGGGTATCAGTGAATCATGGAACACTACATCAAAAATAAATAAATAAATAAATAGGAAAAAAAACTTGTGGGGTACAACTTAAATCAGAGGGAAATATATACCATTAAATGTATATATTAAAAATGAGAATGTTGATAATAAGCCAAGTGTGCATAAGAAGTCAATATACGAAAGACATACTAAATTAAAGATTATAATAAATAAATAAAAAGGTAAAACAGGGAACTGATAAAATAGGGGGAAAAAACAAAATAAAGGAAGAGCAACAAAACCAAAGTAAAAGCACTAACAAGTTGGGGGTAAAACTGATCAAGGAGAAAAATGGATAAGTGATTTGAAGCTCACAAAGGAGGATTTGATAGATTATATTATTTTATAAAATTTCACACTCTTTTTTGTTCCACTGGTAAAACATTTCACCATGAAAATTGCTTTGGCCAATGAAGTATTAGTGAAAATGACATGTGCCACTTCTGAGTAAAAGTTTTCATCCAGGGGGTATACCTACCAGGTTCTCCTTTCCATTTGGCATGAGACAAGCAATGTTCATAATGAGGCTTCTTCATCAGCTTAGGTACCAGAGTGTAGAACCTGTGGAGAAGAGTCACAGCCAACTCAAGATGACCAAGCACCATGTATGACAAATACACTTTTGTTACTGTAAATCATTATATTTTCTTTTTCTGTTTTTCTTCTTTCCCTTTTTTTCTTTATTCATCATGCTTATTTTTCCTTTCTTTTATTAAACAGCATAATTTACAATAAACTAACAGGTATGAAGTTTATCCAGATGGAAAATATTCAGAGAAATGCTAATTAGAATCATGAGATACTACTAAGCCCTCACCCCACTGTATACATTTTTTTTTTTTTTAAATGACTATATGGAAGAATCTCACAATATTAAGCCAGACCAAAAAATAATATATACTAAATGATTATAGTCATGTAAAATACAAAAAGGAAGCAGGAAAAACTGAAGTAGAGTGTTAATGGTTACATGCTTCTTTAAATAAAATAAAATAAATAAATAAATAAATAAATGATAAAAGCAAGGAAGTGATGATAGATCCTGAGGTCTACCCATTTCTAGTTCCGCTCAAAGTCCATGAACCTAAATTGAAAAACCCAGGTTGAAGAATCTTGGAGGAAATTACTAGATTATTATAAGGCAGTAAGTCCATCTTCTAAAAACAAATTCTCAGCATGTTGCATAAATAGAAAGGCTAAAGAAATTTCAACAGTAATAATGAATTTCAATTGTAAAAAGATACAGCAATTAGGACTTTGTAATTTTGTTACTGTCCCTGGCAATGTTCTTACCTAGGCAGTCAGGGTTAGATATTACTCTCACTAAAAAGGAGAGGATAGATAAAAATGTTTGGGTCATGCCCAGGGCAATCCAGATGGCCCTAATTGCTGTCTCTTTTTCACAATGTCTCTAAATATGGTCTTGGGAATCTGAAATGCATCACACTAATCACTAAACTAGAAATAATACAAATGTAATGCCTGACACATAGTAGGTGATCAATACCTTTTATTTTTTTAGATCCTCTTCCTCCTGTTTGCTACATTTTTATAGCATGCAGTACCTGGTATTATATAAGAAGTTAAAACTGAGTGTTCTAAGGTGAGGCTCTTTTTCACTCTCCTTTCTTTTAATAACTCATGATAGTATCATAATGATTACACTTCCAGAAAAATGTTAGTTAACTTTTGGGGGATATAGATCCCTTTAAGAACAAGAAGTCATGGCCTCTCTCCTTCCAGATAATTTTGTAAGACATTAATGGTAATAAAAGTCAATATGGTGTTTAGTTTTGAGAGTAGTGATTAGGAGATGACATGACATGGGTTCTGTGGTACTGCCCCCACGAAAGAAAGAAAGAAAGAAAGAAAGAAAGGAAAGAAAGGAAAGGAAAGGAAAGGAAAGGAAAGGAAAGGAAAGGAAAGGAAGGAAGGAAGGAAGGAAGGAAGGAAGGAAGGAAGGAAGGAAGGAAGGAAAGAAAGAAAGAAAGAAAGAAAGAAAGAAAGAAAGAAAGAAAGAAAGAAAGAAAAAGAAAAATGAAAAAATAAACTAAAAATGAGAGGAAAAAATTAAAATTAAAAATCCTATTTCTCAAGGTATAAAGATGAGGAGAATTTCTATTACTTCCTACCTATTAAGAAAAGAGTATAAAAATATGAGTTACCTGGGAGACCACAGAGACAAATAGCATGGCCTGTACTTCTATGAGTCATCAGACCCCAGGAAACCCCAAAATAGGCCACATATCTTTGGCTTGTTTATACTTACAGACTTTCTCTTAAGCACAGACCTATAATTAACTTCCCCCTAGCATCCGACTGTGGGAGACCATAGCTGGGCTTGTGGAGATGAAATCTCAAATAAAATATGAAAATAGTGTGTTTGTAAGCATTCTATAACTAGAATATATAGCTCTACAATGGCAAAAACTTGGGATCTGTACATTGGGTTTAAGCAACGTGGGTTACCATAGTGCCTCAATTCCTACTAAAAAGTACTGTCAGTGAGGAACTTCCTTCAAACTATTCCTGAATCTGCATCCATAGTTCAGACCAAACTTTTGGAGTATCTGCAAGAGGAAAAAGGGAGGGACCAGGTTGTGCATCCATCAAGGATCCTGACACTCATGTGTTTCATATGGAAACATTTGGACTATTGTAATGTTAATTTATAAATTTAGTAAAAGTTGCCTTGGATGAGTCCAAGTGACCTCACCAATCCTTAAAACTGGACCACTTTGTGATCTATCTTACCTTATTCAGACTTAGAAATCTTCAAACAATTATGAAAAAAAAAAAAACAGAAAAGACTGACTCATTAAAATAAATAAACAAGCAAATAAATAATAAAAGTAAAAATATCAACATCAATAATGAAAATAAAAAACCACATATATGAAAAAGAGCATAAACAATTATGTAAAAGTTTATGAATTTACGTTGAACACTTGAAATATAAACTATTTTAGTTTAGCAAAAGACAGCATAGAACTAAACAAAACCTAAAAAGTGAAAAAATATTTTAAATACTTATGACAAAGTCCTTATGTTACTAATACAGAAAAAGATCTATATACTAAAGAGAAAGAAACACGATTCAGATGGTCACAGGCAAACAGATAGTATTTTGCTTCATTTTCTTTTTTTTTTTTAAGATTTTATTTATTTATTTGACAGAGAGAGACACAGCGAGAGAGGGAACACAAGCAGGGGGAGTGGGAGAGGGAGAAGCAGGCTTCCCGCGGGACAGGGAGCCCGATGCGGGGCTCGATCCCAGGACCTGGAATCATGACCTGAGCCGAAGGCAGACGCTTAACGACTGAGCCACCCAGGCACCCCTTTGCTTCATTTTCTTATCAGGCTTATTGTATTTAACCTTTTAACTCTTTGGAGATATTCTCAGTGGGACTAAAACAAAAGATCTGTTTGGTATTATGCTAATCTGAGCAAATATTCTTTTGAAACTCTCAATGCTATCAATAATGAAATAGTGTGAGGTGTTAAGCCATGAGGCAGAAAGCACTTCTTGTTAGATTAAACAGTGTTAGAATAAAAAGACCTAGATTGAAATTATGTCTTCACATCTATTGGCTGTGTTATCCTGGGAAAATAACTTTATATTTTTGAGCTTCACTTTCTCTCCAAGTGGAAATGATGCATTTCAAATGATGAAAAATGTACCATTATTGTCTGTACCACTCAGAAAATACTGCTATTTTACTTGTAAGATGCCATCAAATATAAGATCCATGGTTATTTCAGAGATGATAAAAATTTTAAATTGTAAAATCAATAAAATATCATAATATAAATGAGGCATGGATACAAAATGAGGCAATACATGCTAAAATGGTTTATAAATTAAATCAATAGGATATTAATTCTATATCCACAATCTAGCATTTCAATATATACTACAATAAGCTGTTCCCTAGTTTGCTTCCTATACAGACATCATGTCTCTCCAAAGAAATCATAAATCATTTTAGAGCACATAATTTTTGGTACTGCCATAACGCCTAGCATAAATTTGCAGAAACAAGGTACAATCTGTTCACTTTTAGATTTTGTCGGAAAAAGTCAAAATGACTGATATTTTCCTAAAACTTACTATTTGAATATCTTGTATAAATAAGAAACTCGAAAAGCTGCTACCCAATTAGACATTCAACTGAGGCATTATGAAGGAACAGTCAATACGTTACACTGCTAATATGTATTTCTTACATTTGTTTTAGGACACTTATAGTGTACATTTTACTGTTGAGAAACAATTCTCCATGGGTTTCTTATATTTCTGCTCATCTAGCAAAGTGAAGCACTGACTATTCTTTGACCCACCTTGTCTTTTTAAGGATGTTTGTATAGTGAAAAGTATGAAAGGACAGGCTTGCTTAAAACCTTCCAACATAGAGATAACGCCCCTCTGGAGCAAAAGTAACATATGCTTACTGTTTAGTGTAATAAAGATAAGGTCTCCCCCTAGGGCAAAGACTAGGCATACTTCAGGTCCCCGAGGTTTAGGGTTCCTCTCCTATAATGCAACTACTGTATGCACATGTATCATCTCTCTTTAATGTTTCTGTATGATGGTTAGAGTCTTGGAAAATGGTACAAAATGATGACACTCTGTGTCTTGCTATTGCTGTGAACAATAAACTGTCCTTCATCTCTGACCCAGGAGTCTTGTGTCTTCTATCAACCATCCATGAAACTATAGTAGGTTAATTTGTTAGCTTGCAAGTAGGATAAAATTTTTAAATTTTCACAGTTGTTGCAATTTTAACTCTTTTTTTAAACAATGAATTTGGTATGACTTACGGTAATGTCTTACACAATAATTTTTGTCCAGGATTCTTCTTTCTACAGTAAGCAAAATCTTTTTCTCAAATGATATAAAAATATAGTATCTTAATAACAAAGAAATTTGCACCAAAATTAGGCAATTAAAGCTATAATTTAGGAAGATATGGCTCCAAATAGATGTTTGAAAGGTTTCATTTGTAAAACTTTTTAAGAGGTTATGACATTTAATTATGCCTGAAAAAATGGGTTATTCTAAAGGAAGTCTAAGAATCCATTCAGGTCTAGGATTATATGAATTTGAGATGAGACCATTATTGATATTCCAAAATACTAAGGTAGAAAAATATCAACACTATGAATAGCATGGCAGCCTACAATTAGCACATGTTCTTCTTATATGTTCTTCTGTTGCCAGTTCTCATAACGGAGACTTACAAAAGCTATCATTACATTTCACCCACAGACTCAAAATTATCACTTCAGGGAAACTGACCAAAGGAAACTCTTAAAGTTAGCTAAGGTACTATGTCATTCTATAATATGGAGTCAGTTGAAAAAAATATTATCTAATTTGCTACATATAGGGTTATTTAACAAGAAAGGAGGTATGGCTCACTGCAGGTATCTGACATTGCTGCTATTTCATTTAAATTTCTTTTTGGTGGATATAATATCTAATAAGAGGATTTTTGATATATTTAATTATCATCACTTTTTATATACTTTTATATACTCACTTTAAATACAAAGTTATAGTTACATATGTTTACAAAAGGTAAATCACCACAAATATATAAATTCTTATTTTCAGAAAAAGGTAAATTAATATTAATTTCCCTTTTCGATACATTTTGCTAAAATAATATATCATCATATTTACTATGCAAACATTTACATTATAATGATATATTACAATTACTGTATCAGTGAAACAGACAGTTAAAGGGATAAGAAAAAAAACAGTGTTCAGGGGCTCCTGGCTTAGTCGGTAGAGCATGTGACTGTGGTCTCAGGGTTCTGAGTCTGAGCCCCATATTGGCATGGAGTCCACTTAAAAAATTTTTTTAAATTAAAAAAAAAACAGTGTTCAAAGAGAAATGCATTGAAGACAATAATAAACAAATGTCAAATGAGAAGGGAAAAAGTACCAATTTTCAGAAGTAATCTATTCTGAAATGTTTGTAGCTTTTGATTTTACTCCTGGCCCACTCCCAAATTATTCTTCAGAATCTACCAATCCATAGACATGTGATATGTTGATTTTCAGATATTATGATTTCCAGATATTAAAAGAATAATTTCACCCTTACTGAAAAAACCATAGTGAACAGTCATAAAGTCAATGAGACAAAATAAAAGTCACTAAGCATTTAAAAGTTGAAAGTTCTTTATAAATTATTCTGTTAATTTGTACCTATCTACCAGACAGTCATAATGCAATACATTTATACAGTGTTTGGCTCAATCATTCTAAAATCTTTAACAGTTTAATTTAGATCATAGATTGATCCCTAGATTCATATTGATAATTAGCCACTTATTATTTGCAGAATGTATTTCCTAAGTCTTTCTCATAGAAAAGTATTTGTGAAAATTTTATCCAAGTTATGCAAATCTAGTTACCAAAATAAAATGATTTATCAAGGGAACAGAATGGAACTGGGAAATATAGACGGTACTTTCCTCGTTTTCACAAAAAGCAAGGCTATGGTACGTTACTGAAATTATTTAGAAACAAAATATTATGAGGAAATAAAATTGGCCACAAATTCTTTTTACTCTCACCATTGAAAAGTGAGGTTAATGTCCTCTCCCTGGGAATGTGAGCAGGTTTTGTGTCCATTTTGACTGACAGACATGGTGGAAATGATGATGACAGAGTTTCTGTTCCCAGGCCTTACAAGATTGGCAGCTTCCATTTCCTGCCTCTCAAATTACTCACTCTTGGAACTCAACTTCCTTGCTCTAAGGAGCCTAAAACACTTGAGGAGACTATGTGCGTAGGGCGCTGTAGACAGCCACAGCTGTGTCTCTGATGACAAGTCGCATCAACTGTCATCCATGTGAGCAAGCCATCTTGTAAATCTGGTCCAGCTGAGTCTCCAAGACATCTCCATCCCAACAGCTCTCTGACTACAATCTCATGAAAGAGAGAACCACCTATTTGAGCCTAGTCAAGCCACAGAATTGTTACAGAAAAATACTGTTTTTAAGCTACTAATGTTTTAGGATGGTTCGTGTTATTAATCAACAATAGATAACACAAATATATTTTAAATTATACATATATAAATACATGTTTTAAGTATTTTAAATTGTTTTATAAGAAAAAAAAAACTATTTTTGCCACAGATAAATCTTTCTTCTTAAATTTTTTTTAGTTCAAAATTTAAAAATTTTCCAGTTCTGGTTTGATTGAGAATATATGCTCCATCAGGTATATGGGGTATTTTAGTGTCAAGTTATCCCAGAAGGAAAGATTTCATGGTGAATCTTGATGTTCCAATCTAGTCTGAAGAGTTGCTAATTATGGAGTTGTATGTGATTAACTTGTGGCTAGAATGAATAAAACTAAAATAAAATTAAAACTTTTTGCTAGACCACAAACAATTAAGTATCCAGACTTTTCACCTCATGAGTGATCATGTAGAACAAACTAAAACACCAGTGATCTTTATTGTTGAAATCAATAGTCCAAGACTATTAAAGATGATCAAGTTATTTCCCTTGTTGTTTCATTATCTATTGTCTGTCTATCTCTCCCTGTATATCCCCATATATCCACATGCCCAGACATACAAACACACATTTATTAAATAGTAAAATCTTTGGAAAATATGCAATAACACCTTGTTGGAGAGAACATTTTAGAAGATGACTGGTCACATGAAAAGCAATCAAACAAAAGCAAAAATGTAACTCGGATATTTAATAGACTTCTCTCTTGGGCCATGAATTAAATTTTCTACTTTAGCAACTGATAAAGAATTTATTACTTCATTTAAAATCAACAGCTAGATTTTTTTTTTTTTATGCTGGGGTTGGTTATTCATGTTCCTTTATTGGCAAATATGTCCTATCTAATTCAATCTGAAAATTTCAAGTTATTTGTCAATAGCTCTATTTACAATAAACATTACAGCTTGGCATATTTGAAAAGTCTTTACCTATTATCTGTCAATGGTATCTGTATTTTCTTCTACACCCAAGATTAAAAGAAACAACATAGCATGTAAAATTAATTAAATGTAATTATGACCTTATCACAGTGATAGAGTATAGCTCCAAGAAACACATCTATTTTTCTCTTGCTTAAAATTTAATTTGGTTGTGAAAAGTCTATTTTCAAAATTTCGTAACTATTAAATGCACACACAATTTCTCTTAACTCTCTTACAGAACTTGTCACTTTCCTCGCTATCACATTACTAACAATCCCTCCTGTAAACCTGAGTAGGATTGCCTTGTATGCTACAATCTAATGGCAAATTTCCTCAAAGTAACGCATTTACACCATTGAAGGTGGCTGGGGAATAACAGATACAAAAAAAAAAGACTATTCTTCCCTTATCTTCAGAGAGCTCAGAAAAGCCTAACTAAACCTAGAGAGAGCATAGCTGAGTAGTAAAACCTTATTTCCTCACTACAGTGAAAACTAATAGAGAAGAATGAGTATTCAGTTTTTGATTAGCCAACCAAAGTACAGCTCCAGATTATGGAGAGGTGCACAGAAGTTAAAGACTGTGGAAACTGCAGACTACTCTGGGGCATGAATAATATTTTAGTGATAATCAAGATACGTCTATGCTTATAAAGTTAAGATCTTGCGATTCTGGTATCACAACTTGGAACTGCTTACAACTAAATCAAATATAAATTAACATTTTGGTGCCTCCAAATTGTCTTTTTCTTCTCTCTTCCTGTTCTCCAACATATACTTTATACAGGCTTTATACCACTAGCTGCTTTTATTTTATCATTTCCAAAGATATAAAAATTTCACAGAATGTGGATATTCACAAGTCTAGATATAATGCCTCAGGCCATAACATAAAATACCTTTATCTTTTTATGGCAGTTAAGTTCATCTAAAGGAATTTGTTTTATAATCCTATATTTTTGGCTAAGAATTTCCCATCTCCAGTAATTCGTGTCTTTAAAAATACCTAAAATTTATAGATCAAAACTACAAGAGAAAATAAACAAATAAAACCCAAACCAAATCTCTATTGTGGTCGTGGTTGTTGGTTTCTAATGTATGAAAAATGAAAGGTGTGGGGGCGCCTGGGTGGCTCAGTCGTTAAGCGTCTGCCTTCGGCTCAGGTCATGATCCCAGGGTCCTGGGATCGAGCCCCGCATCGGGCTCCCTGCTCGGTGGGAAGTCCGCTTCTCCCTCTCCCACTTCCCCTGCTTGTGTTCCCTCTCTCACTGTGCCTCTCTCTGTCAAATAAATAAATAAAATCTTTAATAAAAAAAAAAAAGAAAAATGAAAGGTGTGGAAACCACTACTTTCTTGTCCTTATATCCAATCACAGACAATTAATTTTAAATTATTAAGTGTTGCTTTTTATAATCTTTGAATAGACACAAAGCAGCTCTTTATGATAATGGGAATTATTATACATATGTTTTAAATCCATTTGGAAAGTACTATTGTTTCCTTTGGCAAAGTATATGCCACACATTCAGGAGACAAAATTTATCCCTTTCTCATAGTAAATAATAGAATAAAATCTATCAGCTGTCACTTACAGCTTTCAATAAAAATCCCCAATGATCCTCTGAGAAAAATATGTTTTTCTAGATTTGGTCACCATAAATATCCCTGTGTATAGTATACTAGAGGTTTTTTGTTGTTTTTTCCAAAAGCAGCTAAATATTAAAGTGGATATCAACTATAACCAGAAATATGTTGCTAGAGAACCTTTACTTTATTATTATTATTATCAATTTTCTTTTTTTTTTTAAGTTACGAGCAGCGTCAAAGTTGCCAATCATTCATTTTGCTGTTGCCAAGTAGTCAACAAGAGGGCTCCTGCTCTTATAAGCTGCCAATTTAAATTGAACTAAATGATGCATAGCCTAAATCACATACATTCTTATTAAAGTGAAAAAAAATAGGATATAAAACAGGTAAGGCAAAATAAATACTGATCCTGAAGGTCTCATTTCACCCAAGGAAAACTTATAAATTGAGCTTATGAGATTTGAAATTACACATGGTTTACAGTAAATAACCACTAATGTCTCCTCCAAATATGAGATTCTATGACTTATGACAGATACATATATGAAGAACGTCATGCATTTTATCCCCACCACATCTAGCATGTGTATGTGGTAGTAAACCACAAGGGGAGACATTCTCAATCTTCAACCTTCAATGAACTATATGCGTAAGTTTTTACTTTTTACCCTGCCTCCCTGCTGCTGGAGAACTTTCCCTTCATTGACTCACCCTTTTAATTTCCATGCTGCTGAAGTCACCATTATTCTCAATCCCTTTAAGCTCCATTCACTTCCTGACTCAGCTCCAAAACCAGGCTGGGTTGAGGAGTTTAATACCCAACATTCAAAGACATTCAAAGAATCAATTTGGAATTCTTGCTATCAAACTATATCTTATAGGTAATAGAGATCCAAAACTGCTACTTATATTTCTGTTAAATATGGCAGGAAATAGGCTTTAACTTGGGAATCCTAAAACCTTCTGTGAAAAAAAAAAAAAGGTACTATGAATTTTCAGTACCCAACAGATACCTGTAGGATAAAATTCATAATTAAAATGTAGACTCTGGTGCTTGCTTCGGCAGCACATATACTAAAATGTAGACTCTGATAAAGAGCTAAATGTTTGACAAAATCATCTATCATCATGGAGTATAATTTGTCATAATAGTTTGATTGAATGTACCTATCAAAATGATGGTTTCCTACAAATATGCATATCATTGTTATTTGTACAACATTGTCCTCACCTCAGTGTTAGTGGAAAACTGCACTTTGAGCAATTTAGAATGGTTATCAGTCTTCCTACAATCTTGTATAATAAGATTAGAAAATAGATCCACTGGCTAAATACCTATTGTGTCCCTGGTGCTTGACACAGTTTATTTGTAATGCTAGGAACATTTTGCAAATGAAGAAAAAGAGAATCAGAGAGATTAAATGGCTCTCACAATGTTAATGAGATTTTAATCTGCCATTAACACCCGAACTGGGGGGCTTTACAATATAACACTATACTTCACTTTTATACTCTCACTACAAAACAATAAACTAAGTAAGTAGAATATATTAACTGTTCATTGCAGATGAGGAAGTCAAAATAGGCCCACTGATGTGCCTATGGTCACACAGTAAGACAAAAGCAGAATATAAATGTATTAGGTTAATAATTTCTTTCAATGAAATACTGTTTTTGTATAAATTTTAATTCTGGGTGTTTATGTTGTCCCTAGTTTTAAATTCTGCCTTGCTAAGGTTTTTTGTTCTTCAAAGTTTTATGTTAGTTATTTTTCTTCATAGATTAGATAGACTATTTTAAACAAATAATGAACAATCTTAAACACAAAAAACACTCAACTTAAATAATAAATCTAATTTGCTTAAAACAGTCTAATAAGTGGTCTCTAGGTAAGTACTTAACAAAGGAGAGTTAATAAAATTTAAGAAATCTGAACTTAAATAAAATGGCCACTTAATGTCTTCATATAATATATACTGTTTTGACTACATAATTATGTATTTATTATAGGAAATTTAAAATATATATACATAAAGCTCACAAATCACTATGATGTGACTTTTTCATAAGATGTGCCTCTAAGTTTTTCTTCTGATGCCTTGAAATAAACTCAGCTTTTGCATACATGTTTTATAGGTATTATCAGTGCCATCAGCATGACAATACATGTTGCTGTTTGCTTTATTGTACCTTAATATGTCAGTGCTTTGTAAGAATTCATTTAAATTTGAATCATTAATAATTGGCATGCCACTCTGCAGTCCACATACAGACTTCCAAACTAAGAATAAATTAATTGATATATGAGTTGTATTCTTTTTTAGAGATTGGTCTCTGGCAGATGGATTAATATTACCTTATCTCATAACAAAGCATTCTAAAAACTAGTATAGATAAAATTACATTGAATTATTAATTGTGTAGACAGCCTGAGGTTAATAATGATTCTGAGCTGCTCACATTTCTGAAAGCACTTTATTCTTCTAGCCATGGCATTGCCAGAAACAATTACTAAGTCAAGAAATGAGAAGGTAAAGTTACATGGAACTGAAATCATAATTAGTCTCTGACCTGGTTTTGATACCAATTAAGTTCTACTCTTCTATTTTCTTTTAAATAATGCAGATGTGCCTTTCTCTTCTTTTCAAAAATATGTTTTAATATTTACCATTAAATGATGTCCTGTACCACATGGCTCTAATCCAGGGGCATCACTAATGAGAACTTAATAGTTCTTAACAGTTTGCCATTAGGCAGTTCCAATGTCAACAGCCCAGAGAGGTTAAACTGATACAAATAAATTGTCCCCTTTGCCTTCTCTTTCCACAGAATGCACTGAAGCAATTCATTTTACCCTGGGGGTTTGATGAGCAGGAAAATTCCAATTTGTTTCTTCACTGACAGCCCCTAAGGTTACATTACAGCAAAAGTTGTGAAATGCACAGGATCACTGTGATCTTGACAAATAATAGATATTAGCCAGAATTTGAGGTTCAAAAAAAGAAATCACTGAAACTGACCTTTGAAGAAAATTTGGTATTGAAATAGAATGGTAAGCAGGTTCATGGGATAGGATTCCTGCCCAGTAAAATCCAATAATCTTTAAATATCAGGGTAGCATCTTGAAAAAGCTCTGTTGGCCTAAAATCAGTATCTATAGTTCTAACTATGCTCCCGAAGTAGCTCTGTGGCCTCAGACTTAAAAAAGAGTCAGCAGAGGAGTAATATCAAGATGTTGACAGAGGTTGTTCCCGACTTCAGTCCCCCTCACAAGAAGACCAACTAACAACTTTCTATAGACAAAACACCATTGTGAAAATCCCAAAACCTGGGTATGAGGGTGAAGCATTCCCCCAAAACACAAAGACTGAGAAGGACCACATTAAAGGAATAAGAAGACAGCTTTGCTTTGACTTCATCTTGTCGCCCCCAGGTTGGCACAGTGCTGCACTAAGAGGGCCCTCTTAGGCCTACTATTTCTCCAATGGGAAAAAGAGAACTGAAGGTGGGTATTTGCATTTGTAGTACTGCAAATTTTTTAAGAGGCCCACACAGGTCTTACCTCATGGGGACCACAGGGAGAAACTGGATCTCAAACACTGGGGATCTGATAGAAACAGAAAGGGGTAGAGCTTACAACAACCAATGCTCAGATCTTAGAGACCTAAATTCCTGCTTTTAGCAGCACCCAAGCAGAAATCTCAGCCAGTGGCTCTACCCATCTGCAGAACTGAGCCAGTGGCCATGTCTGGCTAGGGAGCTTGGATGATAGTTCTACCTGATTTGGGTTCCAAGCTAAAGGGCCATACTGGCCATGGAGACTATTCTATGTCCTCACCAAGGAAGGAGAGCAAAATTAGCAGCCTCACTCAATTTATTTAATTTCTAAGCATAGCTTCCAGTCCCACCCCACTGGGAAGTCTGGCCACAAATGCCTGTCATCTGTGCATACCAAGGAGCCTGAACATTGACCCTCTCTCTCTCACACACAAATAAGTAAAAATCTTAAAAAAAAAAAAAAAAGAGAGAGAGAGAGACACACACACACAACATGTCATTATATAATGATAGGGGGATCAAATTATCAAGAAGCTAAAACAATTGTAAATACTTATGCACCTAACATCAAAGCACCTAAATATATAAAGCAAATCTAACAGAACTAAAAGGATAAAAACACAGCAGTATAATAATAAATGGAGCTTTAATACTCCATTCTCAACAATGGATAGATCATCCAGACAGAAAATCAATATAGCAAAAGCAGATTTTATAACAATATACACCAAATTGACCTAATAGACATATACAGAACATTGCATCCAACAACAGAAGAATACACATTCTTCTAAAGACCACACAGCACATTTTCCAACATTGATCATATGTTTGGCCAGAAACCAAATTTCAACAAATTCAAGAAGATAGAAACTATAAAAAGTATTTTTTCCAAACATAATGGTATAAAACTGGAAATTAGTAATAGGAGGAAAACTAGAAAATTCACCAATAGGTGGAAATTAAACAACACATTCCTGAACACACTCCTGAATAATTAATGGGTCAAAGAAGAAATCAAGTGGGTTATCAAAAATACACTGGAACAAGACTTCTGAGTAAGACAGTAGAATAGCAGGATCCGAGGCTCACCTCATCCCATGAACACACCTAGATAATACTCACATTAGGGAGGAAGGACTTAAATGTGAGACCTGAAACCATAAAAATCCTAGGAGAGAGCACAGGCAGTAAGTTCTCTCACACTGGCCATAGCAACATTTTTCTAGATAGGTCTCCTGAGGCAAGGGAAACAAAAGCAAAAATAAACTATTGGGAGTATATCAAAATGAAAAGCTTTTGCACAGCAAAGGAAACAGTCAACAAAACTAAAAGACAACCTACTGAATGAGAGAAGTTATTTCCAAATGACATATCTAATAAAGGGTTAATACCAAAATATAAAAAGAATTTAGAAAACTCAACACCAGAAAAACAAATAATCCAATTAAAAATTGGGCAGAAGTCATGAACAGATATTTCCCCAAAGAAGACATATAGATCGCCAACAGACACCTGCAAAGATGCTCAACAGCACTCATCATGAGGGAAATGTGAATCAAAACTACAATGAAATATTACCTCACACCTGTAAGAATGGCTAAAATGAAAAACACAAGAAACAAGTGTTGGTGAGGATATGGAGAAAAAGGAACCCTCATGCACTGTTGGTGGAAATGCAAACAGCCACTGTGGAAAACAATATGGACATTCCTGAAAAAATTAAAAATAGAACTACCATATGATCTGGTAATTCCACTTCGGGGTATTTACCCAAAGAATATGAAAACACTAATTCAAAAGGATATATGCACCCCTGTTTATTGCAGCATTATTTATAGTAACCAAATTATGGAAGCAGCCCAAGGGCCCACTGATATATGAATGGATAAAGCAAAAGTATATATATATATACACACACGTATACATTGTATATATATAAGGGAATATTACTCGCCAAAGATAAGAATGAAATATTGCCATCTGCAACAACATGGATGGATCTAGAGGATATAATACTAAGTAAAATAAATCAGTCAGAGAAAGACAAATACCATATGATTTCACTCATATGTGGAATTTAAGAAACAAAACAAATGAACAAAGAAAAAAGAGACAAACGAAAAACAGACCCTTAACAATAGAGAACTGATGGTTACCAGAGGGGAGGTGGGTGGGAGGGGTGGGCAAAATATTTAAGAGGGATTAAGAGTACATTTATCTTGGGGTGCTGGGTGGCTCAGTCAGTTAAGTGTCTGCCTTCGGCTCAGGTCATGGTCCCAGGGTCCTGGGATCGAGTCCCACATTGGGCTCCCTGCTTGGCGGGGAGCCTGCTTCTCCCTCTCCCACTCCCCCTGCTTGTGTTCCTGTTCTCGCTATCTCTCTCTCTGTCAAATAAATAAATAAAATCTTAAAAAAAAAAAAAAAAGAGTACATTTATCTTGATGAACATTGAGTAATGATGTATAGAATTGTTGAATCACTATATTGTATACCTGAAACTAATATAACACTGTATGTCAATTATACTGGAAATAATTTTTTTTAATTAAAAAATATATTATTGAGTCAAATAAAAATGGAAATACAACATACCAAAAATTTTGGGATGCAGCAAAAGCAATTCTAAGAGGAAAATTTACAGCTAAATACATACATCAAGAATAAAGAACAATCTCAAATAAACAACCAAACTTTACACCTCAAGGAACTAGAAAAAGAACAAACTAGGCCCAATGTTAGCAGAAGAAAGGGAACAATAAAGATTAGAGCAGAAATAAATGAAATTGAGAATAGGAAAACAACAGAAAATATTTTAAAAACTAATTGTTGGTTCTTTAAATGATAAAGAAAATTCACAAAACTTTAGGTAGCCTAACAAGAAATTTTGATAGAGGACTCAAATCAATAAATTTATAAGTTAAAGAGGAGACATTAAAAAGATATCCCAGAACTACAAAGGACCATAAGAGACTACTATGAACATTACACACCAACAAATTGGACAACTTAGCAAAAATGGTTGAAGTTTTAGAAACATACAACTGACCAAGATTGAATCATGAAGAAATAGAAAACCTCAACAGACCAGTATTTATAACATGATTGATTAGTAATCAACAAGCTCCCAACAAAGAAAACCCAGGACCAGAAGATTTCACTAGCGAATTCTATAGAGAGTAGATTGGTGGTTGAGGAAGTGGGGAGAAGTGCATGTAGTCCTAAGTGCATGTAGTTATAATATAAATAAGTTCTGGGAATACAATGTACCACATGGTGGCTATAGTTAACAATAACGTATTGTTAACTTGAAAGTTGCTAAGAGAGTAAATCTGAAACATTATTAGTACAGCCACAAGCAAAAGGATAAATAAGTGAGGTGATGGATATGTTAACCAAACTTATTTTGTTAATAATTTCTCAATACAAGCATAAGTCAAATCATCACACTATAAACATTAAACTTACACAATGTTGTATGTTAATTATCTCAATAAAGCTTGAAAATCAAAAAAGCAATAAAATAAATACTTAATACCAAAAATAAAGTCAATAGAAATATCAGGTTGCTTGGTGGTGCTGAGGCATTCCTGCTAATTCTAAAAACTGCATAACTCTAAGTGTATTTTTCTTCATCATGAAATAGGATGTCAAAATTAGTAATTTTTAAAAGTAGAGTGGGATAGGGGCACCTGGGTGGCTCAGTCGGTTAAGCATCTGCCTTGGGCTCAGGTCATGATTCCAGGGTCCTTGGATGGATCCCTGTGTTGGGCTCCCTGCTCAGTGGGGAGTTTGTTTCTTCCTCTCCCTCTGCCCCTCCCCTCATGCTCTCTGGCTCTCCCTCTTGCAAAATAAATAAATAAATAAATAATACATACATACATACATACATACATAAATACATAAACAAACAAATAATCTTTAAAAAACTTTTTTAAAAAGTAGAGTGGGATAGAGGAGACAGAAGAAAATAGTATTAAATGTGTTCTAAACAAGGTGCTTATTAACTATCAAAGTCAAAAAACATTTAAGTACACTTTCCGCTTAGTAGTTTGCCAAAGTATAATTTTTAGTTAATACAAGAACATTTTGAGAGAAACAGGTGCATTCTTATATTTTGTAATAAAAGTGAACATAATTTAGAAATTGTTCATAGTGGGGCTATGTGGCTCAGTCAGTTGGGTGGCTGACTCTTGATTTTGGCTCAGGTCATGATCTCAAGGTCATGAAATCGAGACCTGCCTTGGGCTCCACGATGGGTGTAGAGCCTGCTTGGGAGTCTCTCTTTCTCCCTTTGCCCCTCTCCCTGCCACCCACCCCCCACTAGTACAGGTTCTCTCTCTCCCTCTCTAAAAAAAAAAAAAAAAAAATTGTTCATAGTATACGGAGAACAATGTTGAGAAAGAATTTTAAGGGAATAAGAAGTATTAGAAATACTCAGTACAAAGTATTAGAAGATGTGGTCTATGTTCATTAAGCTTAAGCAAAGGGAGAATAAATAGGTATAAACCTAAGACATGGACGAACACTATCAAATTTGATTTTATGTGTGTACATGTATAACATCATAGCAAACCATCACTTTCTCCTATTACCTCAATCTAGACCACCAGGAGTAATAGCTTCCATTCATACCAATGCAGGGAATATGTATGTGAATCCACTTGTTTGTACTTTTTCCATGAACATTTGTATGTACAGGGGGCTTTGCAAGTGAAAGTAATAGCAAACAAGAAGTCAAGGGTCTAGATAAAGAAATATAATTAATAAACTATTTCAGCTGAGCTGGAAGAAATATAATTAATAAACTATTTCAGCTGAGCTGAAAAAGTGACACTATTTCACTTTGCCTTGTGATGAAGAGAGTAGCTAAATAATTGGGTTTCAGCTGAAGAAATGCTAACCTCACATCACCAAGGACATAAAAATACTGATCAGTTTCCACCATGTTTTGAGTAGCCTTAAGGTCAAAGAAATGATTATAAATGCATCTACTTGCTATAAGGAAAATTGCTGAAGGGAAGGAAAAAAAATCAGCTAAAAATTTCCCTATTTAACATTTTAAAAAGAATTTCCTTATTCAGCTCTTTAAAAGCCTACTTAGTTACAAGATGACAGTTTAAAATATTATAGCAACAAATCAAGGTGAAATAAAGGGCGATGGTAGTACTATCACCAGCTAGACCCCAAGGTCTGACCTTCACTACCCACCTGCTTGTACTCACCAACCTTTGTCCCACATTTTTCATTAAGCTCTTTCTTCCAGCTTATCTCTTATATAACTCAGGCAAATGGAAAACAAAACCGCCCCTCGAGTAATAGCAACTGCTCTGACAAGACCTCCAGCAGGCCCAGACCACTCAGACCAGTTTGAGCTTAACCCCTGACTTGTGCCTGTGCAGATGGACCATGGAGTGACCTCCAGAATGAGCAATGCTTACCTTTACCTCATTATAATACTAAAATCTCCACCCAAGGAGGAACACAAGCCTCATTACACAGCAGACAATGTTGGCATGTTTCCTTAAGGCGCATGCACAAACTTATGCCCACCTCTCCATCTGATGACAAGGCTTCCCTATCTAAATATTCATCCTAACCCTAAATAAAAGGAACCCTAAATAAAAGGAACCCTAAATAAAAGGAACCTTAAATAAAAGGCTTGCATGGGAGTCATGGCTCTGGAAGCCATTACTTGTGATCTCCTTATTTACTGCAAATCAACTTCTCTTTGTGGGACAGCTCAACTTGATGTAGTTTCTGACTCACCAAGGAGCAAACTCATGTTGGCTCAGTTACAGTACTATGAATCAGTAATTGTACTGGCACCACAAAGACATCACTAGGCTTTGATTGGACAGTGTACATAGGGATACCAGCAATCATAAATAAACCGATATATTGTGTATTTGGGCAGAGAAGTCCTTTAAAGCCCCACCTAGTGGTGAGTTCAATGATACCTATATACATCTGCCTTGAGGAAAACTAGCTCTTAGAGGCTCTCACCCCTCCTTCTTCTAGCTCTATAAATGGACTTCTACCACATCTCTTTTTTCTGACCAGTTACTGACCCATGACTCTATTATGAATGCTGGAAATATCCCTTATTACCTCGAAACTTTAGTTTTTGTGGCAATGGGCATGGACATAATGATCTCTCAGATTCTCAGAATTCTCATCTTCCCCAAGTATTAAAAGTAAAGGTAAATAAAATGGCATTTTTAATACAGTATTTCTACCTTTGTTTAATTTTATGTCTTAGAAAGCATTGTTTCCTACTGATAATTCAGTTTTATTGTTAGTGTAATAAGACTAATATTAGAGCCTAACAAGCATGTAAAATGACATTAGATTTTCTTTTTTAACTTTGGTATCTAAGACATTCATTCTAAATGTCTAAAACCAGCTCCCTAAATTTAATTTTGGTTCACAACATAGTTTTAAACATATGCTTATTTAAATTAGGCTTGTACATACATTGTCATTCTGTGTTATTCATAATTCCATCAGATTCCCTCAAAAGCCACACAGAGTGAGACAAACATTAGCCACGAATTCCCAGAGGGAAATAGTCTCTGAGAGAAAAGCTCAGAGCAGTTCAGCATTGCTGAATCAGTCAACTGCAATGATTGATTGCAGTCAGCTATCAAAACAACTGTTACGTCACAGCCGGAAGGGTGGCAGCCCATGCTGATCACGTTAGAGATAAAGGTCAGATTATGTATTATCAGAGCCACTTGTGTATCTGGTACTAATGCCATTGTCACTATCATTCATGAAAATGGAAAAAAAAAATAGCATTCAGTTGCTAATGCCACAGAAATGGCATTATCAAGGGAAAAAAAGAAATTGAAGAAATAATTCTGTGTGTGCATTTAAAACAACGAATATACTGGGGCGCCCGGGGGGTGCAATCGGTTGAGCATTCGACTCTGTTTTGGCTCAGGTCCTGATCCCAGGGTTGTGGGATCAGGCCCCTGCATCAGAGTCTGCCTGGTACTTTTACTCCCTCTCCACCCCACCCCCCAGCTCTCCCTCTTTCTCTCTCTAAAATAAATAAAAAACAGGGGCGCCTGGGTGGCTCAGTCATTAGGTGTCTGCCTTCGGCTCAGGTCACGATCCCAGTGTCCTGGGATCGAGCCCTGCATTGGGCTCCCTGCTCAGCGGGAAGCCTGCTTCTCCCTCTCCCACTCCTCCTCCTTGTGTTCCTGCTCTTGCTGTGTCTCTCTCTGTCAAATAAATAAATAAATTCTAAATAAATAAATAAATAAATAAAAATGCTCTTAAATAACCAGTGGTCAAAGAAAAAATCACACAGGAAATTAGAAAATATTAAATAAATAAATAAATAAAATAAATAAAAAATAAATCTTAAAAAAATAAATAAAACAATGAATGTACCATAAAACATGTCTAATAAACATGGGGAAAAATCTTAAAAATTCATTTTCAACAAGTATGTTTGTTTGTTATAAACCTAGCATTAAACATGAATGAATGTTTTCAAATTGAAGAAAAAAAAAAACTCTTACTAGATCACAAGGCATAAGTCAGTCAATGATTAGTCTTTGGAACAGAAGTTAGATTTGCCCTTTCATTGTCATTAGCTTTAATAGCTATAAAACAATTTTGAAATATATACATGATAATCTTTGTTAAGAGTTATAAAACTTTATACTCAGAGCATTACCACTTTTCATCTTCGTAAGAGATCTGTAAATGGGATTAAATTTGATATTCTTTATGCAAGATACATGTTTTCTATTTAAGAATAGTACCATTAATACAAAATTATAAAAAAATTCTGGATTAAAGTTTTCTTTCTTGTTCTATCTTAAGATCATAATATTCTGAGGCATAGATTTTATAATATAGAATAACTCATGATCCATGAATGTTGGGTAACAAAAAACTTTCTTAAATCTTCAAATTACTGAAGGTCTTGTGAGCAAGGCACTGACTACCATTCATTCAAGGATGTTTGTATAGTGATCAGCTCAGAAGACAGAGTTGGATAGTTCTTCCCTCTGGAGCAAAGAGCAGGTACGCTTATTGCACATGAAAGATTCAGAGTCCCAACACTCATATCCTGTCATGCATCTCACTGAGTATACAAGTGTCTTCTAACACTCCTCATATAGCCCTGCAGAAAATGGGACTCAGGAAACATAAAAAAGTGCTAGTACTTTGGCTACTGCTATAGCTGTGAGCAATAAACTGCCTTGTTCCTGTGAGTGAAAAACTATCCTTCTTCTCTGATGCAGAAGTCTTATATCTTTTACCAGCATCCATGAAACTGTGACAGGCTAACTTACTAACTTGAAAGTAGGTAAAATCTCACGCCATTCACAGATCTTTGCAGAAAGGGACCCTGAATTAACTGCCAATTGATTCTCTTAAGTATTGTGGCAATCTGATCCATGTAATAACTTCTTGTTTGTTTTAAATCACAGAAATTTATAGCACAAAATCTGAGTTAACCCTCACAAACAATTCTATTCATCTTCAAGGTATGGATCATTTGAAGAAACAGAATGCCTAACTCTATTCAACTATCATGGGAAACATGGGCTCCACCTCGCAAAAGGATTCATATAAGATTTTACCTAAATTAGAATGGGTTTAGATATTGGGCAGCCAAAAAGAAACTGATTAGTACAATATAAGAAAATGGAGGAAAAAAAAAAAGGTAAAGTAAAAAAAAAAAAAAAAGTCCACCAATAGGTATATGAATTCTAGTACTTTATCAACAATTTATATAAGACAAAAGTTTCACTACTTCTTATAAGTTGATATGGTGTAATACATCCAACATATTTGTTTTCTTTTAAAGATTTTATTTATTTATTTGAAAGAGAGAGAGAGCACAAGTGGGGGGTGGGGGGCAGAGGGAGAGGGAGAAACAGACTCCCTGCTGAGCAGGGAGCCCAATGCAGGGCTCAATCCCAGGACAAGTGCCCCACATCCAACATATTTGTATATTGTGATGCTTCTTTATGTTTTCATTCTCTTTAGTACCTCTGGTTTGTTTTTCCTCCTTGGGCTTAATTACTTGTATTTCATTTTCAAGTACTCATTACTATAAGAATAAATATACTTAATGTTTCCTAAATTCCTCAAAAATAAACATATAGGGTGGGAGGATGGGTTAGCCTGGTGATGGGTATTGAGGAGGGCACGTTCTGCATGGAGCACTGGGTGTTATGCACAAACAATGAATCCTGGAACACTATATTTGAAACTAATGATGTAATGTATGGGGATTAACATAACAATAAAAAATTAAAAAAAATAAAATAAACATATAAATGTCTGAATATATAGTAGTCTAAGCTATCCAACCCCCAAATCAGATATTCATTCAGCTATCTAATTTATGAAAGCAGCCTTCAAAATCAAAATCAATCAAATTATATTATACTGAACACTCTAAAGAAGACGACTAAAATAAATTAGCTAGGTAATTAGGTACCTCCAGAAAAAAAAAATCTGTAATTTTGCTGCCTCTACCTTGCCTTATCCTATAACCTGGTTGGTTATAAACCAACTGCATTGAATCAACACTCTTGATGTAATGCTCTGTTCCACTGGGATTTATAAATCCCTTATCAGTTATCATTGTGCCTCTCTAATATATGTAACACAATATTTGGCTCCTTGTAGGTCATGAAAACACTTCTGTAACTCATCTTTTTATCATAGAAAAAATAAGGTCTGAGTTCAAACATTAGGAAAACCATAAGTAAATATTATTTAAATTTTTATCTTATAATTAAAGAATATAGGTTTCACCACCATCTGTGAAGTCTTTATCATTAATCAGGTGATCAGTTGTGTTGCTTATGTTTAAGTAATTGTAATGATAAATTATTGTCACGGCAATGATAAAAATGAATGGGTATCTCTTTTCCTTCTACCACCTTTAAGTTAATTAAGGTTTTGATTGCTTTCTTGATAGAGAAGACTTAGACTATAATAACCACTCAAACCACCAACATTTAAGACAGAATTTCTGACTTCAGGCCAAAAGTTTCCTTGAAGTGGCACTTTCCCAAAATTACTTCTATTCCTCTCTGTGAGCACTACCTGATGGTGTGACCACCATTAAAAACTACCGTATTGAATGGGTTAACTCTTGGCAGAAAAGCTGGAGGAAAGTACTAAAAAAGTAAGGAACAAATTCCCCCACTAATCATACACTCTGTAAGTTGCTCCTCTAGATATTAGTGGGTAAGTGGAAATGCAGAAGCATAGCACACCTTGACTGATAAGTCCTATAACAAAAGTACATATAAAGGTCAATGAAGCACAGAGGATGGGGTGATTAACTGTTAGCATAGAAAAGATGAAGGAAAGTCCAGGCAATGAGAACAGCCTGGGCAGAAATGAATAGCATGGCTGTTTAGGAAAATAAAAGTTCAGTATGCTTGAAAGAGTGAGTAAAGATCTAAAGAAGAATGGAGAGGGAACCAGTATGATCTATGAGAATGAATTCAGGATGAATCATATACGGATGAATCTAACATGTTACATATTTTTTTAACAGATTTTTATTTATCTATTTGACAGAGAGAGAGAGACAGAGAGAGAGGGAACACAAGCAGGGGGAGTGGGAGAGGGAGAAGCAGGCTTCCCGCCAAGCAGGGAGCCCAACGTGGGGCTCGATCCCAGGACCCTGGGATCATGACCCGAGCCGAAGGCAGATGCTTAACGACTGAGCCACACAGGCACCCCATAACATGTTACATCTTTAGCTTAAAACCCTAAGCTTCATTAACACTGCATTAATAATAGGTTCAACCAATTCTTCCTTTTTGTGAAAATCCTCCTTTACTTTGTCCTTTATCCATCTTGCTTGGAACTGTACGAGCTCCTTTCTTTTTAAGATTTTATTTATTTATTTGAGAAAGAGAGAATGAAAGAGAGAGCACATGAGAGGGGGGAGGGTCAGATGGAGAAGCAGACTCCCTGCTGAGCAGGGAGCCCGATGCGGGACTCCATCCCAGGACTCCAGGATCATGACCTGAGCCAAAGGCAGTCACTTAACCAAGTGAGCCACCCAGGCGCCTCTGTGTGAGTTCCTTTCATCTGTACATGAAACATTATTTCTAGAAAATATTCTTTATTTCTCTTTAAACTTTATGTCACCATGTCACCATTATCTCCGCTGGATATTCTGGATGTAAAGTGCATGACTTCCGTCAAGTTTTGTTTCGCACTTTCTATCTGTTACTGCATTCAGTAAGCCCTAAACCCGGAATATACAGAGAATTAATTTACTATTTTTAATGTAAAATATATCAAATATGCAAGTGTCTAAAACATATACAATTGACAAATACAAGTGATGAAATCATACTCATCCTGGCAGATTAATTTTTCCAATTATTCACTCTCCCATTCTGAAAGAGAATCCTACATCCTTTGCTGTGTGTTGTGACTTGCAGTGTCTTCTGCTGAAGGAGTGAACTGTACTGGCCACATCAGCACAGGGCTTCATCATGTGACTCTGACAAAAGGGAATGAGTGGATATGATGCAGTCCATACCCAAGCAGAGACTTTGAGAGTCACTGCACGATTCCAACAGCTGTCTTTCTCTTTTTCCTGCACTTCCCAGAGGGGAGCATCTCCTGCTTAAGCCTGGATTCAAAAATGAAAAGACATATGGGGCAGAAGCAGAGCAGCAACTGATACACAATCAACATGTAACCTAAAAGACAAACAAACTTGTGTTAAAAACCAAAAAGAATTAGAGGTCATTTATTATTGCAGCAAAACTAATACACTCATGTCCTCAAAACCCAGGTTAAGATACAGCAGATCAGCATTCATTAAAGGTTGGTAAGAGTAGGGTTGTAGTAGAAGCTGCAGATAAGGAGTTAAAGACAAAGGATTGTATCTTAAATAGAAGTCTTAAAAAGAAATATATCTTAAATAGAATAGTAATGGCAGGCTTTCAGAAGGAGGAAAGGCATGCAGAAAGGATCAAAAATTCAGTATATGGGATTGAAACAACTGCTATCCATATGGAAAATAAAATAAAATTGGATCTTTGCCTTACAGCACAGAAAATTCCAGGTGGATTAAAGACTTAAATGTGCTAAGGAAAAACATTTTTTTAAATAAAAAGAAACATAAGGCAATATCTTTAACCTCAAGTTAGGAATGGTTTCTTAAATAAAAGGTAAAATATATAAACTGTAAAAGATTGATAAATTCTGTTGCATTGAAATTTTAATTCTTACACAAAAATCAGGTAAATGCATTTTTTAATCAAGTGACAGACAGTCTGGGAGAAGCCAACCAACCTACCGAGAATTAATAGATAACTTAAGTAACTCCCCAAATTACTATGAAAACAAAAGACAATGCAGCTAGCAAAAGGAACAATAGATAGCAAAGCAATTCTCAAAAGGGGAGGCCAAAATAATCAATGAACATATCATAAAAAGTTTAATTTCACTACTCATTAAGAAAATAAAAATTAAACCAACAATGAGAGACTTCAGATTGGCAAAAATGTAAATGTCCAACAACATTCAACGTTGACCAGAAATAGAGAAAAGGGAACACTTGGCCACTCCTTGTGGAAACACAGCAGGTACAAACATCTTAGAGAGCTATTAGACAATATTGCATAATGTTGAGGGGGTGGGTAGGCAGAATGATGACCTCAAAAATGTCAGTGTCCTACATCTAGTAACCTGTAAATATGTTAGGTTATATGCAAAAGGGGATTAAGGTAGCAGACCTTAAAATTAAGGTTACTGATCAGCTGACCTTAAAACCGGGAGATTATTCTGGATTCCCTAACTGGACGCAATGTAATAGCATGAGACCTTAAATACGGACCTTTCCCAGCTCTGGTCAGAGGGAGATGTGACTATGGAAGAGGTCCAGGGGATGAAATGTGAGAAGGAGTCAGCTCTTCATCTCTGGCTTTGAAGATGGAGGCAGTCACAAGCCAAAGAATGTGGACAGCCAAGAAAACCAAGAAAAAGCAAGGAAACAGATCTCCCTATAGCTCCAGCAAGAAATGCAGCCCTGCTGAAACACTGTCAGACTTAGAGTCTATAGAACTCTAAGATAATAAATATGTGTTGTTTTAAGCCACTCAAGTCTGTGATAATTCATTACAGCATTCATAAAAAACTAATAGTGTAGGAGAGGTACATACCCTAACAGCCAGCAATTCTACTTCTAAATCTAAGCTCTTGGGAAACTCTTGCACTTTTGCACAACCAGATATGAATACAGTTGTTCACTGCTGCATTTTTTTGTAATAGAGAAAATTGGAAACAGACTAAGTGTTATCAATAGGGGAATGGATATAGTCACACAGGTTATGTTCTAGAACAGTTAAAATAAACCAACTGTATCTTTATAATTCACCATAAATAAATTTCAGAAATACACTATTGACGGCAAAAGCAATTTGCAGAAAAATACACATGGCATAATACCATTTATATAAAATTTAAAAACACACAAAACAATACCATTACATTATTTTTGAATACATACACATATGGTAAATTTTTAAAAACTCGTCTGGGAGAGATACTCACAAGCTGCAGAGTGGTGATTTATTCTAAGACACAAAAGAGAGAATGGAATAGAGTGTCTGCAGAGAGAGATGGAGCATAAAGGAGGCTTAAGCAATTGCATCCAAAGAATTATAAAATGCTGGTAAAATATTCAAAACAAATGAAACAACACATGAACATTGTTAAAAAGTAAACCACAGGCCCAAAATGGAGTCACTTACATTAAGGGCCCATGGCAGTAAACCAAGATTTAATAGCTAACCTAACTACAGTCTCAACCTCCCCAGGAATGTGACCGTTAACCAACCAGTCTGGAAATTCCTGGTGAACACTAGGAGATAATTCCTGATTGCTCCTTCAATTCCCATCAGGAGAGTTAGGGCTTTGCCCGAAGCAATACATTCCTTGCTAATAAATTCCTTTCTCCACCTCCTCTTTGCCTTTAAAATCCTTCCATATCGTACAGCACCTTGGAGCTCCTCTCTGCTTGCTAGATGGGATGCTGCCCAATTCATAAATCATTGACTAAAGCCAATTAGATCTTCAAATTTACTTGGTTGAATTTTGTTTTTTAATGACATTTACTGAACATTGACAATATTTGTACCGGGGTTTCACATATTTTTTTAAGTTTCAGTTGTTACATGTTTAAGCATTTTTTAATTTCAGATTTTATGTTTTATGGTATACATATTTCAAAATAAAGAAAAAAATAAGAAGTGGAAGCTCTGAATTGAGTTCTAGCTCTGATAATTACTATGATTTTAGGTATGAGATTAGAGAAATGATATATTTGATGTTGACCAAGAATTCAGTGAAAACTTAAGAGAACAGGCATTTAATCAGGCAATTAGAATTGCAATTTGGGAGACACAGATTCAAGCAGAAGCCTGAATTGTGTCCCCAGAAAGACAAAGAGGAGAGCAGAGTTATATAGGCAAAAGGCTACGAGTGTAGTTCTCACCCAGGTCCTCAATGCAAAACAGGGATTGAAACTAGGTTAACTGGGATTGGTTGAGTTAATATATAAATGAGGTACTGAAACTTGTGAAATCACACTGGCTCCCAAGAGTGGGGATGAATTAAGTCCAGGCTGGGGGCTTACAACTGGCTGAAAGGTTTTTTTAAAAAGTTCAAGGTTCCTTCCTCCTGTGAGAATGTCCATAAATTCCTCCTCCCTTATGGTCTCAAAATCCCTATTTTAAAAAGAGACTGCCTTAGCTAGGCTTACTTGCTTGCTCTATTTTGAAATATTTCAGATTATGCAATGATATATATGAGCACTTACAAATGTAAAGAATAATAAATAATTTTGATAAGAATCTAGGCTTGATGTGCCAGGAAATGTGCTCAGCCCTTTACATGTATTGCTTCATTTAACCCCAGAACAGCCATCATGTGGAATGAGTCAGGATCCATTATTACTCTCTTCTCTATAACTGGAAAATCAGAAAATATCCTAAGAAAGTTAAGCATTTGCCCAAGATCATATACGTTGGTGAAGGGCAAAACTAGGATTCAGTAACCCCAGTGAATATGAACCACAGGATGTGCTCTGAATCACTAGGTGAACCTCTGGGCAGGTTCACCTCAAAGTAAGGAGAAGATAACGTCTCTGTGTATATCTCAAAACCTTTCCCTATAACTGATGATACATTTCGATATCTCAATTTTCCAGATAATGTAAATGAGGCAAACTTTCAGTAGAGTTTGCATGAACCTTAATTGTACAAATACATGTGAATATAAAATATCTGGCAACATTCTTCACCCATAATAGGCTTTTTTTCACTCCCTGTCCTCCTGCTCTGTTTCTCTACCTGGAATGCCCTATAAGCAAGACTCATAAATTTGAACCCAACTGATTTAAAAAGGTGTGCTGCTGATTTGCACTGGTCTCAGCCTATCAATAGAGATGTTACAGCTAGAAATGCTTGGGGGCACTCACCTGAGCCAGGCAAGCTCCTTGCAGACTTCTCCCCTTTCAAAACCAATGTTGTGGCTGGACCAGCCCTTATGGCTCTTATGATGATTGCAAGATGCCCAAACAATAATGTTCCTTACATCAGGGAACTTTGAAAGACAACATTTATTACTCAGAAGTCCTGGAGGGAACCCAGCACGCCTGGGGCCATACAGTGTGGTCACAGGGAGAGAGAGTGCTGGTCTGGGGTTCTACTTTGATTGGGGTGGGGGTGGGGGTAGGGTTTCTCGGGTTCACTTTTTATTGGTGAACTTAAAACATAAGAGTGGGAATTAAAGCAAGGATGGAAAAAAACCAGAGGTCAAAAAAGTCCATTATTAAGTCAACCAGGTATCTCTAAACCAAAGGAAACGTCTGCGGTGGACCCGCCTGGCTCTTCCCTAGTCCTTGACTGGCAATGTGTTTATTCAAAACACCCGTCTTTGAAGTGTCTGCCTTCACAATCAAAAACTTAAGTCAGGCACTTGCATTACAATTAAAAAGAAAAAAAAAACACAAAAAAAACACCAAAACTGTCCGGCACGTGTACTAGAGCTGTCCTATCCTTTTCTTCTCTAATTAAAACAAACAAACAAAACTGCTTACATCATAATTTCCAAATAGGGATAAAGAAATAAAGTGTAGTTAATAGTAAACTTGCTAAGTATCCATGAAAATTCTGAGACCCCCCCCAGTTTTAGTAAGTATTGCTTTTCTGTAATACTAAAATGAAGCATTTGTATACCCTCAAATTGCCAATAATTGCTCATCTACCTAGGGGAAAAAATGGCAGGTTGTACCTAAACTGAAAATTTATAATGAAGAAAAATGTAGCTGTCGATAGTTTCTACATCAATACCTTTACATTATATATGCATTAATATATTCATAAAATATCAGTGCAGTTGCAGTTTTTCATGAAAATAAGGTAACTAAAATTATAGTTTAATAATGAGCTATGTAGCCAGAAAGTAGAGGTTACGACTGTGATCACTGGAACAGACGAGAAAACTAAACTTTTTTTTTTTTTTAAAGATTTATTTATTTGAGAGAGCGAGAATGAGAGAGAGAGAGAGTACATGAGAGGGGGGAGGGTTAGAGGGAGAAGCAGGCTCCTCGCCGAGCAGGGAGCCCGATGCGGGACTCGATCCTGGGACTCCAGGATCATGACCTGAGCCGAAGGCAGTCGCTTAACCAACTGAGCCACCCAGGCGCTCGAGAAAACTAAACTTTTAACTAAGTTATATACACAAAGTATTTATATTAATAACTGTGCAAATTAAATATGGGACCAGACTGATCTCATATATAGGATGTTATAAAACAGAATATTGCAACTGTACTGTCTTTCAGAAGATTAATAATTGAGATGATTTGTGTTATTCCAGCAAAGTAAAAATGCTTGGAGGATTATACTGCAAAATATTCAAAGTTATTATTATAATCATCTAATTAATGGCTTGATGAAAGGAAGCTTCACTTTGTCTTGGTTTGCCCACACCTGTCTTTTATGTTGTGATCTATGAGCAGAAGTCTCCGGACACACATAACAGAAACAAGTAGTTTAATTTCAACAAAAATTGTTCTTCTAAATGCTAGTTTTTAAAAAAATGCTGTTGATATCTGTTCATATCTTGATATCTAGTCTATTCCGACCAAAAAAAAAAAAAAAAAACAACTTGCTTCTTCATAGTTCATTCCTTTAAGGAGGATAAATAAGGATGAGCATAATAACAACTCTAAATATGACATTTTTCCTGACTAACAGGAACAAAAATGGCCAAGAGGATACAGGTGGAACGGATTCCAAACTGGAGACATGGTATTCAAATGACACAGACTGACAGTTTCTCACTTTGGCACTTCCGTGCTCTGTTTTGATTTTTCCTACTCCATTGCCTTCTCTTTCTTGTCGTAAGTAAAATCACATGGCAAGTCACATACTGTAATGAATATAAAAATACTGAAAATAAGAGCCAATATCACTAGGACAGACTAGAGATAGCAGTAAGTCCAAACTTTCACTTTGGATAATAGAAAATGCTCAGATTTTCTTCAGATCTACATCTCAAAGGAATGTCTAATTTTAAATTTTTGTAAATTGTGATTGAGTTTAATCCTTAACAAATCATGATCTACTTTATTTTGTGGAGGTTCTGCATAGCTTATTTTCCATGGCAGTTTATTCTCATGAGAAGAGAAAGCATATGAATGTCCACCCTAACAGTCCTACTCGGCTTAGTTAAGAAGACTCCTGTCCACTGCCTAATTCAACATCTGAGGTGATAATAGGGTGAAACATCCAATTCAACACTGACAATTCAGAGCATCTTTCAATTCCTATTTATTGTCTTCACTATCCAGCAATGAGGAGCACGGTAAAAATACTGCCATTGTAATTAAAAATATGAGTGAGGGTGGGAATAATCTGATGTTCTGATCCAGAAAGAAAAAAATATATAATACTTAACCTGGGTTTTTGTTTTTTGTGTTTTTTGGTGTGTGGGGTTTTTTGTTTTGGTTTGGTTTGGTTTTTACATTACCATATACTTTAGAAGAATAAAATTTGTAAGAACTAAAAACTTGGTGGTAGCATGATCTATCCAAAACACTTAGCTCAGCTTCTGGTGCTACATTGCAAACAATGTTATTCTTCTGGCCCTAGTTTGTGATCATTTAAAATATAAGCATAATAATCACTGTGTGAACGTAGAGGGAGCTTCATTTAAAACAAAGCCAGGAAGTCCTGAAGGGTGCGCTCTCACACAGGCCCCTCTGCAGATTTCATAACCAGCAGGAAGAAGGAAAAGAAGTATTCTGACAAGGGAGGACATTTTGCACACAGGAATTTTATCTCCTGCTTTTAAGAAAACGAAGATCCCTCCCTGCCCCAGGAACAGCGCACTAACCACCAATGAATATTAGCCACAACCTAGAACTCTTGTTCTTCTCCAATAAACTTTTGTTCAAAACAACCCTCTTCAATTTCCTCCTAAAACCTAATTAAAGTTGACCTTCCCTTTGTCTCTTCGAATTTGTCTATGGTGCACCATAGCTTGCTGGTCCAGAATTGCAATTCCTCTGCTATTCCCGAATGAACTCATTTTTTCTTTTTACTTAAATAAAATTGCTCTTGCTCTGTTTAGAGTTAACAATTAATAACCTCTATAATTTTTACTAGAGGCAGATTAACTGCAAGTGACATTCTGATTCAGATATAGTATCTAATTTCTTGTTGAATCTTGCTAAGTTATTTGCCTTCATAATATATTATGGCAGGTTTCCAAGGGTTAATTATGAGTTGCATAAAAGGCACTTCCTTCAACTCATTTTAATTTATTGTTTCTCACTAAACATTTCCCAGGAACTTGGCTCACTGAAGTCTCAAGAAAGTGTTACTTTCACTTGCCCCCCCATTCTACTTTCATCTGATATATATAGTCAACAACAACTAATTTCACAGCTCAGTTATTTAATCCTTGAAAAAAAGACATTTCCTCAAAATCAGATGATAAAAATGAGTTGGGGAAGCTGTACTAAAAAAATTCGTAGCTTTAAAACTGATATTTATGTAAGCTGTATTTATGAGTTCCATCAGTTTAGTTAGACATATACTAATAAATTTTCTCTAAACTCGGCAAGAGAAGATAACTTATAGATTCATATTTCTAATAATATAACACCAACATATTATTTCAATTATGCACTCAAAGCTTAGAAATGGAAGATTATGATATATAGGATAATAGATGATCATCAAATGACTGTAATACCATAATTCAGAAGATGGCCACAGCACTTGAGTAGTTTATGAACTGCAGCAGGAATCCCCAAGTGCATTCATACCTTCAATGGGAAGCCATTACTGTTACAGAAATGAAAACATTTATTTAAATCTTAACAAATTTCAATACCATACCTGAAAGCTCAACACTACACATTTTAGCATCTGCCTCATGAGAGGAAAGCTTTTATATCCAAAGAATAATTCACTGTAGGGTCTTTAAAGCTACATTTTAAAACTTCAATTAAGGTGAGTGCTGTGTATTGTGTAAGACTGATGAATCACAGACCTGTACCCCTGAAACAAATAATACATTATCTGTCAATAAAAAAAAAAAAAGATAAATGTTTGTCAAAATCTATCCAGAGTGATTATCGAGAATGGAGGTAGGGGAAGGGGCCAGAGGAGCAAAGACTTTTACTTTTTCATTGAAGTGGTATTAACTGTTCAATAATCTTATATTTTATTATATTTATAAAAATACAAAAGGACAACTGGTTTGGTATTTTCTTTGTTACCTGATGCTATAAAAAGGATGTGCTCCAGAAGACCAAAAGATTTTTAGCAATATTTAAGCACGGACACATGTTTCAATTTTTTTTTTTTTGTATTTTGCCATGAGTCCACTATGAATCTCTTCTCTGTAAACATATTGTTTTGAGGAACTACATTTTCAGCTTATTCCACCTAGTTTGTGTAATATCATTGTTTCATATTTGTTTTTAAATGTATATATTTCAAGCTTTATAAAGTATCCCCTAGTTTTTATAAACTAGGAAAATATATTTCAAGGACATGTCATCTTAATAAAATCTTTCATGTAGTGGGTGTTCACCAGTGCCATGCATTTTATAGACATTGTATTCTACTTTAATAGCAGGAATGTCAGATGTTATACAAACCTACTGTAAAGATGAGAAAAATGAGCTTGAGGAAGGTGAAGCAATTTGTCCATGAGAGCAAAACGAACATAAAACCCAAAGCTGTCCAGTTTCAAAGAATACTCTACTTTGACTGTTTGACTCTACTTTGTGTGTTCTGGAGCTTTTCCTTTCTAAAAGACCACTTCGTGCTCCTCTCTGCTGTACCTATAAATGTATAGATCCTTATGGGCCAGTGCGCCCTCTACCGGGACTGTAGTCACCCTGCATGCAGCCCACCTCTGCCCTGTATAATGATGCGGCATGAAAAGCTCAGAAAAATGGGTGTGCTTTGCTACTTCTCTGCTAGTAAATTATTTCCCAGAAAAACCCTATTTTACACCTATATCATATGGTACTAAACATATGAGTTCATAACCATTTGCATGACATTTTGCAAAATTTTCATCCCCTTTATCCATTTCAATGTTCATTTTAACTAGTGTTCATTCATATATAAGTGAGAAATGCCACAAAGGGGCTCACTCATAATGGGTTTTGCTATCATTTACTTTTTTAAAAATTTTTAATTGATTTTTTTACTTTTTAAATTTCCAGACTAAAAATTGCTAACCTATTTAGTGTTAAAATAAATCAAGGAAACCTCATTTAAAACGGAGCTGGGAAAAGTGAAATAAGTCAAGCAGAGAAAGTCAATTATCATATGGTTTCACTTATTTGTGGAACATAAGGAATAGCATGGAGAACATTAGGAGAAGGAAGGGAAAAATGGAGGCGGGGGATTGGAGGGAGAGATGAATCATGAGAGACTATGGACTCTGAGAAACAAACAGGGTTTTAGAGGGGAGGGGGGATTGGTTAGCCCGGTGATGGATATTAAGGAGGGCACACACTGCATGGAGCAGTTATATGAAAACAATGGATTGTGGATCACCACATCAAAAACCAATGTTGTATTGTATGGTGACTAACATAACATAATAAAATTAAAAAAAAAAAAAATGGAGCTGGGAGCTCTGAAGGGGGAGCTCTTGCACAGGTATTGTTCATGGTAAGAAGCATACCTCCTGTGTCCCAACAGGAAGAAGCTTACTTTACATACCGTAGCAGGAAGAAGGAAGAATTTCTTCTTACCTAGCAACAGCCCAGCCAATGAGAACTAAGTGAAAAAGCCTCTCCCAGCTTCCTCCTTTCCCCTATGGAAGTATGCATCTCTCCTCTTCTCCAGACTTGCTTATGGTTCACCATAGTTTGCTTGCCCCAAATTGCAATTCCTCTGCTCTGCCTGAATGAATGAAGTTTGCTGGTAGAATAACTGGCTCTTTTGTTTTTTTAAGGTCAACATTAGTCTCTCCTGATAGGATACATTACCATCACCCCAAATATGCTATTTTTTGGCTCTCTAAATCTCCAGTTTCATAGAGTTTTTCTTGAAATACAGCTCTCAGACTCACAATTTTCCTTACACAGATGGCCAACAATTTGGTTCCAAAGATAATTAATATTTCCCTTTCATTTATAACACTCTTTCCAAAAGGGACCAGCATTTCACTGGCATTCGTTTAATGTAAACACAGAGACATCTGAATTCTAATATTTTCTAGAATTCAGTTAATAGTTTAGACTCTATATAGTACATATTTTGCTTATAAAATGCATATTCTGCATTTTTGTGAAATGCAAATGTTTACAACCTCATCAAATCATATTTTCGCTCACTTTGACTTCAAAAATGATATTTTACTTGCAATAGGTTCAGTGCAAGCCTTTATTTAAAAACCTTTATGTTCTTATTCACAAATACCTTCCCAAGATACTGTTTTTTGACATTCTTCTATCCACCATACTCTACTTCCATACTATCCAATTCTCTCTTTCTAAATACCCTATATTTTACTAGTCTGCCATTTCCATCGAGCTGTTATTTTTTGCTTCCCTGTTTAAAGAAAAAAACTACCATTCTTCAAGAAACCTTGATAATGCCCTTGCTGTATGAAAACACCAAATCTTTCCAGTTAAGATTCATAAATAGCTTTATATGAATTATATTTATATCTTGAAATATAATTACTGACATATTATCCTCCAGATATAAAGTAGAATCTCACTAAGGTTGGAGGTAATGTCATGCACACCTTTTTTCACCCAAAGACCAGGAAGAATTCTCTTCACTTACTAATATTCAACATATCTTTGTAGGTTCAATCCAGGGTAAATCCTCTAGTATCTTTAATCCCTAACACAATCTAACTTTAGTAACTAAAACATCTATTTTGATGTAATAGTTAAAATTTCCAACTCTGTGCAGAGGTAAATCTGCTCCCCACCTCTAGCTGGGGACTGCTTTAGGCAGGTGCCTGGAATGTGTAGGGAGGTATGGGTGTTCTTCTGTTTCCCATCACTAGCCTATGACTGGGGCCTTGCTAGCTGGAAGAGATGGGAAGGGCCACGTAAGTCTTACTTGCTAGGTACTGTCATGGTGACTTAACTTTGTGACTCTTGGCTTGCTTGGCAGGGGTTTAAAGCTGATTTGCTTTTCTTGTAGGGAATCCCTGATCCATCTCCAACTTTTTCCTGCTAGTGACTACCTGCACCATTAGGGGAACTGCTCAGATAGGAGCTGACCCAATCCCTGTAGAAGCCCTCAGGCATTCTTTCCCTCACTATAAGCTGTATATGTAGGTGAGCTCTGATGCAATGAACGTCTACATGTTGCTCTTTAAACCAGCCAACTTGTCATGTTCTCTTACTCTTTAATTTCTCAGCTGTCAGTCCAATACAATTCCCCTGAGGTCCCCATAATCCAGAGGATACATATCAGGGGAAGGGAAAGTTCAGGGTTCTCAAAGCTGCATGCTATGGTCTGAATGTTTGTGTCCCTCCAAATTCGTATGTTGAAATCTAACCCCTAAGATGATGGTATTAGGAGGTGGAGCCCTTAGGAGGAGATTGGGTCATGAGGCCAGATAAATGAGAGCCCTCATGAATGAATTTAGTGCCTTTGTAAAAGAGAGACCAGAGAGCTCATTTGCCCCTCCCACCATGTGAAGACACAGCAAGAAGTGAGCAATCCACAATGTGGAAGAGGCCTTCAGCAGAACCTGACCAAGCTAGCACCCTGATCTTGGACGTTTAGTCTCTAGAAAGAAATGTCTATTGTTTATAAGCTACTTGGTCTCTGATCTTTTGTTACAGCAGCCCAGACAGATAAGACATGGTGTCAGAAACAAGAGGCAGCTATTTGATTTGAAGCTGAATCTACCCCTCCTTCTCTACAGAAAGACCTAGAATCATGGACTGTTAGAGCTCGAAGATGTGTTAAAATCATCTAGTCCAGAACAGCCAAATTATAGATGAAGAAACTGAAATCTAACCGTTAAATGATTTAACCGGTATTTGATTAACTTAAGCTCAATAAACATTACTGAATCCTTTTTTGCAAGCAGTAATGGGAATACAAAAACAAATACAACACAGAATTGGTCTTGCAGGATATCTAGTTATTAGATGAACTGCTATTACAATCCAGAACTCCTAGTTTCTCTTCCAAAGTCTTATCTGCCACTCCACATTAGGAGGAAAGTTCTCAAGTTTAACATACAGAAGAATTTCCCAGGGAGCGGTTAAAATGCAGATTCCAGAGTTCTGCTGCTGGAGACTCTAATTCAATGTGCAAGGTCCATGAATCTTCATGTTAACAAGCACCTGCAAACTGTTCTGTCCCAGAATTTAAAAGCACAGTTCTGTTTTGGAGGGGGTCCTGCCCACTGATCTCAAGGACAGAGAGAAACTGAGCATCTGTGTCATTCAGCTCCTGTCCTATCATCCCAGAATTTGCAGGGATGGGATTTGCCATCATCCCGAAGATACATGCTTTAGAGTCCACTCCGGTGTCTCTACTTTCCTAAAACTTAATTTTTCTGGGGTTATTTTGGAGTTTCCTGTGAAGTCCTACAGATCATCCCCTTGTTCTGAGATTTCCTGATGATATTAGTTCCTGAGGACTGTGTTTCAATTATCTTCTACCTTTCAGTAAATAGAACCTTGCACACATAGGACCTATAAGGAAGCTGTAGTACATTGGATTGATTACATGTCCGTTCTTCCATTTTCGCAACACGTTTATAAAATATGAAATTATATGAGAGAAATATTTATAGCAATATTGATTTCTTTTGATGCTTTTCTAGCTCATAGTGTGTTAAGATACAGCAAGGCCCAATGTCTTGAGATTTAAGCAGTTCTGATTAAATGGTAAGAAAGAGACTGCCAACCAGGTACCAGAGGCATGGAAAAAATTTCTCAGATAATAAAATGTGGAGTTTGGGTACCAATGTGCCTCTTCTTCAGTCTCATGGGAAGAACTGACCCTCATTTCTAGTCTGTTCTGACCAACAGCCCTCTTCCACATGGACTGAGACCACTGAGTTTTGTCACTCTTCCATGAGAGGCAAGGAGAAGCTTTGTTCTCTCATTTAGATGAGTACATTTATTTTCTGGATTTTCTAAAATGTGCACAAACCACTTACTACTTCTGTATTTGTTTTAAAATGCTGTTAATCTGCAATTAGCTTGCCTTTATCCTTAGCATAGGTAAGAGTTTAAAGCCTATCAACTGATAACTTAAAATGGGATTAACTTTCCAAAAATAGCATTTAATTGAGAAGAGAAAGTTAACCAGGTGTCTGAACGCATGTTAGTGCTTCCTTTAGGGCACTATTTAATTTGGTGATATAATCGCCTTACCTTTTTTTTTTTTTTTAAGATTTACTTATTTACTTATGAGAGAGAGCACACGCGCGTGTTGGGTGGGTGTGGGCAGAGGGAAAGGGAGGGAGAGGATCTCCAGCAGACTCCTTCTGAGCATGAAGCCCATTGAGGGGCTGGATCCCACGACCCTGAGATCATGACCTGAGCCGAAATCAAGAGTCAGACGCCTGATTGAGCACCCAGGTGCCCCATAATCTCCTTACTTTTATAAAGAAAATAATCTGTAAGGCTAATGTTCTTATATTTGTGTGGCAAATTGGAATAAATTAAAAAGCAGAAGTATTGAAGGAATCATAATCAAGTATTTTTCTACCTAAAATTGTCTTCTCCCAGAACCATTGTCTATACTATTATTCCCTTAACATTTGCACCCACCTTTATCGATTACCTCACACGAGCATTTACACAGCACATCTTTTGATGCTCGTTCATTGATGAGCATGATGAGAAATCACCTATTTTGAGTTGCTGCCTAGGCATTTTACAGTTTGACAACCCTGCTCACACCTGGAGCCTAGACCTTTGGAAAAGGACCCTAGCTTAGGATTCCTGCCACAAGTTGCCTCTTTGCTTTTCCTGAGGTATGTTTTAAAATAACTGCATAGAGTTGAACCACCCACAAAAAGTTAGTGACCTCTGTCCAAATCACCTCAGATACTGGTAGATGCTGGATACTCAACAAGGAGCTTCTACTTTTTAGACTTTCTCAGTTCCAAATCCAGAGGACTGATGCATAAACAGATATATTACAATACTGCATGACAAATGCTATCAGAATTACGAACAGATCTATGAGACCCCCAAAAAACAGAGTAACTCACCATTTCTGGAAGAGCTGAAGGAAACCTTAGAGAAATTGCTCTCAAGTGTAACTCAACATTAACATCACCTGGGAAGTTCTGGAAACAAATGATACGCATGCTCCAGCCCAGACCAATTAAAGCAGAATCTCTGCAGGTGGGCCCTCAGCATTGATAAATTTAAAAATCTATCCAGGTTATTATAATATGCATCTAGTGTTAAGAACCACTGCTTTAAAGGAAATGGCAAATAAACATAAAATGAAGGATGAGGTGCAAATCTATGTATTTAAGCAAAGGTCAAGTTAAGTTACCTAACAGTAAATGAGAATGTTTTGTTAGTTTTCCCCTTCTGAGTTGTTCATGTTATTTTACTAATCCCTAATTAGTTCATTTGAAATGCAACAGAATTTTCATACTTCTTGAATTGAATAATTATTTAGGAGTAGGCTTGTCAGCCCCATAAAACATTACTTATCATTTAATTTATTTATTTTATTGAAGATTTTATTTATTTATTTGACATAGAAATAGAGCACAAGTAGGCAGAGCGGCAGGCAGAGGGAGAGGGAGAAGCAGGTCTACGCTGAGAAGGGAGCCCGACACGGGGTTCGATCCCAGGACCCTGGGATCATGACCTGAGCCAAAGGCAGACGCTTAACCAACTGAGCCACTGTTGGTGCCCCAATATTACTTACCATTTTGAGCGTAAGAAAATAGAACTAAAGTTAAGGTGACTGGCTTAGTGAAAGAGAACAAATGATTTAGAAAACAGATTTTTCAAATGTCAGGAGGTAAGTACTGTTCTTATGTGTTTATTCAGGATTTAGTTTAAAACATCTGGAACAAACTATCAACATTCCTAAAATTCAGTTGACACAACTAATTTAAAAGATATAACATAGCTTTATAGTTTTTGTTTGTTATAAGTGAAGTTTGAAGTTAATGATTAGTAATCATTGACATCTGCTATACTGAAACCATTTATTGGTAACATCTCACTCCAAGAGTTCCATGAGGCCCCACCCATCTCATGGCTGACCTAATTATCTTCCACTGCTAACCACATGACCAACTTGCTCAAATAAAATTGTTCTTCTCTCCAATCATACTGCTATCTAGATTTCTCCCCTTCCAAAATCTGGGCCGATCAAAATTCCACCTGTTCTGCAAATTCCAGAGGAATATCAGCAGTCATCACTAGAAGTCATATGCTTATATTTTGAGTTCTTTTGGGGGGGGAGGGGCAGAAAAGAGGAAGAGAGAGAATCTTAAGCAGCCGATGCAGGGCTCCATCTCATGACCCTGAGATCATGACCTAAGCTGGAGGCAGATGCTTAACCGTCTGAGCCACCCAGGCATCCCTAAAATTTATTTTTTAAAATTTCTTTCCAACCACTATCTTCAACTATGTTATGCCTCACCTTTTTTTTTTTTTTTTCCTTGTCATACTATCGTAAGAAAATCTCACTGGGTTCGGGTCACTTTCAGGTACTTAACCAAACTAATCTAATCCAACTAAGAACTTTAATTATATGTAGTTGCTGACTTTTTCCCTTTGCTTGTCTACCTACTGAGAAGACAACCAATTAAGAGCAGGTAAATTACTGCCTAAAATGACAGAGGACATCCAAATGAGGAATGAGATGCCAGTTTCCCCTTCTTGTCTGCACCTCAGACAGTATGTCTGTTAGATCCCTACAAGTGGGGTGAGAGATTTGCCTGTTACCATAAACTCCATCCTCTCTATGACATCTGCCTTCAGGAATTCCTCTGTTTTTATATAACTATGCTTGTATAGACTGCAAGAGAGGAAGGCCTAGGACTGAGGAGCTAGCAGGACTATTATGGCCACTTTATTTACAGGCTTGGAGAAGGCACCTCTCCATCAGAAAGGTTTTCCGGGTATCAGCTTCTTTCCTTTAGCAGTCAGTTCTGAGATCTCTACTATCTTCCATGCAATGATATTTACTGAGAGACAGCTATTCCATATTATAGAACCCCATTATCCTCAAACCGTGGGCACCCCAGTGAATGAGACACTGAGTATGGTGTCTTGCACATAGCAAGTAATCAATAAATATGCATTGAAGACTAAGAGCAGACATAAACATAATATCATGAATAAAGTTGTTGAACTGAGGGATACATTGTTTCATTACATACACAAGGTGTATTAGTAGAAAAAAGAAGAAACAGTGTAAGCACTGGATACAGACCCTGGATAAATCAAACATAAATCATATTGCTGCAACCATAGGTAAACCAAATGAGAGAGATACTGGGAGAGATTGATGAATGATGTTGAGTAATACGGGATTGAGGACCAAAGATAGTATTTGTGGAGAGGGTAAAACTAAAAACACTGGATGTTGGGGCAGAAGTTTTGAAGTAAGTTCCCTTGAATGCAGGAATAAAACAGGTCATGTCTTTAGTTTAATCTGTTATGTGCCCCACATGTGAGAAATGGAAAGCTAGGTCTCTGCCCAGCTCTCTCAAAATATTTTGGGAATTAAGAACAACTTACATGAAACAGTTAGCAAACAAATCACTAAGAACAGCATGGAATGCAGTAACAGTTGAAAAGCTACAGCGTGTATGTGCTGCAAGGGAGCGGGGACAGTGTGACCGTGGAGAACCAGAGTAATCAGTAGGATTCTTGGAGGTTTTGAATAGTTCCAGGAGGAATGATGCACACAAGCCTTCATGATTTAAGGTTTCAGTGGGGGCAGACTTTCTAGTGAAAAAGAAAAAGCATGAGGAAGGGAAAAGCAAGCTGGAGATTTCAGATATGAAATAGTGCAGCGTGATTTTGAATTCTGCAAAATGACTATACATTTGTACAGCTGGATAAAAGTAAAAGTGAACCTCAGAACTTCTAGAAAGTATACAACACCAAACTGAAGCTCTAAGATATGTTTTCATATCTTTCAGTGTTTATATGTAAAGGGAAAGTAAATCCATTTTCTTCCTTTCTCGCTCTTTCTAACTTTTTCATTCTCTTATTTTTCTTTCCTTCCTTCCATTTTTCCCCTTATTCATTCATTAAACACATATGTTCTGTGCAGCTACTATATAACAGGTGCCAGGAATAAAGCAATGAGCAAATAGTTTATATTCTACTGGAAGGAGTAAAAAATTAACTTTTGTCAGTGATAACTCAAATAAAGATAAAGTGAGATAGGATAGAAAACAGTGCAAGGTGGAGGCCTTAGCAAAGTTTTAAATATGCATAGTGTTTTTAACTGTAGTCACTATATTATACTGTGTATGTCTAAGACTATTTAATCTTGTATAATTGAAACTTCATATACATTTTTGAAAGAAATAGGAAGGAAAAGACAATAATCCCTACTAAGGGCTTATTGTACCTTAATTAAAGGAACTTTTGTCCTTTAATATTTTGAATTTTATTTTGGTTTGGTGCCCTTTGGGTTTTGCACCATAACAATATTCAAGGAGGGTGACAGATGTCTTCTCTCTAATGTGGGAACAGTGATTGTGGGTGGAGGTAGCAAGTTGACTAGTCTATTCATAAGAATGCTCCAAGGCAGATCCATTCTAGAAAAGAGAATATACAGAGGTTGAAGACTGAAAATAGTATTCCCTTAAATACATCTGGTGCTATGTACCCTTTAGAAAGATTTTGTATGCCCCCAGAAGCACACATACCCCATCTTAAAAACTTTTTTATTATCATAAAACATATATGATAAAAGTTACCATTTTAACCACTGGTAAAAGTACACTTCAGTGACAGCAAGTACATTCACACTGTTGTGCAACCATCACCACCATACATCTCCAGAACTCTCTTCATCCCCACAAACTGCAACTCTGTACCTATTCAACAATAACTCTCCATTCCCCCTGCTCCTCATCTCTGGCAACCACTGCTCTACCTTCTGGCTCTATGGATTTGACTACTTTAGGTACCTCATGTAATATACATACATAGACTGTGTAAGTCCTGGCCCCTTTTCTGAGGTAAAGCCTGGTGCTCCATACAAAAACAGTTATAAACAGTATGGGTTGTGCTTTCATACCACTGTTCTCTTTATGTACTCCAGAATCTCAATTCCTGTTATCAAAATATAAGAAACATGTGGAAAATTCTTCCTCCTTTTATGCTAGTAAGCTATTTTAACAAATGATTAGATGAAACATATCTACAAGTCTCATTTCGGACCTAAGTTCTCATCTGGTGGCTTTCCTTTCTCATTTTGCACCATCTCAGTGGATACTATCACTTAATACAGAGCAGATGCTCTGCTTACTTGATACTGAATTATCCATTTATTTTAAAGTTGTGAAGGAGGATTTAAAATATGCTAGTAAAAAAAAAAAAAGGATTTTTCTCTCTCTTTTTAAAAGATTTTATTTTTAAGTAATCTCTACACCCAACATGGGGCTCAAACCTACAACCCCGAGATCAAGAGTTGCATGCTCCACTTACTAAGCCAGCCAAATGCCCCAAGGATTTTTCTTAAGGAAAAAAAAAAAAAGCTAAAACAAGAAAAGATTTCTCCTCTGATGCATTTTCTAGAATTTTCTTTCCCTTCTTTTTCCTCCCCTTTTGTGTAAAAACACTATTTCAGTATGATCCAGTAAGGCTCAGTCACTTACTGCCAAATTTATGATCCTGTAATGATTTCTCATTTATTATTTACACACTGCCTTCATTAGGCACAAAGCTCACAAAACAGAAAATGGATATGGCCAGAGTTTTAAATAGCTCCTAAGGAATGAGTGGCACTTGAAAAACACTTTACTACTTAATTTATATTAACAATCTGAAATTACAGGGATATGAAATGCAACAAAAATTCTCTACTCCAGTGTTTCCTTTTTCTCACATTTTGAATAGAGGGAAAGTAAAGTACACATACTGTATAAATACTATATTTACTTAATTTTATGAACCATTAAAAGTATGATAGGTTTTTGAGAAATAACAAATTCCCAAACACTATGCTGTGTATGCATACACATACAAAATGTTCTTTACCAATTCAATACCACAGCTTTATACACAAAATTACAGGTCACTTTTTCTTTTACACTCAGTATTCAAGTCTGAGTCAAAGCTTCTTCACACTCAGAATCAATATTCCTGAACAGTGTTGCCATTAGCAATAATGTACATCATCCCAGGGATGCATTGCTATTCACAACCATTATTAGTCATCTTGACTTCTTTGCCAATTTTAGAACTCGTAATATCATTTTGAGGCATTTTGAAGAGTACAGCATTTTTATAATAATTTTCTCTTTGGTTAAGCTCATAGTTTCCCTTTCTTACATGCTTTTTAAAATTAAGTATATTACTAGAATTTAAAAGTTTTAAGGAACTTTTATCAATTGCATTTAAGGCCTGATTGATACACTTTCAATATACATGCATCAATTATACCATCTTCTCTTAGGCTTTATAACTTCTCAGTCTATTCAGAGATATTTTGGAAAATCATTTTAACAAAAGTGTGAAAATGTGAAAATGTGTGTGGCTTAGCATTAAGAAAAATTTACATGATGTTAACCAAGAAAGATATACAAATGGCCAATATGGCCCATGAAAAGATACTCAACATTACTAATCATCAGGGAGATGCACAACAAAACCACAATGAGGTATCACCTCATACTTGTTACAATAGCAGTTACCAAAAAGAGAAGAAATATCCAGGGTAGATGAGGATGTGGAGAGAAGGGAACCCCTGTGCACTGCTCGTGGGAATGTAAATTGGTTTAGCCACCATGGAAAACAGTATGGAGTTTGGGGGGGGGTTTTAATTAAAAATAGAACTACCATATGATTCAGCAATTCCACATCTGGGTCTTTATCCAAAGAAAATGAAGACACTAATTTGAAAAGATTTATGCACCTCTATGTTCATTGCAGTATTATTTACAATAGCCAATATATAGAAACAGTTTAAGTGTCCATTGATGGATGAATGGATAAAAAAGATGTGATATGTATGTATATATATATACTCAGCCATAAAAAAGAATGGAATCTTGCTGTCACATGAATAGAACTTTAGGGCATCATGCTAAATGAAATAAGTCAGAGAAAGACAAATACCATGATTTCACTTATATGTGGAATCTAAAAAAACAAAACAAAATAAATAAATAAAACAAATAAAAAACCAAGCTCATAGATACAGAGAACAGATTAGTGGTTGCCAAAGGAAAAGTGAGGTGGGAGGTGGACAAAATGGATGAAGGAAGTTAAAAGGTACAGACTTCCAGTTATAAATAAATCATGGGGATGTAATATACAGCATGGTGACTATACTTAATAATACTATAGTGCATATTTGAAAGTCGCTAAGAGAGTAAAAGTTTCATCACAAGAAAAAATTGTATAACCATGTATAGTGATGGATAGTGGACTTATTACGGTGATCATTTTGCAGTGTATACCAATTTCAAACCATTACGTTGTATACCCGAAACTAATATAGTGTTATATGTCAATTATACCCAATTAAAAGAAAAAGGCAAATAAGAACATTCTGGAGGTGGATAGTGGTGATGTTGCATAACAATATGAATGTCCTTAATGTCACTAAACTATATGCTTAAAAATAATTAAAATGGTAATTTGTATGTTACACATATTTTACTATAATAAAAATGTTGAAATTTTTTTAAATTAAATATTCAGTCATAATAATTTAACATTTTCAAGAAGTCTCCATGAATTATGGATATAGAAATATGGTAACCACAAGCTTGATTGTAAGGTATAGAATAAGCTGAGATACTAGATAATAAAAGCATAATGCTATAATGAGAAGCAAGATATATGAACAGTAACATCTGAAATTTGAAGACATTTATAAATTTTTTCTAACAATATTCAAAATCATGCAATAAATTTAATAAAACTTTAATAAGTTTCACTATATTTAGTGGTAAATGTTTAGAAACATCTTTTTTGTTTTCTTAATAGAAAACAAAAAGCCACATATTATTGAGGAAGTACTTTGTTTTCCTTCAGTGGTTAAAAAAAATTTTTTTATTTTTTTTTTGGAAATTTACATGGAAAATATGATTACCATTGAACCACATGCATTGCTCAATAAATATCTGTGGAAAACAAAATGCTGAATATTTGAAGAAATATTTATACAAACAAAATACATAGTTGAAAACTATAAACATTTCAATAATGAAACATAATAATGATTAATCTTTTGTGAATCACTGAAAGGAATATGTACATACCATAGAAGATATTTTCTCAAGTAACCGTCTAAACCACTGGTGCAGTTGCTGCTTTGATTAGGATATTTTTACAAATTCAGGGATAATATATCAGATACATTCATTTAACACATCATTCATAGTTCTTATAGCAAAAACATTAAAGCCAGTGGAAGCACATAATGTTATAGGTTATTTTTGATGTAGTTAAACCTGCCTGAAGAAGACCTTGAAATGTATTAAAATCTTAAAATATGTTGAAATGGGTGACATCTTTTGTACCACACATTTTTCCTTGTATTCTATGGTAAAAAACTTAAAGGCTTTATTCAATTTTAAGATGAGTTATACATTTTTGTTTTACCAAAGAAAAAAAGAAAAAAGCAAATACAGCCATTCTTCAAAATTATTGACATTTTTAATTGATGGCAGGTGGTTGGTTCTCTGTCATATCATAACTAATAGGTAATTTTAAGTAAATAAACACAGTTAAAAGTCTCTTTATGATAAAGATGGACCTTCTAGTAATAAGTAAGAAAATAATTGTTTTCAAATAATCTCAAATTATGGAAAAAACATTAAAAGTGGGTATTTGAATTTCTTTTCTAGTTTAGAAAGTATGATAATTACTTGTAAATCTCTTACACCTGGAATGTAGAGATAAAAACGTAGGGGGTATTGAGCCATTTTCTCATCTGTCAAAAGGATTTTTGTTAGGAATAAACAAGTTAATACAATGCTATAAGCACTTAGTAAGTGATGACTATTATTATTTTGTCATCTTTACCACAATTATTTTACGTAATATATTTTGTGCCCTGACTTTAAGGCAACAGATTTTCAAACTTTTTGAATATATGTCTACATATTCTATATATTATAATTAACATCCATTTAATTGGCAGAACAACACTATCATTCTAGTACTATCTTGATGTTTCAGTGGCAATATATTGCTTATTCTATCAGATTCATTTACCCATGCTTATTATTTAATGCCAGGAAATTACCTGACCATAGTTTTTTCTATTAGCATTGTCTCTCATTATTTCTCAGTATGAATCCTTTGGTTGTATCAAATTAATGTGTTTTTTTTTTTCACCAAATATATATATCATGGCCACATTTTCATATTGTTTTCCCAATATAAATAGTTGTCTTGCCTCCTAACACTTATCCAAATGTGATCCACTTTTCTAGACCCAGATTAAATTAGCTTCCACCACAAAATACAGATCTTTTTCTCTGAACTCCTTTTGTTCCTATGTCACAAAATGTAATTGGCTTCTTCATTCTTGTTGACATAACTATATCAGATTTTAAGTGTTTAGAAAGAATGTTTATGTTTTAAATTTTCTCATAGATATATGATCCCACATCTTCTAATACTGTGGTATTTAATTTAATTCTTAAAAATTGATTTTAATTGTTGAAAGAACACCAAGGAAGACTATAAACAGTGAACATTAAAAAATGTATTCTTAGACGGCTTCCATCTTACGTAATTCAGAAATAAGGGAATGCTTTTATTTAAGGAAATCTAATATTGAAATAGTTTACTGAAAATTAGAAAACAGAAATTATGAAACTTTTTTCATTTTTTAGAGCAATCACTACAGAAATGCTTTATATAATTAATGTGTTTTAAATATATTTTATTTAAAATAATTAAACTTTTAAATAACTTAAAAAAAGAACAAGCCTTTCATGAGATTCATAGTTTTCTTCTTAAGTCTCCCTGAGAAATCATGACATTGCATATTTTACCATAGGTGTATAGCATAAACTCACTAAGAGAATGTCAGAAATGATTCTGTAACTATACTTATTTTCTCATTTGGCTTGAATAGGTTTTTAAGCCATCTGAAAATCTTTGATCATGAATATTAAAACTCATTCAATATCTCTATGATTCATGTTTGAGCACAAATAAGCTTTATATGATGGCATGAATATTTTTCATAAAATATGAATTCTATGAATCTTGCACTGGAATAAAAATTCAGGTTAAACTCATTTTGACCTTTGTTATGTTAAAATAGCAATCATACTTTTGAAAAGGCATATTTATGTAAGATACTACTTGTCCGAGGCATAGCCCATTCTTGATATTGTTAACAACCATGCACTAAGAAGATGCATTCTCTAAATGATATATGGAGAGGTAATCTTTCTAAGGATGGTACTTATTTAAGAATATGCCATTCTATAATAGTTGTATATTGCTTTTAAATTATAAAATGCCTTCTCATTATTATCTTATTTAATATTCCATACAATCCTAAGTGAGGATAAATTAATTAAATCAACTTTTTTTTAAGGGTTCACTAACGTGAGGCCTTGTTCTATACACTTTCACCTCCATTAATTCATTTAATATTAATAAAAATTCTGTCGTGTGTGTGTTTAGTATAATTTTGCCAGATGGGAATGACAATGCCCAGAAATCCTGTTGCTAGGTCTAAGGAGATATGACTAGATAGTGGCAAAGTCAAGATCCGTGTTTTTTTAACTTCAGAATGTATTCTGGTTTGAAAGAGGCATGACAGATACCATCTTCATTTTATTAATGAGGAGTTGAGATCTATCTAAGCAAATTAAATGTTTGCCCAAAATCAAAAACGGAATGTAGCTATTTGAAAACTCAACATCAACTTCCAGTGCAAAGGTCTTCCCACTGTTCCCTGTCGGCTCACCGTAACGATGCGCTATGACACACGCACAGACATACTGCCCTGGGATGCAGCTGCCCGTACACTGTGAGCAGAAGAGAGAGAGCGACTAGAAAGACTGGAAAGGCAGAAAGAAAACAAAACATAAACAATTCATTGCCTCTTCTGCCTTGATAAATTGCATTTTCCACTCTTACTTATTGAGACAAAATTAACCACATAAATTGGAAATGAACTGAACACCCCACTACACGCTGACACACACATGCATGCGTTCCTACACATAATGCACACTCCACACTAACTTGTTAAAGTCTGAGAGCAAATGCTTCAGAAGCCCTGATGAGGCCCCCCCAGCTACTATCTATGTCCCTGCGTCCCTTGAGGAGTAGAGGAACAGCCTGCTTCTTTAGATGGGAGGCTAAATCTTATCTTTCCATTTCCCTGAAAATAGTTATCAATCACATCATCTAAAGATTTAGCTATTTAGAATTCTTCAGTATATTTCAGTTTGCATGGTCTCATTATATACATAGATATATTCAGAGTAACTCGCAATAGAATACATTTTTAGTTTCAAAGTTCACATTTTTCCCTAATTAAAGGATATTTATACTTAAAGAGACTTCAGTCTTAAATCCCTCATAGAGTTGCCAGAGACCATTCCTTCAGCCCAGATTGTCATGGATATCCTCCAAGTTCTCCAATAATGTATTTTTTAATTTCTCTTCTCTTAACTTTTCCTAGCTACATTAATTAGAATCCTGGTTTGCTCCTGTAGCAAAGTACAAAATAGTTCTTGCTTAAAAAAGATACAAATGAAGATTTCTTTCCCATAATAGACTGAGGATAAATGGTGCTTCATGGTGTCAGGAGACCATATCTTTCCCATGTAGGTGCTCTGTCATTCTCAGCACCTGGTTTTCATCTTGTGGGCTAAGGAAGCTGCTCCAGCTTCTGCTAATACCTCTGCAGGCAAGGAGGAAGAGGATGCAAAATAAAACCACTTCTCTGGGAGGGTACCATCAGGCAGGGTCAGCAGAATGTGCTCTCACTGTGTCCATCTCTTCATATTTAGAAGTACAATTAATTATTTGATATTTATTTTGCTTACAGAAATATTAGCTCTATTATTTTCTTGGATTTGTCATATAATCATGTCATACTGATGACAGTATGTTTCTTTTTTTTTTTTTTTTTTAGATTTTTATTTATTTGACAGAGAGAGACACAGTGAGAGAGGGAACACAAGAGGGGGAGTAGGAGAGGGAGAAGCAGGCTTCCCGTGGAGCAGGGAGCCTGATGCGGGGCTCGATCCCAGGACCCCGGGATCATGACCTGAGCCGAAGGCAGACGTTTAAAGTCTGAGCCACCTAGGCGCCCAGACAGTATGTTTCTTTCAACTTTTTTTCCTTACCTCCATGTCCATGCTAAGACCTCCTCCAGCATGTTAAATAGAAGTACAGTAGACAATTTATCTAGTTCCTGACCTCAAAAGGAAAGATTTCAAGTTATCAGTGCAGCAGGTAATTCATAGATATCCTTCATTAGATTGAGGAAGTTTTCTTTGATTTCTTGGATAACCCAAGTTGTTAATTATATAGAGTACTTTTATATATAGCTGCATTCATTCCTCTAGTATTTTAATTTAGGATGTGTATATCTATGTTCATAAATGTGTTTGTTTTATTTTTATTTTTTTATTTAAATTCAATTAGCCAACATATAGTTCATCATTAGTTTCAGATGTAGTGTTCAGTAATTTATCAGTTGCGTATAACACCCAGTCATAAATATGTTTGTTCTGTAATTTTTCATTATGGTACTATTGTCAGATTTTGAAATGCATTTTTTGCAAGCCTCATAAAAGAAATTCAGGATTATTTTTTTTTCCAAACTCCCTCCAGTAAAGTTTGGTAAACTTAGATATACTTTTTTTATTTAATGCTTTGTAGAAGTCTTCATGAAAGCCATTTGCTCTTACTATATATCTAAGGCTGCAGCATCTCCAATTATTTCTGACTTGCTTCTCGTTGCCTTCTCTTTCTCACTAGATGAATCTTGCCAGAAGTTTGTCGATTTTCTTTGACTTCTCTAAGAAACAACTTTTGGCGTTGTTGATCCCTTCTGTTGTTTATTTGTGTTCTATTTTATTAATTTCTATTCTTTATTATTGTATTCCTTTAATTGTGTGTCTTCTGGGGGAGGGCGAATGTCCTTTTGCTAATATCTTGAGACAGTTGTCAAAGGCTATGCATTTGAAGCTGAAGATCTTCCTCTATGTTCTTTTTTTACCGACATTCTGAAGCACCATTTTTATCATTCAAATAAAAACATTTTTAAATTGGGGCGCCTGGGTGGTTCAGTCGTTAAGTGTCTGCCTTTGGCTCAGGTCATTATCTCAGGGTCCTGGGATCGAGCCCCGCATCGGGCTCCCTGCTCAGCGGGAAGCCTGCTTCTCCCTCTCCCACTCCCCCTGCTTGTGTTCCCTCTCTCGCTGTGTCTCTCTCTCTGTCAAATAAATAAATAAAAAAAAAAAATCTTTAAAAAAAAAAAAAAATTTTAAATTTACATTACGATTTCTTCCATAAATCATAGGTTATTTAGAAGTATATTTCCTTTTTTAGGTTTTTACTTTGATATATTCAAAAGTATATTAAAATTGTGTGAATGGGATGAAGAACGGTATAAATCTGGTATCCATTAGCCAGATTCAACAGGTGTTAACTTTTCCCCTATTTGTTTATCATTACATGATTCCCTTTCTCTACATGCACACATCCTCATATCTTTTATTTTTTTCCAAACCATTTGCCATTTGAGATGAAATTGCAGACATGACATACCTTTATCCTGAAATACTTCAATATGTATTTTCCAAAAATAGGGACATTCTCTTATATAACCACTATACAATTATAATCAGGAAATCCAATTTGGATACAATACTGCTATGTAATTCCCGTTCAGTATTTGAAATTTGACACTTATCCCAATGATGTCCTCCACTATTTTTTTTTTTCTCTAGATAATGCACCATATGTAATTGTTTGGAAGCAAATTTTTCTTTCTTCTTTTTTTCTAAGCATTAGGTGGCTATTTATTGATTCTTTCTGAGAAAATGTCACAAATATAAGTAAACTTGTACACAGTTATATTTTAGAAATCAGCCAAAGGAGATCAAATAATATCATATCTTGTATAACTACAGTGATTTGTATCAGAGGGAAGGAAAACACAAGTTACCATTGTAGTTTTGCTTAAGGTAATGCAAAGGGATTGCTTTTTTGGAAATGGCCATTATGTGGGAAGAAACCTAACCAGAACAACACAGACCAAGTATGATTTATATATGGTCCTGTTTGATCACTGTTTTATAACTGGACAGCATGACCCACTACTGGGTAATGACATCAGCTTCATGGGTCACAGCTAGTATTTTGTTATAAAATATAAAACAGAAAATATTAGAGGATATAACATGCAATAAAGGAAAATACTCTCTTCAAACTTTTGTTTTTGTATGTGAGTGTGAATCAGATTATGGTACAAAATATACTGACTTTGCCTTCACGGTCCTAAAAGTCTAAGAAACTAGGTTAGATCATCCCAGTCCCAGTAACATAGCCTATATGATTTCCTGAATTTTTCCAAAAAAAAATATGTAACTTGCATTCCTTTTGGGAGCAAGCATAAAAAAACTTTTTTCATCTATTTTATGGCTTTCCTCAGTAGAGAGATTTTTTAAACTCATGAAATATCAAGAAGCAGGTAAAATATTAAGAATGCAATTTCAATAACCTATAAATTTGAATTTCAATAAAATACACTGGTTTCCATTCAAATATGAGTAACAGCTTTATCCTAGTGCCCTCTTGTAACAGATACTGAAAGGATACTCTGGTTGTGTTCTTAGAATCTGGAAAGGCACTTAGAGCCCCTGTCATATGCATCATTATCAGCCTTCTGTCCCAGGACAGAAGGACCTTACAGAACCTATCTTGGCTCACGATGCCCAGCTCCTGCTGCTGGCGGCCCACTTGGTTCTGCCTTGGCAATGCATGATCTCACATGCAGGTGGCTTCCTTCTGCTGTTAATCCAGTCAGGAAGGCCTGCACACGAGCACGGTCCACTCCCAACATGCCATCCTCACAGCTGCTGCCACCACCTGAATTCTTCCCCAGCTCCATTTCCCACACTGAGTTTCCCTCCTGCCCTTTTCCCTAACCAACCAGACCCCACCATCCCACAGCAAAACAATAGGAAATAACTCCCTAGAAATGCCTAGAACTATAGTTCTTAATTCCCAAATACAGATGGCCCCAACTTATAAATGGCTTAAATTACAATTTTTCGACTTTATGATGGTGTGAAAGCAATACACATTCAGCAGAAACCATACTTCAAAGTTTGAATTTTGATCTTTTCCCAGGCTAGCGATATGAGGTAAGATACTTTCTCCTAATGCTTGACAGTCAGCTATGTGATCATGAGGGTCAATGACTGATACACTTACAACCATTCTGGTTTTCACTGTTAGTACAGTATTCAAGTCAACAAATTACATGAGTTATTCAATACTTTATGATAAAATAGGCTTTGTGTTAGATGATCTTGCTCAACTGTAGGCTAATGTGAGTGTTTTGAGCACATTTAAGGTAGGCTGAGCTAAGCAATGATGCTTGGTAGGTTAGGTGTATTGAATGCATTTTCCACTTACAATATTTTCAACTTATGATGGGCTTATGGGGTGGGGCATAACCCCACTATCACTGAGGAAGGTGCATATATGCAGATTTTTGTAATTGTCTTTTTTCCCTGACTTTATTGTGCTTCAGAGCATACCAGGGATCACTTTTAAACCAATTCTGTAGCTTGAGGGTTCCTTGGCCAGGTAGTACTTGCATACAAGGGTATATACATCCATATGAAAGCCTAACTCTGCACCAACATTTACAACAATAAGTATGTTTCCCTTCCTTTTTTTTCTTTAGTTCTTTTGCTCAGTCCTAAAGCAGGCTTTTCTAATCTTGGGGATGGTGGTTGTGGTTAATTCTTGTCAACCCTTACCCAAGGGAGGGTGGCCCTTTATGGTACCAGCTTATCATGGAAAAGTTTCAAGCTTAATTTAAAGAGATGCCTCTGGGTCCAGGAAGACTTCTACCCACCCCAACAGGCTAGCTCCTGGACTCCACCTAAATGCATCCAAATTCTGAAATCACGTATACAAAATATGCAAATATGCTGTGGACAAAAAAAAAGATCAGTGCTCTGACATTTTGTGTATCACTCCTGGGTTTGGAAAAGGAGTTGCATTGGAGGAAGCAGGAACAAATAAAATAAGCATAATTCTTGTGCGACATTTGTCCACGAAAGGAAGCAGCAAAATGACCGAAAGATCAATGGTACAGAGTTTAGGGAAACTTGTCATTTTCAGATCAAAGAGATTTAAACTTACTTTTGCTTGACGTTCTATTTCCAAATCTAATTTTTTTTTTTTTTAAAGTGTCTGAGTTGGGGATTTGATTTTGGTTGGTCAGTTGGGGTTTCTTGTTGTTTTTAAAGTGGCTATCTGAAAACATGTTTGTGTGGTCAGTCTAACACATCTCAGAAAATCAAATCCAAGAATCGTATTTTAATGTTACTAACTGTTCATTATTGAAGAGTCCTTATTTTTCAAAACCTGTTTTTGGATTCTAAGGTGGAACGGTGGAAAACATGAATTTCTTGTTGTATGTTCTTTTCTCTACTAAAACACATAGAAAATTTTGTATGTTCTTTTCTCTACTAAAACACATAGAAAATTTTCACATTTTCCAAATGTTCGTTCTGTCTTACTATCAATTTATCATCTACCACCTCTGTATCTGTCTACATCTGAAGAGGAAAATTACCCAGAGCAGGCCCAGGCCGGCAGGCCCCAGAAGATGGAAAGTTACAAGCAATAGCAAGAGATTACCAGAAGCCCTGCTGGGAGCAAGAGATAACTGACAGAACAGCCGATTCTGCTTCTGTAGGCTTCCCGCCACAAGCTTCCTGCACTGCCCTAACCACTGCCTTATCTGCTGTTCCCGCCTAAAGCAAATCCCCCCCCCCACCAATTTAAACCCACCTACCAGCAGTCAGCACAGTCTTTGGAACCTGACCCCCTGCACTGCCCTATAAAAAGCTCTGTAACCCTGCTGCCTGGGGCCCAGAATTTTGAGTGCGAGCTTGTCTGGGTCCACCCGGGTAAAATAAACCCGAGTTCTCCTACCCCTCCAAGTGTCGTTTGGTTTATCACCGATCTGACTTATTTTTCCATAATACATCTACCTATTTACTTGCATATTTACTGTATACATTAGTCAATGATAAACAATATCTACACATGGAATTTTTTTCTTTGGGCACATTAGTTTTTACTAGGCCCACGATGCACTTTTTCCCTTAGTGATATTCCAATCTCCCTCCATGCATTCAAAAAGCACTCACTGAAGACTTAATGTATACTGAAGGTCGGGGACACAAATATGAAGGAAAAAAATTCTCATAAATCAAGAGGGGGAGAACAGCGTCATGGAGGACACAATCTTGCAAGTAAATACGTGTTACTCTGTATAGTTATTAAGAAAAGATGAAATATAGCAGGCATAAAAAGGAAAGAACTGAAATAGGAGAGTGAGGTTCTTGTTTCACAGAGTCCAAGAATGAATCTCACCAACAAAGGAGAGTGAATATAGAGACAGAGTTTTATTAAGTGAGGATACAGTAAAAGCTCTCAGGAGTGAGAGGGGTCCTGACAGGGTTGTCACTGAGGGCTTTTAAGGTTGGACTTTTATTGAAGGCTAAACAGGGTACTTAAATCCTTTTAACATCTCCATTGATAGCACCATTGAGTAAGGACTAGTGATGACATCTTTAATGGCTTACTTCCTTTTTAGGGTCTGGTAATTCTTTGTTGGTCACAAGTAGCTGTTATAACAAGACAGCACTCTGACACCTAGGGCAGGGTGGTCTGATTTGTTCCCTTATCTCTGGTTTCCTTACACCTCGCATTTCTGTGATTTTTGTGAGCCTGAACCCTTAGGCCCCTACCTTTCTCTCCCAACATAGCCCAGCCTGTCCCTTACTCCAAATGATGAACTCTATAATCAGTTTCAAAAGGAGAAAGTATGGTTGATATAGACTTTGACAGGTGATAGGACCTCAGCAAATGGAAGAAATCTCAAAAAGGGCATTCCATGTTTCTTTTCTGAAATATCTCATGATATATATTTGAACGAATAAAATTATGGGGATAAAGATTTATATTGGAAGGAAAGAAGTTAACATCCTGTATATGGTGGCTATATAAACATAACAAAATATTCTTTTCATTAGATTTTGGGCATGTTGATATTTTCAGTAAATAAATTCAAAGAATGGTCTATATGTATCAAACTAAAAGAATAAATGAAGTCACTTCTACAGACCACTGTGGACTCTGAGCCAAGTCTGCTCTTGGATTGGTTCCCAGAGCTGCCATTGATTTCAGTAGGAGTTGCACACACAAATCTCAGCATTGAAACTAGCTGATGGGCAGGATGTTATTACAAAGAGCAAATCTGTACCATGTTTCAAATATCAGTAACAGCCAAAACAGAAAAAAAAATGGCAGTTAATCAAATGTCAAAGCAACATCATGTAGAGCCAGTTTTGTCCCTAGAAAAGTACATGTGGTTCCTTGTGACTGAGTCAAGTATCATCATCTCAAGACTAAAATACATGACCTTCTCATTTTGAAAGGAGAGACTTTGACCAAATGGCAAATCCCTTTAATCTGCTTTTAAAAAATCAAGGAAGAACACATGCATTTATATGTCTGAGGGAAAATGTAAAACAACAGAAAAGAAAATGAAATGTATAAAAATATATGAAAAACATAGCATTCTGATTTAGATGAATATCTACAGTTGAGAAACACAGAGTGACTCCTTCAAAACATCAATCTGGTTATGTCACCTCCTCTGATGGAACTCTTCAGTGGCCTATCTTTTTTCTTACAAAAGATACAAAATGCCTTAACATGAAACTCAAGGCTGTGCGTGGCCTGATTCCCACCTCACTCTACAGTCTCATCCCCACCATGTTGCTCAGGTGCACACCCTGTCCTCGGGCCCAGAGCTGGTCTTCCATCCTCGTGCTCTCTTGCATCCCAGGTCTTTTATATAAACAATTTCTCTTCCTGGAAGGCTCTTTTCTTCCCTCTTAAACTAATCCCTACCCCTCCATTGGTTCAGTCATCACTTCCTCAAATAAGTGAACCAAGTCAATTTCTATACTATCAAACCCACAGAAACATGTTCCTTTACATTTTGCCCCCCTTCATTAGTCCGCTTTATGTAAAGACCATGTGTATGTTGTTCATCATCATGTCCCTGGTACGTAGCACGCTGCCGATACCTTGGGAAAAAACTCAATAAATACTTGCTGAGAGGGTGAATGAGTAAATGAGATATCAAGGCAAATTTTAGTAACAATCACCATAATACTGGTTGAATTACTTTGAAGGCAAGAAACAGATAGCAATCTTCTCTAAGTGAACTGCCCACAGACCATTAGTGCATCTCTTTTATTCATAGATGGGGGCTTGTACACCTTCCCCAATAATTACGATTCCCAGTGACAGATAACTATGGAATATAGAGAGACCACTCTTATATCTCTATTCTGTCTCTGCTATTTCCATTGTGAAAATATCATTCAATACAGATTGTCTCTATGGATAGAGACTTGCAATCATACTCTAAGTGACTTTCTAGAAGCAGATTAAATACATGAAAAAGTTTAAATCTCTAGAACATGTTGTCTTAACTACCTTAATGTGCAAGGGAAAACAGCTTTAATACTCGTAATATCAATTCTCAGATCACGAAGCACTAAAAATAAGCATTGACAAGGACATTGAGAATGATTCATTAAAACAAACAAAAGAAGAATAAATTCTGCAAGAGAGGATTTCAAAATATCCTTGATGCTTATGATTAGCTGAGCATACTGCTGTGTTGGCACAGTGGGGTTGCTTTTAGTGAATCCCAATCCTGGAAAGATTCAGGATGATATTATAAAAATTGTTAGCAGCTTACTATTAATAAAAGCTTTTAAACAATGTTCTGCTTAAATGTGTTGTCTTAAAATTTTCAATGGTTAAGAAACATAAAGCTATTTATTATTAACTTCAGGAAACTTGTGTGTCATGAGAGCCTGAGGCCCTGAAGTGTAATTAACAGAACAGAATTAACTCTCATCATAGAAAAAAAAAAAAAATAATAAGAAAGCACAATGGGAGAACAAGAAACAGTCTAAAAACAGCTGTAATGGACAAATAGTATTAACACCAGAAAGCCCAGAGACACTTAAAAGTGGTGACAACAACTCTTTAAAACAGTGGCAAGCAAACTGAACCATCTGTTTCCAGAAACAGAACTTACCCAAAGGTGTTCCAGGCCTTTGCAGAATCATCAGTGAATCAAGTACACAATCTAATGTATCTATGGGCAACCAGAAAATATATAAATAGAACAGTACATTTTTACATAGTTATGTCTTCAATACTACTTATTAGTGATGTACCTTTGAAAAGAAAGAAGAAATCATCCTCAGACTGTGTCAGAATCAGGCATCGTGAGGAATGTTATCACAGTATGTCAAGCTGTAAAAGAAATCCAGTATTATATAAGATAATCCATACAATAATAACATATTGAGTTTATATTATAAGTATATATTTTATCAACTTTTATCTTAGTGGAGGCTGAGAGGCTAACTAATTTACTCAACCAAGGTGGCAAAGTTCTTAAATGGTAGGGAGAACAAATTTTTGAACTGTTATTATTGACTTTAAAGTTAAAGCCCACATTTTCAATGCAGTATTTCATAGATACTATTGAAGAAAAAGAAATGAAAGTCCCAGACTCATCCTAATACCTGCAGAAAAATGAAATCTTCAGAATTAAAAGGATGTGATTTTTTTCTAACAAGGTTACTTCCTTTTGGGACACTGATTTTTTCGGAGATGAAAAGTGAGTGAAATCCTCTTCCCCATCTAAGGAAACTCATGACATGCCTAGCTCCAGGAGGCACCTCTTAAATGAGATTAAACCAATCATTAAAATCCCTTTGCCTTTTTTCTGTATTTCAGCCGTCCAAACATTAGAGAATTATTCCATGACAAAACGACTATTATTCATCTATAGGTGGGTGACACAATCAGATAATAGGATAGGACTTCTCCTTCATATTTAGAAGACAGACTTTTGTCCTCTTATTAGGCATGATGAACAAGGGAGCTTGTTGCCCTATGACTGCTGGCTGCCAAGGTGTGACCATAATAGAAGCCAATCTAAAGACAAAGCTGACATAGGGAGGCCAGAGTCAAGAGAGTCCACAGACAGTCTGACACTTGACTATCCTATTACTGAAGCCTCCCCTAACTCTTGTTCTGTGGTAATCTTTGAGTGGTTTAAGTCACAATATCCAGTACTTGTATTTGAGAACTTCCTAAGTGATGTAAGTGATATTTGGTTAATCAAATATAAACTGGATTTTAGGATGAATAACTTCTCTAAGATGTGGGTGTAACATAAACTGCATGGTAAAAATCTTTTCTCTACCACCATTTTAGTTTACATTCAAGAAAAAGAAAGTCAAATAAAAATTGTAATACATCTATCATCCCTAACCCAACACAGTGTAATGTAGGTACAATATTGTAGTTAATTAAAATTATTTGGAAAAATAGCCATAATGATACCTTGAGTTACAGAATAGCAAAATACTACTTTTTTTTTTAATTGCCAAAAGGTCAGATTATGTTAGGCCTGGTTAAAAGCTTTCAGTGGAATTTCATTGCACTTATAATACGCTTTTCTATCCAAGGGTCCTACCTAACCATTCAGTTAATTTGGCCTCAGGTATGAGGAACCACTCTTTCAAACGTCAGGCCTCAGTGTACATGGTACCTCCTCCGGGAGACTTTACCTTCCCACTCTGTCTAAAACCATCTCCTCCTTCAATGACTATTTCTCAACTCATTTACTTCCTTCATAGATTTTCTCTCTAGCCAGAAAGTTATTTTTTGCTTAATCATTTCTTTACTTGCTAATCTCCACCTACTCTCAGGAGATTATAAATTCCATCGTGACAGGGAACTGCTTGTCATCCTCAGTATTAAATTCCCAGCAAATAGAACAGTGCCTGCCTCACAGTAGGCCATCAATGAACATATGCTGAATAAACGAGTGAATGACTCAATAGATGGATGGCTTTGAAAACACCAATGATTTCTCAGTTTTGTTTCAGAGTACTCTTGATAAGAAGTGGAGTGTACTTTTACATTCAAATAATAAAGAAAGCACTATTCCTTTTTAGTGGTCAATCAGTTTTGACAAGCCAATCTTAAAACACTTGCGTGAGATCTCCTCCCTTATCCTAACACTTTATTAATTTTCTATTTTATAAATTAAGCTAGAGAGCCTTCTCTGAGTGATAAAAAACACATCTTTAGATGGCTGTGACTGGGGAAGGAGGGATCGTGCAGCCCAGACTCCTGAAGTGCAGGGCTTCTGAATGGCCTACCCACCTCCTTTTCCAACTGAAAAATTGGGTCCCAACAATGTTTCCTCGATGAATAGCTTGGCAATTTCAAAGCTGTGAGGTTTTTTTTCTCTGTTTACATGATGTTAAATTACAGTGAAATCCACAAGCATTTAGAAGTACAAAGACCACAAGGCCTTTTCTGACACTCATTTCACATCTACAATTACCCAACACAAAATACATGAGAATAATACTGACTCTTCAGTATGATTTTCTTTTTAAACGAAATGAATAGACTTAGATGCTAGTCTGTACTCAGTTTTTCCACAACTTGAATTTAGTTGGCAATATAAAACACTTTTTTCATCACAGATAAAAGAACAAACTAATCCTTAAATTGTGATATTCCTGAGTTGAAAGTAGGGTTGTTCTCCTAATCCTTGGTAAGGACAACTGTTTAATCAGCCAGGATACTGTCAATACTGTATTAACCATGTGTTTTGTTTTGTTTTGTTTTCCCTGTATTCTGATGCTTTGACATCTGGGGCCTTGCTGACCCTGAGGGATTGCTGCTGAATTAGCCAGTCCCTACAGAGAGTAAACAACTCACCCAGAAGCATGCTTTTCAAATGCAAACCAACCAACCCAGAGTTCACCCCCACCCCCCAACAACCTCCATTATCAGGCTCTCACACTTAGGCCACTATCCACCTGCCCTTGCCACTCTGGGGCCAGCTGCCAGACATCTGTGTCAGAGACCCCTTCACCAACTCTGCTGCTTCCCCGTGTGGACTTTTTCTTGGCCACTGTGATTGTTGTCTTCTGATCTGTTGCCATTACCAAAGCTAAACAGTAAGACCTCCTAAAACATGTATATAAGGTATGATTGTATGGCAAGAGTTATAAAACAAGCGTTTCTGAAAAGGAAGAAACATGGTTCAAATTTCTCAAATAGGTTTAAAAAAAACCTGGAAAGATCCTAAACATTGGAAACTGAGTGAACAAATATCTGATGTGTAAAATAGATATTATAATAGCTTTTCCTTTTAATGGTGTTCAGAGGTTTTCACAATTATGCTTTTAATGTGACTTAATTCTACTGTTTTCCCTATTATCTTAAGTTGTATCACATCTATTGATTTTGAAGAAACATAATACTTCAAATTCCAGAGGGACTTCAAGTTACTCTATTACATATATGTTGTCTACCCATCCCCCCCAGCATTGTAGATTTTTTCTGATTCCTCCCTCTGGAGGTAGGGGTGGGTATGACAGGCTCATCTAGGGATAAGACCAAAAATGAGTAAGTAGGGCAGAAATGTAAATCAAGTCCTTGAGAAAGATGAATGTAGTGAGAGTCATCAAGTACCATCATCATCTCCAGTCAGCCAGGATTTATTAAAGATTTTTTTAATGCTAAGCATACTGTTAGGCATTAAGTACATTAAACATAAAAATTATAAAGTCCCCATTTGAATCAGGGTTTGATCAGAGAAGCAGAACCAAATGGGTGATAGAGTAAAAGGGAATCATTATAGAGATTAGACCCAACACAATATGAGAGCTAATGAATCTACACAAGGATGTTGCCTTTTTGTCTAGCATTCGACCTGAAGTCATGATAGGTCAGCCTTGCATATAACTTGAAGGAATAAGGATGAACTGGAATGTACAAGGGTAAAATAAAATTTACCTCTGTGTTTCACCACATTGAGATGATGCCGTTGGACCATGTGCACGGACCCAGAAGGGGTACTGCAAGACCAGCCAAGAGGGTCGTTGGCTACGCACAGGAGAGAAATTAAATGCAAGCTAGCAAGAAGTGAGAGCAGAGTTTATTGAAAGTATAGAGAGAGTGCAGGTACAGAGAGAGTGTCTGGGAGACTCAGAAAAGAAAGGAGAGAGAGTCTCATCTTTGCTCAGGGTCTGGACTTTTTATTGAGGACTGTGGTCTGGTATGTGTGTCCTCTCAGGCATCCAGAAACCAGTTAGAACAAAAACATGGCCCCCGGTATCCTTCATGGGTCGATTCTTCCTTGGAGCCAGAGGGTCTTGGCATCTAGATGTCTAGTGCCTGTGGTCTAGAATGCGCATATGATGGCTTCATCTGGTCATTCTCACCTGGTCCTTCCTTGGATGTTATCTATTGTGCCGAAAGACTCTACAGATATTATTAACTCCTGTCCCTTAGAAGGAGGACATACACTATTTGTTCTATGAAGCATGTATAAAGTGGGGAACAGGTCCTGGCAAGCACAGAAATAGGAAAAGGAATAAAAAGCAGATTTTGATGGAGTCCTTCAGTAGGACTCCTACTTCAATAGCCAAACTGTGGAAGATGCCCTTTAACAGACGAATGGATAAAGAAGATGTGGTCCATATATACAATGGAATATTACTCAGCAATCAGAAAGGATGAATACCCAACTTTTGCATCAACATGGATGGAACTGGAGGAGATTATGCTAAGTGAAATAAGTCAAACAGAGAAAGACAATTATCATATGGTCTCACTTATTTGTGGAACATAAGGAATAGCATGGAGGACAATCTGGATCTGCAAAGGGAAGGTAAGTTCCAACGTGGCCATGTTGGCATAATAAACACCATAAAAGTCCACCCCTTGTCAAGCTGGCATCTGTACTCACCTCTTTTAATCATACTTAACCTCTCAGGAAAAATAATAGTAAAGTCGTGCTTCTACTTAAAATCATACCAGTATCCATTATATAACCAAAAACATACTAACTCTTTCTTAAAAAAAAAATAAATTTTCTCTATCCACCTTGGGTGATGTTCTTTTCTAGCGGAATCACATTGACCCTCCGATAGTTTAGAACTTAAATACTGAGATACGAGGTTGACATATCTTATGTTAGATTATGGGGGAATGGGAGAGGGGAAAATGCTAATTATTTAATTAATGGGTTTACAAATAGATTCATATCAGAACAGGAAGAAATATTTATAACTATTATAATCCTCAGTTCTGCAACTGCTCGTGTGTTCCTAACAGCTCTTTATAACTATCTTCCTTGACTCCCTATTCCACATTGCTTTTCCTCTCAGCAATCACTTTGCCTGTCCTAAGTTTTTGCTTGGTAGAGTGAGCCAAACTTTCTTTCCTGAGTGGTTGGGTCCATTAGCAGTCCTGCCTGAACAGAGTTGTGGTTTTCGGCTGCCTTTTACCATTTGTCCTAGAAGTACTGAGCAGCCCTCCAGGCAATCATCTCCATTGCACACATTGTTCCTTATAACCCCATTATTTGGTAGTAGCTCAATTTCTCTAGGATATTAGAATTATTCCCCACCACCAGTACAATGGCCCCCTTCTTTGTCCATTGACTCAGTAGCATGAGCAACCCAAGTTGCTAAACGGCAACTTCAACTTCAAATTTAATGGAATCCTTGATGGGACCCCTGGCAGAGGCATTCCTCCCTTGTGAACTAAGACGCCTAGATCAGAAAAGCCCAAATTCACAATCATTGGAAACAAAATTTTTGTTAGCAAATTACTGAGGCATAAAAAAGAGAAATAACTCCCGTTTCTATCTTTGAGCCCCAGACCTGTGAATACTGGCTAGGAAGAAACAGCACCACCTGTTAATCACTGATTGAGTGAAACTACATCGTAAGGAAATTACCCAACCCCTCAAGATATTTCCAAACAAATGTGGTTATACCTAGTCTTCAAAATGTCATTCCACTATTCTCTCTGGACAACTGCTTCAGGATGATAGGAAACATGGCAAGATCAGTGAATTCCATGAGCATGATCCAATTGTCCCATCTCACTTGCTATAAAATTAGTTGTTTGGTCAATAGCAGTGCTGGGTGGAATACCATGATAATTAAGGCATTCTATAAATACACGAATGAGGTTCTACCAAAAACATTGTGAACAGAGAATAAAAATCTGTATCTAGAGTATATGCTTATCCGGTTGATACTAATGCACTCTCCCTTCCATGAGGGGTGTGTTTCAATGTAATCAGCCTGCCACCAGGTGGTAGATTGATGCTCAAAGACTGGTGTTTTTCCAGATTAGATTGGTCACTCATTGGTGGCTGTTACCAGACAGGAATGTAGATCCCATTGCTGACCCCATGAATAATACCCCTGCTGACATGGTCACTTGCATTGTGAGGGCACAATCTAATATTGACAAAAATGATTATCTTGTCCACAAAACTATGAAAATACGCCTAGTCTGAGGTTACCTTTTGGTGAATATTTTCATGGGTCACCAGTATCTTTATATTCTCTGCCCATTTGTAAAGATCTTCCCACATACCTTTACTCCAGAACTTATAGCACCAATTTTCCAGACCAGTTGTCTGAAAGACTCTGATCGCTCAGCAAAACCATTACTCACTGCCTATAATAAATCAGTGCAGCTCCATAACTCTGAACATCTCTCATTCCAGACAAAGTGAACAGCCATATGCATTGCTCAATAATCTGCCCACTTAAAGAATTTCCCTTCACCATAATCCTTCAAGGACACCCTGGAATGGGGTACTTTTGCACTCATCTATTTTCAGGTAATTTCGGCATTATCATATAGAACCAGTGGTCAACCAGATTCACTTTTGTCCCTTAGTCAAATGTTCATAGGGAACTCCCTATGAGGCCAAAGAGGCAGATTGAGAGGGAGGAGGAAAAGCAGTAGGAGTAGGAGACATAGGTATCTAAGTCAAATATTCATGCAACTTTTTTATGCCTTCAGGACATAGTTGGACCTGATCTTTTAAAAACCAGGTCATTTGCTAATGGAGTGGTGCTGTGCCTACCATTGAACTTCATGGTTTCGTAAGTCAGATATATCCCACAGTTTATTATGATTTTGGAGCCTAGTTCAATGGCAGCAATTCTATTTTCATGGATGGCTTACAAAAAATATCCATCCCAGAGCTCTTCACAAAAGCTAGAGCTCTCCTCACAAACATATTTCTTACCCCCTTTAACGAGAGGAGTGTCCTCCAGATCATCCTGTGGACAGAGTTTGGAATTGGCTAACCAGGCTTTATATGATAAATTTGCTGTATCAATCCTAATCTCCCCTAAAAGTGTGGACACCTTTTATAGTATACCAGCCAGATTATAGAATTTAAACTTCATTTAGTGTAACACATCTTTGGGTCTAGGTTTTACAGTCTTATTGAAAGAACAGTCATAGGATCAAAAGCAAGAAGCAAAGACAAGGGGTAAAAGTAAAAGTTGAAGGGAACAAATTGAGCTAATAATCAGATGATGTCTGCAGTTGTGTGTATGTTTTAAAGACAAAGAGGATTTACTAGGCCATAATTATAATTTTTTAATGGACAAACAACCTTGTGGTTCTTTAATACCTACACAGGACCTCAGAAATATCACGAAAGTTTAAATTTGTTTTAATATACACATGCTTACAATTTCGGCACCACATCCCAATGGCCTGCTGCATCAATTCAGTTGAAAGTGTGGACCTTCAAAAGGTCTTTGAGGAAATACTAGATTCATTTTTCAACAACTTAGTTAAGTGTACAAGATAAAAGAATGATCACAGAAAGCCCCTTTTCACTACAGGAAAATGATATAATACATCAATACTATTGACCACTAGGGATAAGAAAACCCGGTCTGATTCCACCCCAAGGTTGAAATGAGGAAGTCTGCTCTTTCTCTGGTGCTTTAAATACAGCTAGCCAATACAGAACAAGCCTAATTTTCTGTCTTGGTCTACAAATGCTCTCCACTCCTTCTAGCTCTTGTCTTTCTCTTCTTCTGACCCTGAGCTCCATGTTCTGGTTTTTCACAGCTATGTTTAGTTTTGGTGTGCTTTCTCAGCTGACTTGTTTGTTTTTTCATCTCAGGTAAGAGAGAAACCCTCTGCCATAAGCAGCAGTTTCAGATATAATAAACTCTGATTAATTAACTTCACAAAACTATAATTATAAAGGATAGCAACTAGATCTGTGGTAAGATAGAATGGTACAAGAAAACTATCTGGGTATTCTATGGAAATCATTCTTATTTCTAGTGAGACAGTCATGAGAAGTCCTTGATTCTTCAGTCTAATAAAAAAGGTAAGGAGAAATTATTATAGGCAATTATTTATTAGTACATAGCAGTATAATATGGTAATATAGTTCTTTATATGATATACTGATCACATGCATGATCAAGGACTATTTCTGGGAAAGAGTCACCTGTTTTGTTAGGCTATTAATTTTTTTAGTTAAGTATACAAAATGTGCAGAAAATGCTACTTTCTCTGGCTATATTGGTGCTACATAATGTGCATGCAGATGTCCCTCCTTCATATTATCTATTTGCATATGTCACTATACATGAGCACTTATATTTATAAGGGCCACTGGGGAAGATGAGAAAATGGTAGAAGAGGTGGCTGGACATCCATATTCTACTCAGCTTGTATTTGGAATTGGGTTTGAGTTCCTTGTTCTGGATTTAATTGTCATATGGTTAGAGGGGTCAGTACCAAATTCTGGCAATATTTCTTTTTCATAAGTCACTGTGAGATTCTGGAATATACTCAGAAGCTAATTGAACTCTTTTTTATAAAAATACTGTGAAACACTAGGGACAAGTAGGTGACCCAATATGAGGGCTATTCTTCCAGGCCAGCCCAGCATCCAGCACTGACTTTTGGAGGATCTGTGGCTTTGGGAACAGTGGAAGATGACATCCATGACAAAGATATTGACTTGTTCTTGTTGCAGACTATTGTTGACAGTGGCAAAGGCAAGTTTCCAGGAATTAGTCTGTAGGAATAAGATACTGACAAAGTAGGTCAGAGCAGAAGAGGAGGAAAATGGGGTTACCACAGAGGTAGAGCAAACGGTAGACTTTTTATTATAGCTTCTTGTCAAATGTTCTCTTGGAAATGTCTCTGAAATGCTGATTTTTTTTGTTGGGTTTTACAAAGATCCCACCTATATGAACAGGTATAGATGGAACCATTAAACTGTAAACACAAAAGCAAAGCTGAGTAAGTCATGGGAATAAAAGGCACAGCATAGAGAATATAGTCAATGATATTGTAACAGTAATATTGTAATAGTGCTGCATGCTGGTAGGTAGACTTGTGGTGAGCATAGCATAACCTAGAGAGATGTTGAATCACTATGCTGTATACCTGAAACTAATGTAACATTGTGTGCCAATAATACTAAATTAAAAAAAAAATTTAAAAAAGCAAATTTGACTTCATTTGTCTGCATAGACTTGAAGGCCAGAAATCATAAACAAAAACAAAACCCAAAAAAACCCTTTCAAAGTAGTGATAAGTTTATTTGAGAGGGAAGAAAAATAAGTAGGGACTTTTATTCTCTTCATATTTATTTCTAAATGATTTTTTTGTTGTATTCCAGAAACATTTTAATTTTTTATTTAAAAATATATGATGGGGAGAGCCTGGGTGACTTGGTCAATTAACAGTCTGACTTCAGCTCAGGTCATGATCCCAGGGTCCTGGGATTGAGCCAGGCGCCACCCCCAAGTCGGGTTCCATGCTCAGTGGGGAGTCTGCTTGTCCCTCTCCCTCTGTCTCTCTCCCTCAAATAAATAAAATTTAAAAAAAATCTTTAAAAATAAGTAAATAAAAATATATTGGGGAACTTGAGTTCATGGAGAATTTCTTTGTTAAAATTGTCTCCACTATAAGTAGCTTCAGTAAAAGTAGGAATGTGGATTATTTGAAAATGCATTTTTTAAAACCTTGATGCTTTTATTTTAGGCAATTCTCATCAGTTTTGTGTGCTGAATCTACTTTTCATTTGATTGATATGATTGATTTCTATGAACTACATGATGGCTGAGAGGTTATTTATGGCATTTGGCACTGAGACTAAAAACGTAATCATAGGTTGTATGTTATTTCTAAGAAACTGATGGTATCATACTGTTATTTACTTCAGATTTCTTCAAGGGTTTTCCTTAGTTTTATTACATATCTTCCAATTAAAATGCATGACAGAAAAAAAATTCTTAGAGTAGGCATGTTTAATTTTGCTTTATACATATTGAAATCATTTTGAAAGGGAAACTTGTTTATATCAAATAGATTCAACTGTAGCACCCAGTATTAAAAGCAGTAAACTCTTGTATTTATGTGCTTTCTGAGTTGGGTTGACTAGGAGGTGAAATGGCCTCAGTAGTTAGTACATCTGCACTGGGATCCGCCAGTGCCAGCTCTTTTGAAATCCTGAACATGGCCTCAAATTGGAGCAAAATCCTTCACTAAAAAGATGTCCTTCAAAATAGTCTGTTGCTATCACTGTTTTCATTAAAAAGTAAAATTTGTTCATTTTTAAAAAAGAATACCTAATTTTTTCTTTAAACGTGTTTTGCTGATCAGAACATACACCGCTCATAAAAATTTATGGGCATACATGGAAAACTAACTCCAAGACATTGCTGTACTTTTGCACGTGAGCAGACTGCTGGCAGCTCATCTCCCTGATTATGCAAAGATGGAATTATAGCAAGAATTACTGACAGGCTGGTACGTTTGGATTTCCCACTTCAAAAGTGGTGAATTGTTTCCTTTATGTTCTGTGACAAATGACCTCCCTAGCTGCTTGGCCATGCAGAGAAGCTCGGAACAAGCACAGAAGCTGACAGGACCGCTGATACTGGTGAAGGCTGATTGCAAAAAGTAAACGTCGGCTGAAGAGAGATTCTTCCAGTATAATCAGGTAAATATTCTTTGAGTTATAAATATTCCATGAGCTGATTCTTGAAATTACTACCAAGTGTAGCAATAAATTTAAAGAACACTCAAACATTGTGTACACTATTTAGAAAAACTTTAGAAATAATATGGTTAGTAACAGCATACATATATATACATATATACACACACACACATACATACATACATAAATACATATATATACACATATAGGCATATATATGTGTGTGTGTATATATAATGACTAAGAACAGAAAATTGAAATGAAAATGTCAATTGTGAACTTTTCCCCTTTCCATCTTTGATTTAGGAATAAATACAATATTCAGTAATAGATTGTCAAGAGACTTCAATTATGTCCCCAAATTTTACAGTACACTGTTAAGTATATACGTAGTGAGCTATTTATGTAAGAACTGACATTTCTATTAGACTTCTTGATACCAGAGTCATCTTTCTTCTAGGAAAACATATCTAGATCAGGGTTTTGAATTTATAGGATATTCTACAAAATAAAAGAAATTGGTAATGCATCTTGATAGGGCAACAAAGTCAAGAGACAGATTTTAGGATAGCACGGTCTTGAGCACAGTTGCCTTAACGAGAGATGTAACAAAGCCAAACAAATACGAAGCAGTGTTCACAACTCGTTGTGGAGAAAAAATGAAAACCCAAACAGTTGCCCTGTGCTCAAAAAAGGTAGAGCTTCCAGAAGCATGAGAAAGAAACTTAAAGGATTGATTTATTGTGACTGAAACCCATTTTATAAATATAAATGTAGCCTCAGGAAGCATCTAACTATAGAACAGCCATGGGAGAATAGGGTTGTTCTTTCTGATCAAGGATTTCAGACTGTTTCTATCAATCAGAACTATCTGAAGAAAGCTTACTTAAATTGATTAGATTGCCATTCTTGTGCAGGTCAAAGGCCCTTTAGATTCTACAGATGTGCAGATAAAATAAGTTGTTTGGTTTGACCAGAAATTCTTGGAAAGTCCTAGAGACCACACAGAGCGATGAGAAAAGTTTATCAACTCTCATTACTGATCTATAATCCTAGCACTTGTCCTTTGAGGAAACAAGACAAAAATTATTTCCTCTAATACACAAACGATAAAAATGCAAGTCCAAATGGCAAAATATTTAAGGTCACAATTGGTTAGAAACAGGATGTGAATTAAGCCTCTTAAATTCTAAGTCAAATATTCCTTCCTTTAGGCCAGAATGACTTGTAACCTAAAGTCTTTTTCTCATTCCTTTCCATGCCTTCATGTTTTTCCAATATTTCTGTTAATGCCCAATTCTCTCTCTCTTGCTGTTTCTCCCTTTTATGAAAATGAATCTTTGACATTTTACCTTCCCCTCTATGACAATCAGAAATTTAGTTATTTAGGGCAATTCAGGATAATATTACATAATATTCCTCCAGCTAGGAGTTTTTGAATTTGAAATTATATATCTTCACTGGCCCTATAAAAGGAATTGTGGTCAATTGTCTGGATTTATGTCTATATTTCTTGAGCTCTAATTGTGTAACACAACTCACTTTTGAAATACATATGAGTTTTTTTTTTTTTAATTGCAGTTATCTTTTAAAAATTGAAGGTGCTCAGCCTTCTTTAGCCCCAATTACCATACTATCATCTATGTCTGAAAAAATCATTTGAATTTCTTCCAATAAGGAAATAGTTTCTTTGGTGAAAATTCTTTGGAAGCTTCTACTCTTCAAAAGTATTATGAACTTGGTGCAATGGCTGAGTATTAGCATTTACTAATTAAGTCAGTCATCTGACAACTGCAATGAACTTCCTATATACAGATATCCTCTGCTGAAGAGGAGCAGAGGTGGCCCAACACAACTTTTCCCACCCCAATCCACTCCTCACATGATTCTTAAAAAAAAAGAAAAAAAAATTTATTTATTTTAGAGACAGAGAGAGTATGTGAGAGCAGGTGGGAGGGACAGAAGGAGAGAGAGAGAATCTCAAGCCGATTCCATGCTGAGTGTGGAGCCCAACTGGGGGCTTAATCCCAAGACCCTGAGATCATGACCTGAGCCAAAACCAAGAGTTGGATCTTAACCGACGGAGCTACCCAGATGTCCAACTCCTCACATGAATCTAATTGAAAATAAACCAAATGCTTAAGTCAAGAAATCTTGTTTATTCAAACCCTTTCACTTCTCATGTCTATGGTTTTCAAATTAGAAGGAATCAAACCATGAAAGGAGCTTATTCAAAATTACAAGTTGTGTTTTCCTTGGATACTTGTAAGATTTGTTCTCCTTTGCCCTCACACATCAACTCTGGCCAATTTAACATGTTGATAAATTATTTATTCCATATGCTACTTATCTAAAAAGCATATTATGTTAAGAAAATAGAAGATATATGATAACCCTCTATACTTCAGCTGATGAGTTGCTCAAAAATATTAACACGAGGGGTGCATGGGTGGCTCAGTCAGTTAAGCGTCGTCTGCCTTTGGCTCAGTCATGATCTCGGGGTCCTGGGATCGAGCCCCACATCGGGCTCCCTGCTCAACGAGAAAACTGCTTCTCTCTCTCCTCCCCACTAATGCTCTCTCTCACTATCTCTGTCTCTCTCAAATAAATAAATAAAATCTTTAAAAAAAGTATTCACACAAGTAAACAGAACGTTAAAATCCAAAGGTTTCCGGTATCCCTATCATATCACATCTTGTTCTAGCTCAGTAAATCACCTCACATTTTACCTCAAAGAGAAAACTGAAAATATCAAATTCTCACTTCTCTCTCAATCAACTTATTTATATTTATAGCATCATGTCCTCCTTCTCAGCAGTATTAACAAAGATTTTCTCTCTTGTTTAAGGCTGTTTCCTGTAATACTTCTCTAGATCTATTTTACTCTCTTCTCCTCAGACTTTGCTCTCATGCTTTCAATTCTTCTTTCTCTCCCAAGTATTTTTCTTCAGGACATAGGTGATGTAAATTCTCTATCACTTTAAAACAAGACAAAAACTGCATTAAGAACAAACCCACTCTTTTTACTGTGTGCCAAAAACGCTGATTGTCTCAAAGTATTTATTTCTCTTTTTTTCTTGAACTTTTATTTTCAAGTGTTTTGCCATTTTATTTTCCCAATGTTATATTCTTTCTTATTACCTTGTCCATTATCAGAGTTTTTATTTCCAATTATAGTCTATTGGTTCCCAAATCTACACATCAGCCAAAACATCTCTCTTGACCACACCAGTTTATCCATTTGTTTATTGAAATTCTCTACCTGGATATTCTAAAGATACACCAAATCAGTATGTACATAATAGAATTCATTATCTTTCCACCAAAATTTATTCCTCTTGAGCTTATTGTTGCTGACAATAACATTTACCCAATTACCTAAATCATCCCATGCTAAATTTTCACTCTTATTTACCTCCCACATCCAACTGCTCACCAATATTTAAGTTCTGACCTTTTTTATGTCTCTCCAATTCACCTTTCATTTTGATGTTTTCTTGCCTGAAGCATTTGGAGAATGCAACTTCTGGTCCTATTCCCCTCAAATCCTCCTCATTCAAAAGGAAATAACCAGCAAATTGAAACTAGTAATGTATAATGAAGATAATATAATGAATAAATAAAATAATGGAGTACTGTGTAATGAAGTTGGGTTCATACAGAAAAAAAGTTGGTTTCACTTTAGAAAAATCAATGGTAGTAATGCACTTCATTAAAAGATGAAAGAAAAAATTGATATGAATTTCTCAATAGATGCTAAAAAAGAATTAGATAAAATTAGATAAAATTCAAGGTATTTGATAAAACTCAGTATGCACTTATGATATAAGAAAATGTGATAATTCCCAGCTGGCACTATAACTGAGGTTTCAGAAGGACTCCCACATTTTTTTATCAGTTCAACTGTTGTGGGTGGTGGGGCACATAGTAAGAACACTGAATCCCCTTGCCTCACTGCTTTCTCTGTAAGACAGTTCTGTGGTGTGAGGAACCTTGTCAGGGAATCTGTTTCAGTGAATATGAAATTCAGAAAGCCAAGCCTTAGTGATTCTGGCAGAAGTAGGACAGGCAGAGAAAACAAGTTCATAACCACAGTTAGTATCTATTCCAAGGAGGATAAATCACTGACCCTCCATTATAAAACAGGACCAATGAAAGCAATCTTTCATCACCAAGCAGTTGGGTAGTCCCCCCCTGGATTTGATGCTATAATGGGGGCTGTCCTGTCTTTGTTGATTTGGGACTCTTAGCAATAGCAGTAGCCGGATCAGCATCAGAGAGGAAAAACCCAGTTGCTGAATCCACACATCACCTGCATCCTGATGCCATAACCACTCTGCCTAAGAGACTACTGAGCAAGCACTAAGGTGACAGGCACAAGTTGCCTGATAACTGCATAATGAGTGGCTTTGTCCATCTGATCACTGATACCATCTTCTGCAGTGAAAGCTCTTTGGTGAGCATTTAATGGCTTATAACTATTGTCACAGTGTGAGTACATTCCAAGAGATCCATGCATATACTTCTTACCTTGAACCACCTCCAATTCTCCAATACTTTTCCTTTTATGTTTGAGAAAATTTGACCAAATTGTTGACTAATGGTCATTAACTAGTTCAGAGTTTTGCCTCTGATTATCTCTCCTTCTAAGCTAAGTTTACATATGGCTTAGAAAGATTTCCTTCCCCACTGTCCCACGCAGCCACTCTAAATAGGGCTATAATGTTGCTCCCCACTCTGCAAACAAACCCTGTGTAGACATCTGAAACAAGGCTTGATTATTTTCTCCTTTTGTCATCTTCATATTGATTTGTTAGGCTACAGGCAGAGCTGCTGAAAAAATGATGCCCCAAATAGTGTGTGAGATAAAAGTGTATTTCTCACAGATATTAGAGCAGAGCTAGGAAAGTAGTTCTGACACCTTCGATGTATGGCTTTCATCTCCAGCTCCAAGGCATTTGCTTTAATTTTAATAAGTCTCTCATAAATGAAAAGGGAGAAGGTACAAAAAGAGCATTTATGAATCTTTTTAAGGACAAGAAGAAGGAGGGCATCCATTATTTCTTGTGACATTCCATAGGCAAGAACTTAATCACATAGCTCTTACACAGTTGCAAAGGGTCTATGAAATTCAGCCTTCAGGTAGACAATTGTGTTCCCAGCTAAAATGACATCACTATGGAAGGAGGGAGAATGGATAATATAAGACTCTTCACAGTTGGCCATGGTATAATTTAAGGTGCCTTATATATTATAACTCAGAAATTCCATTCCATGATATATATCCTTTTGTACATCTGGTTCAGAAAACATCATGATCATTAATACTTACACAGCATTTAATAAACTATTAAACACTTTATATATTATCTCCCTTTTATTCCCCATGGCAGCCCTATAAATGAAGTACTTTTCCCCCACTGTCCAGTTAGAGAAATAAGGAATAGAGAGGTTAGCACAGTAAGTAAGAGACAGAGATGGAATGTACAGCCTATATAAGTCATATCATGAAGAGGAATATTCATAAAAGCATTGGTTGTAACAGCAACAACAAAGCAAATCCAAACAAAAATGGAAAACAATTTAAATGACTATCGCAGCAGAATGGATAAATAAGTTGTGGTACATTCATATAGTGAAACTTATTGTCACAATCAAAATCAGTGGCTATTTTCTGCTAGAAGTTGCCTCTGCATGGGGTAATGGAATGAACTACACACCATAACATGCCACAAAATGGATAACTCTAAGGAAAATATTATTAAGGAAAGAAAAATCAATTGTAAAGGAATATATATACTATGACTCTTTTAACATAAAGTTCAAAATCAATCTAAACAAATATTGAAGAAATTAAAGATTCATGTTAAAACTATAGAGAAAGTTAATAAATACAAAGTTCTATATAGGTTTGTTTATTGAAGAGAGGGAAGAAAAATGGAAGGTATTTGCAGGAGACTTCAAGGCTAACAGTCTAACAGTTACATATATATATATATATATATATATATATATATATATATATAAAGACAGAGAAAGAGAGTGGGGGTGGGGGAGGAGCAGAGGGAGAGGGAGAGAGAGAATTTCAAGCAGGCTCCACGCTCACCGTGGAGCCTGATGCAGGGCTGGATCCCACAACCCTGAGATCATGACCTGAGCAGAAATCAAGAGTCCGACATTTAACTGACTGAGCCACCCAGGCACCCCTTGTTGCTATTTCTTACTCTGTGTCTCTTCTCTATGTCTTCTACATGTTTTATAAGCTTTTTAATGTATCAATACAGCATTTAATAAAAACAATTCTAAGACAGTGATAATAAATCCAATTCACTAAAATTGAAAATGTATCCATAGGATAAAAAATAACCATATAAAGTCCTTTTTGCATTCATATAAAATTAGATACTTTATATTTTGCAAAAAGAATAATTGATTTATAGTATTTTGTAATGGAAGATATTTAGAAATCAAGTAAATCATGACATTGTGACTACACTGCATGTGGGAATGAAGAATGAGAGTCAACGATGACAGACAATTTAAATAACAGGTGATAAATAAGAGAAACAAATGGAAATAATTTAAATGGATAATTGAATGTCAACTGCATTATTTATAAGCTTGATTAAAGCTAATTGTTTACTCAAGCAGAAATTAAAAGAAAGTGTTAAACTAAACATGTCATATGTTTGATGATAATAAGTCTAAATATTAAATCTTTGATGATAATATCTTTGATGATAATAAGTCTAAATATTAAAAATATTCTGAGGAAAGCACTGTATCCAAGCTATTGCAAATGAAGTAAAACTTCTTATCCCAGTATGGAAATTTCAAATACCTCACAGGAGGATCATGTATTTTCTCCATAATTTCCTGGTGGAGAACATACAATTGTAGCACTTCAATGTGTCCAGAAGAAGAAAAAAAGTATCTTTGGTTTTAACGTATGTCCATTGGCAAGAATACCCCTTTTGTCCACATGTATTTGCTATAATGGGAGTGAATTATGTACAAGTTCCTTGGGAGGTACCATCACTAGCAGTAGGAAATCTGAAAAACCGTGATGCCTAAATCATTGTCAAGTGGAAAACTGTCCAACATTGTTAGTAAAGAGAAAGCACAAAAGAGAAGGAATGGATTAGCTTAAGGAACCCTAAGGCATTTACCTAACTGATGGAAAACATTTCTTTCAGAGAAAAACTTCGGCACCCCAGAGATAAGTACAATCATACAACAGCAAAAGACTAGATTAATGAAGAAAGAGAGCTGAGGTGTTAAAAAGCTCCTCTGATACCTCGTCATGTCTCACACATATGCCTGCCTACAGGTACCGAGTATATGGAGAGCTTTAATTTGTTGAGCAATAACTAAATGCCAAACATTTGGCATCGAGTATGTAAAAACCCTTTCAACAGTTTTGCAAAGTAGGTATAATCATCTCTATGAGTGGTAAAACTGTAGATTAAGAAAGTTAAGCAATTTTTCCAAGATCACACAACTAGTAAGTGTGGAATGTGAACCTAAATGTCTCTGACTATAACCCATGTTTTTCACCACACCAGGCTGCTTCATGAAGTTGTCTTATGGTGTGAAAATGATTTTACATTTTTTTTTCACATTATGGGATGGCCTTGGGATAGAACTGCTTTCTAAAGAAAATTCTTCAGGGGTGCCTGGGTGGCTCAGTCGTTAAGCGTCTGCCTTCGGCTCAGGTCGTGATCCCAGGGTCCTGGGATCGAGCCCCGCATTGGGCTCCCTGCTCTGCCAGGAGCCTGCTTCTCCCTCTCCCACTCCGCCTGCTTGTGTTCCCTCTCTAGCTGTCTCTCTCTCTCTGTCAAATAAATAAAATAAAATCTTTAAAAATAAAGAAAGAAAGAAAGAAAGAAAATTCTTCAGCAGAAGGTAAAAAATTGGGTCTAATAACACATGGTTGTCCAACCACGTCATATTTGTATAACAGAACTTGTCAGAAACATGCTAAAGGTAATGTTCACATTAAAATTAACATAAGACCAAACATTGGTTTGGAAACTCAGGCCTGCTCATAGACTATCTAACTTAGTAATTTAGGATTTAAGAGAGGATTAAGGAATGAAGAGTAGGAAGAGTAATAACTAGATAGTAATTAAAATGGAAATCTGAAATGATGAAATAGATTATATGTACTAATGTCAATGTTTTATTGAACAAGGTAAGAGAAATAAACATATTGGACCTTATATAATAAAAATATATCTTCCAAAGCATGCCTGCTGTGGTAGATCAAGGAAGTGTACCCAGGTAAAAGTAGAAATAAAGAAATAAAAGAGGAAATAAAATTATGTTCAGCCTAAACCCAAGATCATCAAAGACTTATAGAATTTTTAAGCTGGAAGCGACCAGGGAGAGCTTCTCTTCTATATTTATCTGCATAATTAAATAGATGAGTAGGTATGATACAGCTATTTGGCATAGTACATTGCAGTAAATATTCCTATGAAAATTAAGCACATTTATAGTAAGCATTAAGGGGAAGTCATTTCCCAATGCCCTGAACAATTTAATATTCCCAAGATAAACTTTCTTTCTACTCTAAAAGAAAACTGCCTCTCTGATCAAACAAACCAAGTAAACATCTAAGAATTTATCGAGTGCTTTCACATTGCTGTAGACATAACTTATCTGACCTCTATCATAGAAGTTGCTCTAAAATTAACAAAATCTGCATTTCTTTTTAAATATGCAATAGGGACTTTAATGAATGTAAAGAACTTTTAATTTGTTAAAATATACTCCAATGTTCTAAGCTGAATATGATTTTTTTAAAAGATTTTATTTATTTATTCATGAGAGACAGAGAGAGAGAGGCAGAGGCAAAGGGAGAAGCAGGCTCCCCACTGAGCAGGGAGCCTGATGCGGGACTCAATCCCAGGACTCTGGGATCACGACCTGAGCTGAAGGCAGATGCTTAACCAACTGAGCCACCCAGGCATCCCCTGAATATGACTTTTATTCCCCAAATCCTGGAAGCATCTATGACTCCAGGGCACTAAGACAGTCATTGTTCCTTCCATTTACTTGTCTGGTCTGTGAGTCTAACTTGATTATTAAATTATATTCTTTTACAAGAGATAGTACAGTGAACTGGTTACAAGCATAGTCTTTTCAATTAGAAAGAATGTGGCTATGAACTTTGGTTTCATCAATTACCTTGTCTCTCAAGTGTTGAACCACAATAAACTAGATTTTAAAAAACTATAAAACAAGGGGCGCCTGGGTGGCTCAGTCGGTTAAGCGGCTGCCTTCAGCTCAGGTCATGATCCTGGAGTCCCAGGATCGAGTCCCGCATCGGGCTCCCTGCTCAGTGGGGAGTCTGCTTCTCCCTCTGACCCTCCCCTCTCTCATGCTCTCTGTCTCATTCTCTCTCTCAAATAAATAAATAAAATCTTTAAAAAAAAAAAAAAAACAAAACTATAAAACAAGGCTAAAATTAGAACTTACTTTGGTGGAGTGAGGACGGCCCAATAAATAAAACACATTTTCCTACCAGAACTCTCAATCAGTAGAGAAATACAGGAAGTTAGCATATAAAGACCAAAATATCTCTCCTATTATCAATAAAACATACCTTCATGATTGTGATTTATGTCTATGAGCAAGTCAATGGACCTCCTTGCATGAAACCACAAGATTAGACAGATTATCATACATGCCTGACCTTATAAATTGTACAGCAATGAATACAGTAGATCATATACTGCATGCTGGTTGGACCTTACTCCTGAGAAAGAAGAACTGTCCAGCAAAGCATGCCCAACTTTACCAAAGAAGTCACTCCACCCTCCCTGGTGACAAAAGAGTAAAAGAGCAAGAGAGAACAAGAGAATTACAAAAATAGATGTCCCTCCATAAAGAAGGGAATGTTAGGTGTGGAAAAGAAGTGCCCCTTACACCCACATTTTAAAGGAGTGGAGTTTTAAGTTAGAAAATAAATACAAAGTGCTTAACGTGGTAAATTTTCAACAAATATTAAGTTGCATTTTATTTTGTATTAAGTTGTAGAGTGTTTTGTATATGACAATATCCTTTATTTTATTTTTCTTCTTAAAATACAACACTTTAACAATGCCTAAATTGGTAAGTGGAATAAAGTAAGTGTTAAACCTGTGAACTACAAGACTATTTACGTTTTCCCTGTTTTCAAAATTGGGGAATTATTTTCCTCATTAGCATTTCCAGACCCCCATCCTTGTAAGTAAAGGAAACTTCTATTACTACACACAATATGAGATTTATACAGCAAAATTTAAAATGCTGATGAGAAAATGATGAGACAGATACTATTATAACTGTCACACACACACTGTTAGTGGAAATTATAATTATTTCTAGAATGCAGTCTTACAATACATATGAAGAGCTTTAAAAATAATTTCAAGTATTTTGACTTGATAATTATACTTGGGGAAAAGATCTGGAAAACTAACAAAATAGGAAAAAAATGATTATGAACCATAATTTTCATCTCAGGAATATTTCAAATACTAAAAAAATGAAAAAAACAACTTAATTCTTGAACAACAGGAGCATAGATTAAACTTTGCCGGTATACTTTATATGCAGCAGTGAAACTTGATCTAATGAAGAATTTTTATTAGGAGGAATAACTATAAAGTGAAAAGGAAGCTCATGAAATTATATATTCACTTACTGAATAAAATATATTCTATATTTACTAAGTACTAAAGTTTATATAGAGAGGCAGAAGAACCAGAATAGCCAACACAATACTGAAAGCAAAGAACAGAATTGAAAGACTAACACTGCCTGACTTCAAAACTTACTATAAAGTTACAGTAATCAAGACAATGTGGTATAAATGAAAGAAGCAAGAAACAGATCAATGGAACAGAATAAAGAACCCAGGAATAGATGCACATAAATATAGTCAACTGATCTTCGACAAAGGAGCAAAGGCAATACACAATGGAGCAAAGACAGTCTTTTCAACAAATGGTGCTGGAACCAGTGGACATCCACATGCAAAAAACTGAGTCTAAACACAGACTTTATACTCTTCACAAAAATTAATCGAAATAGACCATACACCTAAATGTAAAATGAAAAACATATAAAACTCCTAGAATATAACATAGGGGAAAATTCTAGATGATTTTGGGTGTAACGATTACTTTTTAGATACAAAACCAAAGGCAAAGTCCATGAAAGAAATACTTGATAAGTTGGTCTTCATTAGAGTTAAAACCCTCTGCTCTGTGAAAGGCAGTCAGTAGAATGAGAAGACAAGCAATAGAGTGGGAGAAAAAAAACTTGTAAAACACGTATCTGATAAACGACTGTTATCAAATATATACAAAGAACTCTCAAAATTTAACACTAGGAACGCATGACCTGATTAAAAAATGGGTAAAGATCTTAACAGTCACCTCATCAAAGACAATATACAAATGGCAAATAAGTATATGAAAAGACACTCAGCATCATATGTCATTAGGGAATTGTAAATTAACACAACAATGACATACCACCACACACCTATTAGAATGAAAAAAATCCAAAACACTAATAACCAAATGCTAGGGGGATGTGTAGCAACGGGAACACTCATTCATTGCTGGTGGGAGTGCAAAGTGGTACGGCCACTTTGGAAGAAAATCTAGTGGTTTCTTACAAAACTAATCATGCTCTTAACATGTTTCAGTAATCATGCTCCTTAGCATTTACCTAAGGGAGTTGAAAACTTATGTGCACACAAAAATCTGCACATGGATACTTATAGCAGCTTTATTCATAATTGCCAAACTTTGGAAGCAACTGAGATGTCCTTCAGTATATGAAAGGATAAAGAAACTGTGGTACATTCAGACACCGGGATATTATTTAGTACTAAAAAGAAATATGCTATCAAGACATGAAAAGACATGGAGGAAACTTAAATGCACATTAATAATTAATAAATAATAATAATAATTAATAATGCATATTAATAATTACTAAGCCAATATGAAAAGACAACATACTCTATGATTCCAATTATATGACATTCTGTAAGTGGCAAAAATATGGAAACAAAAGATCAGTGGTTGCCAAGGGTTGGGGGAAGACAGGGATGAATAGGGGGAGCACAGAGGATTTTTAAAGCAGTGAAACTATTCTGTGTGGTACAATAACAGTGGATACATCATATGTATTTATTAAAATACATATGGTATGTATGGGTACATACATACATGGGTACATACATATGGGTATTCTATGGATAGAATACCAAGACTGAACCTTAATGTAAACCTATGGACTTTTGGGGATAATGATTTTCAATGTAGGTTCATCCATTGTAACAGGCACACCACTCAGGTATAGGAAGGTGTTAGTAGGGGAGGCTGTGCATATGTTGGAGAAGGGAGTATATGGGAGCTCTCTGTACTTCCACTCAATTTTGCTGTGAACCTAGAAGTGTTCTAACAAGTCATCTATTTTTGAAAAATAAAATATTGATTTAAACTTGATATAGCATTCCTACTGCTTTATTTTCTTTAAAACTTATAATAAAAACATGCATAACGTGATGTATTCATTTCACTTTTTAAATTCATATTTCCACTTGACCTCCACGCTGCAAAAATAACTTAAGACTCTATCTCAAATTAATTGTTCAGTTTCTGGTAATATTTAGTGCCAATTAGTCTTTGATGTTTCAAACTAGAAAAAAATCTGTTTTAAGAAAACTGTAAATTTACCCTTTCTGCCATTTTATCTTTCAAACCTTTCCTTAAACAGGACACTAAGCCATGAGAGCTTTACTGTAATAGTTTCAATTTTAACTTAAACAACACTAAAATCACTAAGACATCTTTTTTTCTTTTTAAACATATAATGTATTATTTGTTTCAGAGGTACAGGTCTGGGATTCAACAGTCTTACACAATTCGGAGGGGGAGACGAACCATGAGAGACTATGGACTCTGGGAAACTGAGGGTTCTAGAGGGGAGGGGGTTGGGGGGATGGGTTAGCCTGGCGATAGGTATTAAAGAGGGCACGTACTGAATGGAGCACTGGGTGTTATACGCAAACAATGAATCATGGAACACTACATCAAAAACTAATGATATAATGTATGGTGATTAACATAACATAATAAAAAAAGAAAAAAAATAAAATCACTAAGACAATATACACAATATAACTTTTTCCCCCTGATATTTTAAATTGTTCTCTCTGTTTTCTCTTAAAGCATTACAAAAGTCATCCAGAAGTCAATTCTTTCTACCAGCTTCTGTCGTACAATTCTCCCATGACATTTTAATACGCAGATTGTAACTATAACTCATGCCCTGGCCCATTTAATGAGATTATTGCTATTGGTAGTTCAATAAGATTAAAACAACATCTGCAGAACTGTTGTCCATTAAAATCCTGCCTACTAACCTCATAACTTGGGGGGGGAGGTGTGGTGGTGAATATGTTTAAATACTTACAAACTAGAAAGAATGAATCATTCTGAATTATATGCCATATGCTAAGGTCTTTATTTAGTATGCTCAAAAAAGTATTCATTAAAGATAAATACTCTGAGGAACTAGAAAACTTTTCAGCAGATAAAGTCCTGTCTGCACAATACAAAACAGGCAGTCAGGATGATGTGACATTGATGTTTCTCATATTTGCTTTCTGTCATACTGAAAATATATTCTGATCTGCTTCTTTCTCAAAAAAGGGCAACTGTATTATTGAAAGAATGAATATGATAATTAAACAACTGTATATATCATATCTTCTACTTTCATTTTGAGTGATGAACAAAATGTTGTCTGGAAACAATAGTAAGATTTAAGAAATCTGTTCTATTTCCTGATGTAGCCAAACGTTTCTTGGCGGGATTAGAGACAATTCAATTATTCTTTATTCTTCCATTTATTCATTCATTGAATGCCTAGCATTTGGTAACTTACGGTCCATGTTTTACAGAATATAAAGAATATGAAGATATGGTACCTGATCTCAAGGGATTCACAATCTAGTTGTAGAAACAGTAATGCAAAAGTTGTATAATAAAATATCTAAAACAGATGAGTGTAGACCACAAGGTTTGCACACACACACACACACACACACAAATTCATGAAGGACAAAAGGATTATGATAAAGGGGAGATAGATACTTAAGGCAGAGAGAATGTGGCAAAACATCAGTCAAATTTTTGTTTAGGAAGTATAAAATAAATTCAGAGTTGGAACTAGTGTGGCATGAAAAGGAAAGCTGAGAAATAATATGAGCAATATTGGCAAGGTACTGATTATAAAGACATTTATGTGCCAGATTAAGAACCATTCTTTTGCACAGTAAAGGAAACCATCAACAAAACAAAAAGGCAACCTACTGAATGTGAGAACACATTTGCAAATCATATACCCTACAAGGTATATGATAGGGATATCATATACCCTACAACCCCTACAAGGGGTTAATATCCAAAACAGATAAAGAACTTATACAACTCAACACCAAAAAAACCCAAACAATCCAACTAAAAAATGGGCAGAGGACCCAAATAGACAGTTTTCCAAAGAAGACATCCAGATAGCCAACAGACACATGAAAAGATGCTCAACATCACTCATCATCAAGGAAATGCAAATCAAAACCACAGTGACTTAACACCTGTCTGAATGGCTACAATCAAAAAGACAAAAAAATAAGTGTTGAGAAGGAGGTGGAGAAAGGGGAACCCCCTACACTGTTCGTGGGAACGTGCATTGGTACAGCCCCTGTGGAAAATAATATGGAGGTTCCCCAAAAATTTAAAAATAGAATTACCATATGATCCAGTAATTGCACTACTGGATATTTACCCAAAGAAAACAAAAACACTAATTCAAAGAGATATATGTACCTCTATGTTTATTGCAGCATTATTTACAATAGGAAAGATATAGAAGCAACCCAAGTGTCCATCGATAGATGAATAAAGAAGTGGTATATGTATATAATGGAATAGTACTCAACCATAAAGAAGAATGAGATCTTGCCATTTGCAACAATGTGGATAGACCTTGAAGGTATAATGCTAATAAGTAAGATAAATCAGTCAGAGAAAGACAAATACAATGTGATTTCACTCATATGTGGAATTTAAGAAACAAAACAAATGAACATGTTAAGGGGAAAAAAGGACAAACAAAAAAATAGGCTCTTGAATACAGAGAACATACTGATGGTTGTCAGAGGGGAGATGAGTGAAATAGGTGAAGGGGATTAAGAGTGTATTTGTCTTGATCAGCACTGAGAAATGTATAGAATTGCTGAATAATTATATTGTACACCTGAAACTAATATAATGCTGTATGTTAATTATACCTGAAAAAAAAAGAACATTTCTCTAGGCAATGGGGAGTCTGGATGATTTTAAGCAAAGTAGAGCTTGTGTATTTAAAAGTATCTATTTAAAGAGATAATATATGAAACTTGGAAAATGATTTGATAGTGCTGAGTCTTTTTAGGATAATTATTGAGTCATCCAAACTAGCTGGAGAACAATAATGAAAGATCAAAAGCTAACCATCAACCCATCCCCTATGCTTTCTCTTTAAGAGACTGGTGAACAAGCCTTAAAGAATGCATAATTAAGATGTTGCTTGTACTAACAATGACAGTTAAAATACAGGACACCCAGTTTTCACATAAGCATTGAGTATTTCTTAGTATAATTATGTTCTAAATAGTATATGGGACATATTTATACTAAAAGAGTAATATCTGTTGCTTATCTGAAATTCAAATTTGACTGAGCAACCCTACCCAGAACATAGACTTACATGGGGTGAATGATGCTGCTGCTGCCATGAGAATCCTAGAAGTTCCCCACTTCTCTCCTTACTAAGCTAACTAAATGTGAATATTTATGGGGATGGGAGATACCCAGTTACCATCTAAAAACCTGGAAGATAGCCCCTTGGAGGAAGGATACGGATCTAGATGATTGGACTAGTTTTCAGTTTTCTGTAAGTAGAGGCAAAGATGGTAACTTCCTTGCAGAAGAGAATCTCTAGGCAAAAAGAAGATATATATTCCTATTTCTTCTCTATGTGTTTTATATGTGGTTGACATATATGAAAATACTTTCCAAGAATTTTTATTGAGTCTTTGCTTATATTTTTGGTAAGCCAAGGCAGTGATATAATTATGAACATGGAACCAGCCTGCTTTACTTGAAATGCTAGCTCATTCTAACAAGAAACCCACCTTAGAGGAAGGTTGTAAGCGCTAGTTATTATACATAAAGACCTTACAAAGGTGTCAGGAGTCTAGTAAGTACTCAGTAATTATTAGCTAATTCATTAACATATTGATAAATACATGAACAATTGGGCTATCAGGTACCAAGAAAGCCAAGCCTGAAGCTATCTCTGCTTGGACAATTCAGTAATGGGAGACAACAAGTTTCTGGATTTGCTTAAACAAACATAATAGAGCTTTTAATCACTTGACCTCAAAACTCTTAACTGATATGGGAATATATTTTATTTAATAAGTTTACAAAGTTTATTTAATAAATAATTTAATAAATCCCACTAAAGCAATGGTCAGTTGCAAAATAATTGAAGATGGTGTCATTGCTAGCTTAATATTTAACACCAAATTTTTTGTCATCAAATAAAGAATAAATTTGGCTAATCATGTGGTAGCCATTTTTAAATAAGGTATATACTTATTTTAATAAACACATTAATATCATTAGTGCATAAAAAGCTAGTAACAGAAACAAATCTATGTTATCTTGAACATCAGGAATTTTCCATCTGGGGTTATATCACACATCCAATGTATACATTCCACTAGCTCAGATGGTACTTTTTCTATAAAAAAAAAAAAAAAAAATATATATATATATATATATATATATATATATATATATATATATATAATTACACAAAGAGGTTTGAAGGGCTGAAAAATCTGTTGCCAGCACAAGAACACAGAAAATGCAACAACTTTGGTATCATCTTTCTCTTTTACTCTTTAAAGTAGTCCCATTTAATTGCTTATGTTTGTTTTCCAAGAGGCTATACCTTCATTGAAACAGTGTAGGTCAAGAGGTTAAAACTCACACGCTATGAAAGAATCTATTCATGAAAGTGAAGGACATCTATTTGTTCTTTCCTTACCCTCTACCTCCCCTCACCTTAATAATAAGTTTATATTTGTATGTCTAATATGATAAAAATCCAATTTCTTCCATTTTATTTAAATGTAATTGGCATATAACACTGTATTAGTTTCCTGTGTACAACATAGTGTTTGATATTTGTATATATTGCAAAATGATCACAATAAGCCTAGTTAACATCTGTCAGCATACATAGTTACAAATTTTTTTCTTCTAATGAGAACTATTAAGACCTAAGCAACTTTTAAATATGCAACATGATGTCATTAACTATAGTCACCATGCTATACATTATATCACCATATTTATTTTATAACGGGAAGTTACACCCTTTGACCCCCTTCACCCTTTAGCCCACCTCTGCAGCCCTCCCCCCCACCCCCACCCCCAGTAACTACCAATCTGTTTCCTGTATCTATGAGTTTGTTTGTTTTTCAGATTCCACATATAAGTGAGATTGTACAGTATTTGTCTTTGTCTGTCTGACTTATTTCACTTAGCATAATGCCCTCTATGTCCATCCATATTGTCATAAATGGCAAATTTCTTTCTTTTTTATAGCTAAATTGTATTTTCCTTACCTATTCATCCATCAGTGACATTTAAGTTGCTTCTGTGTCTAAGCTATTGTAAATAATGCTGCAATAAGCACGGGGGTGCATATATCTTTTTGAATTTAATGTTTTCATTTCCTCCAGATAAATACCAAGAAGTGGGATTGATGGATCACATGGTGGTTTAGTTCTATTTTTAATTTTTTGAGGCACCTCCATATTGTTTTCCATAGTGGCTGTACCAATTTGCATTCCCACCAACAGTGTACAAGTGTTCCCTCTTCCCAATTTCTTTTTCACAATTTCTTTAATTGTGAAATTCCCTACATCTTATATTTCTCTTACTTTGCTGCCCAAGTCTTCCAGATAGTTGTAATTTTTCTCTAGAAATTTTTCATCTCTGTTGTAAAGCCCTTGAACAACATCAGCATCTTGCTCTTATTCAGCTATAATTTTAGAATTCTGGCATCTAACCTTCTCTGTAAATGCTTTTGCTCATCCTAACAGGTCCCGGAAGGATTACCTTACATGAGGTATCTTTGTCAGACTCATCTCTTGAGCTTTTGTTCTTCCAAATAAGGAAGAAAAAAAAGAAAAAATGGAATTTCCCTATAGTTCTTGTAAGTGTGGCCCAAATCTTTCAGTTGTCTCCCTAATGAAGAATTGTTAAGCTGAGCGAATAACATGGTGATCATTGTCCTTTTTCCCTAATGAAGAAATATTAAGCTGAGTTGGTAGGCTACCTCTATTAGAACTTTACCCCAATACAAAATGGCTGTCCTAGCACTGGACTACATCTTCTACTAAAGCTGATGCTACGCTCAAATTAGCATTTTATACCTTTGTCATTGCCCCAAAGCTTCATTCTTTATTAGAGATTTTTTTTCAACTTTATTGAGATATAATTGACAAAACTGTAATACATTTAAAGTATACAGTGTGATAATTTCATATAGGTATGAAAGTTAAAGGATTCCCATAATTAAGTTAACACATTCATTACCTTACATATTTACCTTTCCTTTTTTTGGTGAAAACTCTTAAGTTCTATCTCTTAGCATATTTCAACAATACGGTTTTATATAATTATATATTATCAACTGTAGTTGCCATGTTACACATCAGATCCTCAGACCTTACTTATAACTGAACGTTTGTACCCTTTTACCAAACTCCTCCAATTTCTCCCACCCTCTAGCCCCTGGCAACCACTTTTCTACTTTCTGTTTCTATAAGTACAGTCTTTTTTTTTTTTTTAATTTCACATATAGTAGAGATCATACATTATTTGTCTTTATCTGGTTTATTTCACTTAGCATATTGCTCTCCAGATTCATCCATGTTGTCACAAATAACTTTTTTTAAAAGGCTGAGTAATATTCTATTATATATACATAGACAACAGAAGAATAAGTATGGGGATGCATTTATCCAAGGCAACAGTATGTCGTACATAAGCACACAGAAGAAAAGGGACATGAAGACACCAGAAGTATAATGCTTTTCATACCTAGATATATTTTTATAAGGTTTTTTTGTTCTTTTTGATATAATTTGTCCTATTTCATAATATTTACTGATTTTTCACTGACATGCAAGTAAGATAAATGTGTAAAATTGTGGATCTAATTGTAAAGAGTTCCTTCATATTTAAGTGAGTTTATATTACTCTGTTAGTGTGCAGAATGCAAAAAGAATTTAAAAATGCATATATATAGAGAGAGTATATATATAGCATATAGAGAATATATAAATATATATCTATATATATCACATTTTCTTTATCCATTCATCCATTGATGGACACTTAGGTTGTTTCCGTATCTTAGCTATTGTGAACAGTGTTCCAATGAACATGGGAATACAGGTATCTCTTCAAGACAATAATTTCATTTCCTTTGGATATATATGCAGAAGGGGGATTGCTGGATCATGTGTTATTTCTATTACTAATTTTTGAGAAATATGCACATTGTTTCCCATAGTGGTTTTACCAGTTTACATTCTTACCAACAGAGTACAGATGTTCCCATTTCTCCACACTTTTTGTCAGCATTTGTTATTTCTTGTCATTTCAATAATAGAAATCCTAACAGGTGTAAGATGATATCTCATTGTGATTTTGATTTGCATTTCCTTGAAAATTAGTGATGTTGAGCACCTTCTGATGTATCAGTTAGCCATTATGTCCTTTCAAAAATGTCTATTCAGATCCTTTGCTCATTTTTTAATTGAGTTATTTGGTTTTACAACTGAGTTGTGTGAGTTCCTTGTATATTTTAGATCTCAACCCCTTACTGGATATGTGGTTTGCAAATATTTTCTCTCATTATATAGGTTGTTTTCATTTTGTTCATGTTTTCCTTTGCTGTGGAGAAGCTTTTCAGTTTGATGAAGTCTTACTTATTTAAAAGTTCTCTTGCCTTTGCTTTTGGTGTCAAATCCAAAAAATCATTGACCCATGTCAAGAAAATTACCCTCCATGTCTTCTAGGACTTTTATGTTTGCAGGTCTTATGTTCAAATTTTTAATCCACTTTAAGCTGATTGTTGTGTATGAGCTAAGATAGGGATCCAGTTTTTCATTCTTTTGCATGTGATTGTCCAGTTTTCCCAACACTATTTATTGAGACTATCCTTTCTCCATTGTATCTTCTTGGCTCCTTTGTCAAAAATTAACTGACATATATGCATGAGTATATTTCTGGGTTTTCTATGCTGTTCCATTGATCTATGCATCCGTTTTTATATCAATACCATACTGTTTTGATTACTATAGTTTTGCAATATAGCTTGAAATCAAGAAGGGTAACATTGTTCTTTCTCAAGATAGCTTTGTGTGTTCAGGGTCTTTTGGGGTTCCACACAAATTTTAGGATTGTTTGTTCTATTTCTATGAAAAATACCATTGGAATTTTATATGGATTACATTAAATTTCTAGATTACTTTGTGTAAAATGAACAATTTTCATGATACTAGATTTTCCAATCCATAAACATGGAATATATTTCCATTTATTTGTACCTTCAATTTTTTTCAATGTCTTATAGTTTTCAGTGCACAGGTCTTTCACCTCCTTGGTTAAATTTATTCAAGTAATTTTTTTGCTTTTGATGCTATTGTAAATGGGATTGTTTTCTTAATTTCCCTTTCCAATAGTTCACTGTTAGTGTATAGAAACACAAATGATTTTTATAGTGATTTTGTATTGTTTAATGAATTCAATTATTAGTTCCAATAGTTTTTGGTAGAGTCTTTAGCATTTTCTATATATAATATCATGTCATTTGCAGATAAGGACAATTTTACTTCTTCCTGATTTATATGCCTTGTATATTTTTTTCTTGCCTAATTGCTCTGGCTAGAACTTCCAGTGTTATGTTGATTAAAGCAGTGAGAGTGGGCATCCTTGTCTTGTTCCTGATCTTGGAAGAAAAGCTTTCAGATTTTCTCTGTTGAGTATGATACATGCTATAGGCTTGTCATATATGGCTTTTGTTATATTGAGATATATTCCATCTGTACATAATTTATTGAGAGTTTTTGTCATGAAAGGATTCTGAATTTTCTCAAACACTTCCTCTGCATTTACTGAGGTGATCATATAGTTTATATACTTGTTTTATTAATGTGCTGTATCACACTTATTGATTTGCAGTTGTTGAACTGTTCTTCTGTCCCTGGAATAAAATCTGATTTGATCATGGTGTATGATCCTTTTCATGTATTGTTGAATTTGGTTTGTTAATATTTTGTTGAGGATTTTGGCATCCATGCTCACCAGGGATATTGGCTTGTAATTTTCTTTTCTTGTAGTGTTCTTCTCTGGTTTTGGTATCAGGATAATACTGGCCTTATAAAATGAGGTTGGAAGTGTTCCCCAATCTTCTTTTGCTTGGAAGAGTTTAATAAGAATTGGTATTATTTTTTCTTTAAGTGTTTGGTATAATTTACCAATAAAGCCACGTGGTCCTGGACTTTTCTTTCTGGGAGGTTTTTGATTACTGATTCAATTTCCTTATTAGTAATTGGTCTTTGAGATTTTCTCTTTTGCCATGATTCAGTCTTCATAGCTTGTGGTGTTTCTGGAATTTATCCATTTCTTCTAGGTTGTCAAATTTGTTGGTGTATAATTTTCATGATAGTTTCTTAGCATCTTTTGTATTTCTGTAGTATCAGTTGTAATGTATCCTCTTTTGTTTCTGATTTTATTTGAGTCTTCTCTCTTTTTTCCCTGGTGAGTCTAGCTAAAGGTACCAATTTTTGTTTATAATTCAAAAAACCGTTTCTTAGTTTCATTGCTCTCTTCTATTATCATTTTAGGCTCTATTTCAATGATTTCTGCTGATATTTGTTTTTTCCTTCCTTCTGCTAACTTTGGTCTTAGTTTATTCTTCTTTTTCTGGTTCCTTAAAGTTAGGTTATTTATTTGAGATCTTTCTTTTTTCCTAATGTAGGCACTCATCATTATAAATTTACCTCTTTGAATTGCTTTTGTTGTATCTCCTAAATTTTGGTATGTTGTATTTCCATTTTTATCTGTCTAAAAATATTTTATGATTTCCCTTTTGATTTCTTCTTTGACCCAATTGATTGTTCAGGAGCATATTGTTTAATTTCCATATGTTTATGAATTTTCCAGTTTTAGTGTTGTAATTGATTTCTGGTTTCAAACTATAGTGGTCAGAGAAGATGTTTGATACGATTTCAATCTTCTTAAATTGGTTAAGACTAATTTTGTGTGGCTTAACATATCTATCCTGGACAATGTTCCATGTGTACTTGAGAATGTGTATTTTGCTGCCGTTTAATAGATTGTTCTGTATCTGTCTGTTGGGTCAATTTGATTAACATGTAGTTTAAATCCAATGTTTCCTTACTGATTTTCTGTCTGGATGATCTGTCCATTGTTGAAAATGAGGTACTGGAATCCCCTGCTACTACTGTATTGCTGTCTATTTCCCCCTTTAGATCTGTTAATACTTACTTTATATATTTACGTGTTCTAACATTAGGTGCATATATATTTATAATTATTATATCCTCTTAAAGAACTGAACACTTTATCATCACATAACAACCTTCTTTCCCTCTCTCTTTCTGAGACTATTTAATCAGCAGGAGCAGCGGTTATTTCTAGCTGAATGCTTCCAATGGCACTTACTATTTTTGTATATTCTTAACAATGCCCAACAAAATAGAAAAGTGGTCAATATTATCTCTTCTAAACAAAATTTGATATAAAAGTTAAGGACCTATTAAGATAACTTGGTTTATTTTTTTCTATTCTTAACCTTTACACCTACTTTAATTCACTGCTGTTTAAAGGAAAATTGGTTAAAGTAGAATATCCACAGAGCATTATAAGAGCATATTAAATGTAGCAGTAATGACAATGCCTATAGGAGAAATTCTACTGATGACAATATTTTTGTGAAACTAGAAGTAAAAGAAAGGATTCATGATTTATTTATTAAGGAATTATAAATTAGGAATTTCAGCTTGTAAATGTGAATCATTTTTCTATTTCTGAAAGAGGTTTCAAGCTCCAAATGTCCAAAGCAACTTTTAATCTTTCCCCTCACAGCTGACATTTTTCCTATATTTTCTTTCTTGGTTAAAGGTATCATCATACACCCACTTCACAAATAAAGATCTCATAAATATTCTCTATTCCTTTCTATTCACAACCCACATTAAATTACTCACCAAGTTCAGCTTACTTTACTTTCTAAATATCTGTACTTACTATTTGTTTTTTTAAACCCTGCCATGGGGCGCCTGGGTGGCTCAGTCGTTAAGCGTCTGCCTTCAGCTCAGGTCATGATCCCAGGTCCTGGGATCGAGCCCCGCATCAGGCTCCCCGCTCTACAGGAAGCCTGCTTCTCCCTTTCCCACTCCCCCTGCTTGTGTTCCCTCTCTTGCTGTGTCTCTCTCTGTCAAATAAATAAATAAAATCTTTAAAAAGAAAAACAAAACCTTGCCATTACAGTCCAAGACAGTATTATCTCTTGCCTATACTGATGTCTCCTTAACTGGTCCTGCATTTCTGTTCCACTCAAGTCCTTCTTTAAGGGTCCCAGAACTGCCTTTCTAAAACAGATATGCCAATGTTGGTTCTCTGTTCACAAATTCTCAGTGAAATTTCAAGGCCTGTTAAGAACCTAGATCCTTCACATGTTTTTCTAAATTATTCACACTTGACTTCAAACTCCACAATAAGATTTTCTACATTTCCTCCACACTTTGTATCATGATTGCCACCAAGCTGTAAGTTTATAGAACTTCTTCTATAGTTTATAGTTCTATAAGTTTATAGAATAGTAATTCTTCACATTCATCTGCTACTTCATGCCTTGTTGTCCATGCAGTTTTCTGTGTCTGGCATTACCTCTGACTGTCATCTTTCCAGTATTTAGCTGCATAAGCCTCCTATTCACATTTTAAAACTCAGCTCAAGACTATATTCTCTAGAAAACCTTTCTCAGAGTTTATCTTCTTACCCCTCATCAACCAAAGGGTGCCACCTCTGGGATCCTATAGAACTTGGGGCATGACACTATCATTTTATTTACTTCATTTTATTAAACATCTGTTTGTTTGTATCTCAACCAATAAGTTATACAAATCTTGAGGAGAGGGAACATGACTTTCAATTTCAAGCAGCACCTAGTACAGTGTTTACCAAAGGGTGGGTGTTTAATAGATATTTGTTGAACAGAAGTAAATTATTGATCTTAACTTCTTATTTGTATCTCCAACTTTTGCACCATGTTCCACTATGTTCCCCAAATTTACAATGTTTCTTATATTTTCTGTTTGATTTGCAAACTTTCCTGGATTTATTCCTGTCATTTTCTTTACTGAAAATTTACATGTTAATATTTTATTGTTCTCAACTGTTCTAGAAAAATACTATCCAGTTTTTAAAACCTATCTCAAATGCCTTTTCTTCCCTAAGGCTTTTGTTGATTTCTTCATCTTGATGCCATTTAACTAAATACCCAGGGTAGTCTGTATCTTCTCACCACTTTATTTGACAACTATGTGTTTTAACTTGCTCTGTTCCTACTACATACTCTGCTTTATAAGGGCAGATTGTTGTTGTTGTTTTGTACTACACATTACATATCATAATTCTTGTTACAAAATAGATGTTTAAAAAATGTTTATTCGTTTGAACAAAACATTTCTACTCTTCTTTACAACTATCCTTAAAATTACAAGGCAGGTAACAATTTCTGACTCTTCCTTCTTTATCATTTTTTGGATGTGCCATTGATGAAAATAATTATAGTTTGGGAACATAGGTAACTTGGAAACCCTCTTACAGGTGGCTTTTTCTCTGAAAATTCAGAGTTGATCTTAACACTTGTAGATAATTAAAACGGGAATTTTTTTAAAAAGTTGTTTCAAAAAATTCCGTATTTTTTTCTTTTCCCTAGTTTGCTTTAGAAAAGTCATACCATTTTTGAGTCTATAGTGGTGTCTATACATTGCTCCTTTACTTACTAGCACTTTCATGATAAAAAATTTTATTCTGAAGGTAGATTTTACAGAAACAATTGAGATGTCTATGATATGAGTAATATAATTCCATTTCATTATATTCTGGTAAGCATTTTTTATTAATATAAATTAATTATTTAATTCTAAATAGGAAAACATATGAAATGGATTTTTATATCATTTTATTTGCTCTATTGTTAACTATTTTGCTAAAAATTATTATCCAAAATTTTAGTCAAATAAGCAGTTATAATAAAATTCACATGTTAATATTTTAATACTCCTGAAGAAGTTATTGCAGAGAAAACTGTCAAAAAGAGAGGGAGGCAAACCACAAGAGACTACTAACCCTAGAGAACAAACTGAGGGTTGCTAGAAGGGAGGTGGGCAGGAGATGGGCTAAAAGGGTGATGGGTATTAAGGAGGGCACTTGTGATGAGCACTGGGTGTTAATATGTAAGTGATAAATCACTAAATCCTACTCCTGAAATCAATATCACACTATATGTTAACTAACTGGAATTTAAATAAAAACTTGAAACAAAACATATTTTTGACTAAAGTGGATTGGTACATATGATGCTAAGCATTCAAAACCCTATATTCAATTCTGAACTACTACACACTAGTTGCTGCTTATTTTAAACAATTTCCTGAGCCTCACTTTGCTCATAAAGAGCAGAAAATGTCTGTATTACCAAATGTACAGGATTTTAACCATCATTATATAAATAGATCATGAGAAAGCACTTTGAAAAATTAAGTCAAATACAAATATATATGTTATGAAATTTATTAAGAACTAATTATATATAAACTATTCAATAATTAAATAAGGACTTACTTTGCATCCATTACACACTAGACTTGCAGTGCATGTAAACCAGTAAAATAATTTAAATGACATACTGTTGGTCGATCTTCTGGTTGAGATGTGATCAAAAGGGCATCAGGAAAATTTCCATCAAATTTTCCCCCAAATGAGCAAAAAAAGTAAAATCCTACAAAAATTATTCATCTACAGAAACCAAATAAATGGAAAAGAGATAATCTAATACCATAAACTAGAAAAACTTAATAACATAAATAATTTTTTAAAATTATAGATTTTTAAGGAAAGGTCAGCCTAGCTGGCCTCCTGATGGACTGACAAGCTACCTCCCCCAGGACCATGATGAATTGGTAAAAACCATAGATAATAACCCAAATTCTTTAGAAAAACTGGGCACTTATCAGACTAAGAAGGGGTAGAATGGCTACACTCTGGGGAGAAAATGGTGTAATGGCAAAAAGACAAAAGTGCAAAGAGCAGGACTTTACACTGAATTAGGAGAATAACAGAAGGAATGGGTTAATGGCCATGTGGAGATGGACAAGTCTCCTGATATGGTAGCGTGAAGAGTAGTAAAGGATGTTTATGAGAGTTAGAACAGGTATTCTAATAGAGATGCTTCATATCTCAGCGGAACCCTCCAAAATCCTTTACCCTCACCAAATTGTCAGGATACAACAGTGAATGGACACAAATAAGGTTCTGAGAATAAAGAAACCAATCTCAGACAGGATGGGGAGAACCCGAGACATCCCTACATCATATCAAAGCAAATTCCAAACATAGTTACTGATTGTGGGCAAGAAAAAACAAAAACAAAATGTAAGAAGCTGTGCAAATGTAATACAGCAATTCTATGAGATACAAGACTATAATATCAAAAGGCAAAGTACTGTATCTGAACAAATTCTATCTAAAGTAACAGAGGAATTTTCTCAGCATTTGCCCATCCTAAGACCCTATAGAATATAAATATGTGTGTGTGTTAAGGAAATTAAAGTCACAGCTCAAATAAAGGTTAAAAAAAAAGTGAAGACCCAACTAAGATTATTGCACAACTAATAATAAGTATAAAATCAGCAATAGAAATCAAGAAAACCATAGTACCCATATAGGAGAATGTCTCTAGATTATCACTCTGAATATCAATTAAAATTACGGTGTAATGAAGTAATCAGAGAGAAGCTAATGGCTATGGATGATGGATAAAGATGATGCAAATATAAAGATAACTCATGTCAGTGAAATACAGAAATCAACAAATGGGAGTAGACTTATTCAATAATTAATGTAAGAAAATTTTTAGAAAGGAATAGGAGAAAAAAGTCTTCAAAACTGCAGTTTGAAGTCACACATCATATTTCAGGAAAATTTGTTAAAAATTTTAATAAAGAATACTCAATGACAACACTGACTTGGAAAGATATATGCACCCTATATTTATTGCAGCATTATTTACAATAGCCAAGATACAGAAGCACCCCAAGTGTCCGCTGACAGATGAACGGATAAAGAAAATGTGATACACACATACACACACAAAACACAAACACACACACAAAAGACACACACACACAATGGAGTATTACTCAGCCATAAAAAGAATGAGATTTTTACCATTTGCAAGAACATACATGGACCTAGAGAGAATATGTTAAGTGAAATAAGTCAGATAGAAAAAGATAAATACCGTATGATTTCACTCACATGTGTAATTTAAGAAATAAAACAAACAGGCTCTTAACTACAGAGACCTAATGGTTGTCAGAGGAGAGGTGGGTGGTGGGGATGAATGAAATAGATAAAGAGGATTGAGAGGTACAAATTTCCAGTTATAAAATAAGTCACAGAGATGAAAAGTACAGCTTAGGAAATATAGTCAACAATATTGTAAACATTGTTTGGTGACAGATGGTGACTATACCTATTGTTGTGAGCAATGAGTAATGTATAGAATTATTGAATCATTATGTTGTACAGCTGAAACTAATATAACCTGTATGTTATACTTCGATAAAAAGTAAAAATTAAAAAAAGAATACTGAACATTATATTATATATATATATATATATATATATATATATATATATATTTACAATGCAAAAATCACCACAATTAATTTTAGAACATGTTTATCACCCACTCCCCACAAAAAACCCCATAGTCAGTAACAGTCAATCTTCACCTCCTCCCCTACCCCCTATATATTCTGGACATTTCATACAAATGTGATCATATGATATGTGGTGTTTTGTGTCGGGCTTCTATCACTTAGCACAATGTTTTTAAGGTCTATCCATGTTGTAGCATGAATCAGTAATTCATTCATTGTGGTCGCCAAATAATATTCTATGATAGGAATATGACACATTTTAGTCATCTGTTTATTAGATGATAGACATTTAGGTTGTTTCCATGTTGGAACTGCCACACACACACACACACACTGAAGAAGCACGCACATATATATGATATATATCCATATATTAAATACGAGTAATGCTGCTATTAAGATCTATGTCAAGTATTTGCTTGAATACCTGTTTTCAATTATTTTGTATATATATCTTAGAGTGGACTTGCTGAATCATATGATAATTCTATGTTTAACTATTTGAAGAACTAAAGAGTCACCAAAGTCTTCCCTAGTTACTGTACTATTTTGTATTCCCACTTGCAGCATATGAGGGCTCCAATTTCTTCACCTCTTTATTATTATATTGTCTTTTAAAAAAATTGGCTATAGTAGTGGGTATGAAATGCTATCTTTGTGGTTTTGATTTTCAGTTCCTTCATGATTAATAATGTTGAGTGTATTTTCATACACTTCTTAGTCATTTGTATATCTTCTGAAATAGGTAGTTTTTACAATTGAATGACCTCAACCTTTTGAATTTGTTTCAAAATCTCTTTTCCTAAACTTGGAGGTATATTTTAAAGAATTAATATTTTTGTAATCATTAAAATTCTCCAATTATTTTCATTGAGCCTTAGTTTTTCTGTCATTTATAATTTTAATGTTTTTTTGAAATTTTATCTAGAAATGTAGTACACTTTGTGACAGCATATTCATTTCTTTTTCTCTATAAATAGAAACAGTTCTCTAACTATGGATGATGGCATTTGGGTGATTTTTAAAATCACATCTTCACACTAACTGTACTGCTTGAATTTTTTAAGATAAACACATGTCAATTTACAATAGAGTGTGTTTCTTAAAAAATAAGAGAGAGGAGAGAGAAAAGGGGGAAGGAAGGAAGGAAGGAAGGAAGGAAGGAAGGAAGGAAGGAAGGAAGGAAGGAAGAGAAAAGACTCAAAGCAAATATGCCAAAAAGTTGAAAGTGGTTAAATTTTCAGTGATGGAAGCATTGACTGTTGTTATTTTCTTTGTAATTTTCTATAATTAATTTTTTTTGCATATTGATCCCTGACTCCTGAAACAAAATGTTTCTACTTCAAAGTGACAAGTCAGTTAACTGTACATGAATAAACTTGAGTGTATGGGCAAGTTGAATATAATATATTGTAATCAAAAAGTGTTTAGAAACAGACTTCATGTCACATAGAAAATTACCTAAAAGGAATTATCTCTAGGAGGCAATCCAGTGCCCACCCCCCAATAGCAAGAATGCAGTTATAGGAGTTTGTTTTGCAACTTGGCTTTAAAGATCAATGTTGTTTTAGCTCTTAGAGATTATCCATAAAAATTATTCATTAAATGAATTCTCAATTGGACATATTATCTTTGTAAAAGCCAAGGGAAATAATCCTTTTTTTAAATATTGGAGTTTGAAGCTCCTGGACATGAAAGAACAAAACAAAGACAATTTTAAGTTTCTGTGGCCTCAGGATTCTCAGTGGAGAATGAATAGACAAGGAATTTTGCCTTTTTAATATTATAAATAAAAATGTGTTTTAATATATAATTTATTATTTAAAATAAGATAAAGCAATAAAATATCATACATTCCCATAGTTTATATATTTGAAAATTTAGTAGTATCTTTGTTAAAACATTCTTCCAAAAATATTTTAAAATCTTAGCTTCAATATCAAAGGAGTGACAATTTGAATATTATTCTAAGCATTTACCATTATTTTTTATCTATCTATCTATAGATAGATATCTGTATCTAGATTCACCAGTATCCATGTCTCTGTAAAGAAAACATTTATGTATTTTGTATTACATTAAATTAAAGTGCAGAATATATAAAGATGAGGTATGTAATCATTTTATGTAAAAGATCTTTTCTGTTGTTTTATGTAAGGGTTGAATCACTAAATTGTACACTTGAAACTAATATTACATTGTATGTTAACTGGAATTTAAATGAAAACTTAAAAAAATAAAAGATCTTCTAGACTATTTTGTTTTTTATTTAAGCATAATGGTAATTCACATAATTAGGATAGATCATTAGTGGATATATCTTAAGTATTGGAATTTCTCAACATGTTTCCAAACAACGTACTGCCTTATCATTGTGTGCTGCCTACATACTACTGGATTTTAACCACAAAAAGGGACTTTCACTGTTTTGGAATTTTTTTGCTCTATGATGACTAAAAATACTCAATCTTGAAATACATAACATATATTTTATAGATGTTTACAACTGAAAATTTCAGAATACTGACACAATGTAACAAAGGGTGTTCAGAACACAAATCTCCAAAGTGTAAACATCCAAGATTATTTTATTTTTATATTTATTATTTAACAATTCTTGTTACAAATACAGAAAGGAGACCCCCAAAACTATGTTTAGGAGAAGTTAGTCTAAAATGAAAGAGAGGTAACCTCCTATTCTAACAGAGGAGAAGAATGTGTTCAGATGGAGGGAGACAACTGGTTTGATATCTGGAAGATGAGGTTGATCCTTTCCAGCATCTTCTACTTTATTACAATTATTAATAGGAATGTCATCTGTTGAGGGTAGGAGACTTGAGGAGGTGGAGGTTAAGGGAATGTGGAGAAATTTTGAAATAACTCTTGTGGGAGGTGAGAGTAGGTTGCAAACAGTATGAATATAATGAAATGGTTGAGATTTTTAGTTGTTTTTGAGGTCAGTGAGTATTATAGTATTCAAAATCTGACCAGCTTCATTCTTCAGAACTTCTTGGCTTTCCAGATGAAGACATAAGACATTGAATAGTTGGGGGTTGTCCTTGGCTAGGGGATTGCCATACAGGGAGAATGAAATATTGAAGGGTCAAGAGTGTTTAGGATATGGGCAAGTATAATTGAAATGATCTACTGTGGATAATAAACTGGATGAGGAAGTAAAGACGGTTTTCATTTTGGCAGTCCAGAATTATAAAACTTTTTATCATTCAAATTGTAAATTTATGCTTGTGCTTTAGTGTTAGAACTAAAAATGATTGTTTTTCCTTCTGGATAAATGTTTTTGTCTAACGTTTGTAGTATCATGTTTATTTTCTTTACTGCTAAATATTTTCCAGGATCAATTTCTTACCCCTTTTTAACTGTGAGATAAAACTTCAGAATAGTGCATAAGCTATATATGAACAACTCTGGGAATAATTACAAAGTGGGCAAGTGATAGACCAGTGCCTGGCCTGATTTTCATTTGTATTCCTGCCTAGTCACCTCTCCTTCTCCTCTTCCCAGAGATAACCCAATATACTGATTTTGTGAGTATATGCCCTTGAAATTATTTTTCATTTTACCACCTATCTGTGACTTCTAAACTACACAGTCTATCTGCCTGATATGTGATAGAAACATAGATATTGTATTTGTAGGCAATTTGCTTCTTTTATAATCAATGCAGTTGTAAGATGCATGCAGCTTGTATGTAGCTATAGCTCATTTATTTCACTTATTTTTATCTATTCATTATTCACTTATTTTCCTTTATTGGAAAGGAATTTCCTTAATCAGATTTATTGACTGCATGTTCCCTTTATGCTTTTAAAAATTGAGAACAGATAGTTTTGGTTTATGTGTGTTACATGTATCAAATTTGTCATATCAGAAATGAAAACTGAGATATTTTTTAAGTATCTATCTACTACAACAATTTTTACAAGTTTATTATAAAAATCTCATTCCATGGCAGTATAAATGACATAATTTCATAAAGTAATTACATTTTGAAAAAATTTAATGAGAAGAATGGCACTGCCTCAGTAGAAGGGCAAAATTAGTTTTAAATTAAAGGCTGTTTTTTATATTTTGAAATCTCTTTAACGTCTGGCTTAAGAGGAGATTACTGGATCCTAATATCTACTTTTCCATTTAACCTGTTGCAATAGGCATATAGAAATATATAAAGCATAGAAATATATAAGGAAAATCCAGTCTCACACAGGTATGCAAAAGGAAAACAGAAGAGAATTTTAGTAGTTTTTAAGATAATTGTATACATTCTTTTTGATACTGCATAAAACTCAAAACATGTAAGTTTTTCAAGTTAAGTTGGAGTGTGAATCTGACATCATTTCTATGAACTTTTTACTTTAAAATCCATTGATCTATCTTTACCTCTGAATGAATCGTTACCCATGCATTATTTGGAAACATCACACATCACTCATTTGGAAAATTCAGTTCTTTAAGTTATAAAAATCTTCCCAGTGTCAACACATTTCATTAAACAATATCAAGAACTCTGTCAATATCACTATCAATCTCATCAGAAGACTTTAAGCAGTGGACAGCTGTCAAACTCTCCCTATTGGATACAAGTTTCCTAAAATTCTAACTTATCAGGTTCAAATTTTATCACTGGCAACAAATACCCAAAGTTGTTTTCCTTGAAGTGACAGGCTCACTTTATTTTAGAGAATATGTGTGCCAACTACTTAATTCTGAATATCCACAAATTGCATCATATTTTAGTATTGAGCAGAAATGCTTTATGCATTCCCCTTTTCTCCCACAGAATATTAAAAACATATGTACTCAAGGGGGAGGTTTAATGACAGTACATTTGCTTACTGCTCTTTTGAAGACATTCTTAACTGAAATGCTTTTCCTGCAAATGGGTGGCAATGAATAATAGGAGTGCTACTCCGATTTGGTGCCACAGCCATGCTTTGTGTTAGGGTACCAGGGTTTTATTCATCATTACTTTGCATAGTCATTATAATGTCAACACAGTGAGAAAAGCAAAACATGCCTTAATGTTATTATGGAAATAATTCTGACCTTGCAGAATCCTGAAAGTGTCATAAGGACTTTTGGGAGGGCATGAACAAAGATTTGAAAACCACTGCAATCTGGTATTCCAAGGTATGAATATATCACAATTTACTTAACCCTTCTATTAAAAATGGGCATTAAATCTTTCTGAATCTGTTCCTATTGATTCATTTTTCTCCTCATTATATATTATATTTTTGTTATTCTTTGTTTGCTTGGTAAGTTTTTAAGTGGATGCCAGATATTGCAAATTTTATCTTGTTGGGACCTCGAAGTTTTTTGTATCCCGTTAAATGCTTTTGGGCTTTATCCTGACATGCAGTTATTTGGAAGCAGTTGATCTTTTCAAGACTTGCTTTTAAGATTTGTTAAAGGGTAGCAGAGCAGCCTTTAATTTAAAACTAATTTTGCCCTTCTACTGAGGCAATATCCTTCTCAGTACTCTCCCCATTTATTGGAAGGTTTTCCACTTCGGCTCATGGGAACCTAAACAATTTCTGAATTTGTTTGAGGTCTGGGAATTGTATTCTGTTTCCTCTCAGGTTGTTCTTTCCTTGGCCCAAGGAGCTTCTTCCCACACATGTGCAGATCAGTACCCAACAGAAGAACACACTGTAGCTCTCCACAGCTCTCATTCTGTAGTTGTCTCTTTGTACAGCTTTCTCTTCTCTGTACTCTCCCCTGAGAATTCTAGCTGCCTTGTTGCAGCAGGCACACTCGAAGGATTTTACACACTGGTAAATCCCCTCCCCTACAGTGTTGGCAGAACCTGTGACATGGTCCTAACAAATAGACTATGACAAAGACAATGGAATTTCACACCCTAAATCTGACTATGTTCCATATGACTCCATTTGAGCAGACTGGAGAGAGATTCTCTTGCTGGTCTTGAAGAAGCAATTAGCCCTGTAAGAATTCTGTACAGACATGTCACAGGCCACGAAGTTGCAAACTGACTCTAGGACCTGGGAGAAGCCTCGAGTCAAGAGCCAGTAAGTCAGGGCCACAGGGAAATAATGATGCAAAGAACCTGAATGAGCTTGGAAGCACATCATTCTCCAGGCTAGCAACAATAGCCAAATTATGGAAATAGCCCAAATGTCCATCCATTGACTGATGAATGGATAAAGAAGAGGTTGTGTGTATATATACATATACACACACACACACACACATATATATATATATATATATATATATATATATATATATATATATATAAAGGCATATCACTCAGCCATAAACAAGAATGAAACCTTGACATTTGCAATGGCATGGATGGACCTAAAGAGTATTATGCTAAGCGAAATAAGTCAGAGAGAACAAATACCATATGATTTCATTCAGAGAATTTAAGAAACAAAACAAATGAACATAGAAGGGAAAAAAAAGAGAGGTAAACCAAGAAATAGACTCTTAAATATAGAGAACAACAAACTGATGGTTACCAGAGGGGAGGTGTGGAGGGGATGGGTTAAATGGGTGATGGGTTTTAAGGAGGGCACTTGTGATGAGCACTGGATATTGTATGTAAGTGAAGAATCATTAAATTCTATGCCTGAAATTAATATTATACTGTATGTTAACTAGCTGGAATTTAAATAAAAACTTGGATAAAAAAAAGAAATTTATATTTGTAAGTTATAGTAAGAATGGTATTCATGACAAAGATAATGGGCTATTTGACCTGCAGTGTATGATAGAGTAAGGAAGGAAGAGAATGAATGGTATAAAATTTCTTGAGTAGCTAGCAAATGCCCAATCTCTGACTTTTAGAAACTTACTATCTGACACACACAAACTATACCCTAGGGACTTGGTAATATAGAAACATACCAGATACAGAGAGGATAGTCAACTCAGTTATTTTATTTATTTTTCCTTATTATATTACCAGCTTCCATCAATCACCATAAATGGTATTATTTTTTCTCCATTTTTTAATAAATGTTGACATATCTGGCTAGAATAAAAAATAAATATTTTGGCAACATTCTAGAGTTAGCAAAAATACTGACAGATAAGTAAAAGTTAAGTTCCTAAAATTATGTTTAAATCCATCAAAATTCATTTTTCATGTGAATATATTTAAATAATTTCTGACCTTGACTGCTCCCTGACATTTTCTATTTGCAGAATAACAGAATGGGAAGTGAACTTATCCAAGTCCCCTCTCCAAAGAAATCATTAACTTTAAAAAAATTATTATGAAATAATACTTTAAATGCAATTGAAAAATATATTTTATCTTCAAACATCTTTGGGTAAACTCTGAAACTGTGAATTCAATTAGTCATATAATAATACTCTTTTATAAAAGATGCACATTGTTGGGGTTATCACCTGTTCCTAATTTCAACTTGATTTAGGTTCAGATTTTACAACATATTTCACTTCTCTTTGTGACTGCAAGCTTTAATGATGCTGATTTTCTTGTTTTATTTAAAGATATGCCTTTATTTCCAGTAGTATATAAGACTAAAGTGAGCTAATTAACTTTAATGGAACCCATTATCAGGAAACAGAAAAGTAAAGAATCTAGATAAAACCTGTTGAAAGTTATATGCTTTCTTTCTAATTACAGTAACAGTCAAATGCTGTAGTTTCCCTAAGCTGGAAATGTGTGTGCTACATGAGACAGAGAAAAATGACATTTTCATACACAGTCAGTTTGAGTATATATGTGACTGCACTGATTTATTAATGTGAGCAAAAACCAATGCAGTGAAAAAAAAATCATTCCAATTAGTCTTAACAGGACAAAAACTACAAAAAATATACTGAGAAACAATTTTAAACAATATGGGATACTTGTAGAGAGTTGATGCTCATAGCTTTGCATGCATTTTACATGCAACAAACACAAGGATCAGTGATGTTATAAATAAAAGAGAAAGGAGGAAGACACAAACATGGATGAATCACTGACTTAGTAGCAGAGAAATGAAGACAACCAATCTGACCCTATCTTTTGGTTATCTGCAAGGGCCCTAAGTAGTTGATTTCAATATTAAACAGGTGCGAATTGGACATCATCATGTGCGATGCACAAAATGATCTGTGGCCAGTTGCAACCAACCTCTGATTGCTCTACACAAGTGTAGTTAACACACACACAGATCAACCTCAACTGAAGCACATCTTTTCATCAGGTATGATGCAAAGCTTGCATCTGACGTTAGAATTCCCTATTATCACACCGCTGTTTATCTAAAGCTAATGGAGTCATCCTCTTTCTGAAGTTTCCTATATATAACAACCATGTCTGCATTTTCCCAGTTGTTCCATCTCACTTGTAATAACAGGTTTCTACTACACTCATCAAAGAGTCCTTTATTCAGTCTTGGGATATTTAGCGCATTTTGTGTTTAGCACTGGAGACATACAATGATAGAGTACATGGTTGTGTACCCATGAAGTTTACAATTGAGTAAGACAGACATTAAGACAATAGCCACTTGTTTAATTAACTATTTGTGCAAATATAACGTAAAGGAGGTATATAGTATGATATGAGTGCATGGAATTAGGGAAAAGTAAACTAATTCTTTAGAGTTCACTAATGCTTTCCTGAGAGTACTAACTGATGTTTTTTAAAAATGTATCTGGATAAAGAGTATGGGAAGAACATACTAGGATGAGAGAACCCCTTTATTATCTGATGAAATAGCGAAGAACATCCTCATAAATGATGGTGGAGTACAGTGGGAGGAACAGGTTAAAGGGAAGAAAAACTATGCCTGAAGAGAGGACTTAGATTATGGTAAATTGGAATAGCCCACAATTCTGATTTATTCATTTATTCACTTATTCTAAAAAATTTATTGTACGCTCTACAATGGTATATGGCATATCTATTTGTTTACTAGTTAAGGATGACCATATGTAAGGGGAAAGAAGAAATGAAGAAAGAAGAGTAAAAAGTGTAAGAACACTGAGCAAATTCTTGTGATACAGGTCACAGTGAGGACACAAAATTCAATGAAGACAGTAAGTTCAGTTCTAATCTAACTCTGGGCAAAAAAAATGTTCCCAATAGTTCATTTTTGCCCTTGCTTCCCTTGCCTTTGGCGATGTTTCTAGGAAGAAGTTGCTGCGGCTGAGGTCGAAGAGGTTGCTGCCTGTGTTCTCCTTTAGGATTCTGATGGACTCCTGTCTCACATTGAGGTCTTTCATCCATTTTGAGTCTATTTTTGAGTGTGGTGTAAGGAAATGGTCCAGTTTCATTCTTCTGCATGTGGCTGTCCAATTTTCCCAACATAATTTGTTGAAGAGACTGTCTTTTTTCCATTGGATATTCTTTCCTGCTTTCTCGAAGATTAGTTGACCACAGAGTTGAGGGTCCATTTCTGGGCTCTCTATTCTGTTCCATTGATCTATGTGTCTGTTTTTGTGCCAGTACCACATTGTCTTGATGATGACAGCTTTGTAATAGAGCTTGAAGTCCAGAATTGTGATACCACCAGCTTTGCTTTTCTTTTTCAACATTCCCCTGGCTATTCGGGGTCTTTTCTGGTTCCATACAAATTTTAGGATTATTTGTTCCATTTCTTTGAAAAAAGTTGATGGTATTTTGATAGGGATTGCATTAAATGTATAGATTGCTCTATTGGGACTTGATCAAGATAAAAAGCTTTTGCACAGCAAAAGAAACAGTCAACAAAACCAAAAGACAACCGACAGAATGGGAGAAGATATTTGCAAATGACATATCAGATAAAGGACTAGTATCCAAGATCTATAAAGAACTTATCAAACTCAACACCCAAAGAACAAATGATCCAATCAAGAAATGGGCAGAAGACATGAACAGACGTTTTTCCAAAGAAGACATCCAAATGGCCAACAGACACATGAAAAAGTGCTCAACATCGCTCGGCATCAGGGAAATCCAAATCAGAACCTCAATGAGATACCACCTCACACCAGTCAGAATGGCTAAAATTAACAAGTCAGGAAACGACAGACGTTGGTGGGGATGCGGAGAAAGGGGAACCCTCCTACACTGTTGGTGGGAATGCAAGGTGATGCAGCCACTCTGGAAAGCAGTATGGAGGTTCCTCAAAAATTTGAAAATAGAGTTACCATACGATCCAGCAATTGCACCACTGGGTATTTACCCCAAAGATACAAATGTAGGGATCCGAAGGGGTACATGTACCCTGATGTTTATAGACGCAATGTCCACAATAGCCAAACTATGGAAAGAACCAAGATGTCCATCGA